>NW_017100145.1:411216-418778 GCF_001263275.1 Habropoda laboriosa
TAATCTCATTAAACTTTATTTATTTTTTTCATTCAAAATAAAGTTAAAAAAATTTAACTCACAGAAATTATACAAACCTAATATTTCATTTATAACATAAAATGTCTTATAACATTAATAACAGAATTATTACACAATCAACTTGGATTAAAGGCACATATGGTTCACTAAAAAATATTATTTGAACTATTTTTAAAATATGCTTGGACAATATAAGAGCTAGTTGATCCATTGTCAATAGTATTGAAACTACAAGAATAGAAATGGTCAACATTTTCCTTTACATATAATTCCAATTATAGTGTAATGAAAGTAACAAAAAACGTTTATGAAAAAAAAAAAAATGTAACTTACATTAATATTGGATCAACCAATTTCAAATATGAAATAGTCTTCTATTATTTCCAATACATTATTTAGTATTTAATAATATATCTTTTGTTCAAGCTCTTTAAAGACATTGTCAATTTTAAACACATTACAATCCAATAACATTTAATTGCTACAACTGGAATATTTCATCTTGTTGTTGTTGAAGTCTTTGTAATGATGTTTTAACTTTTCTACCCTGAGTCATAACTACAGCAGTTGGAAAATTATGCATATCACTAGAAGATGATGGTCTTAATGGTTCTGAAGTAGATGGTATGGTATGTGTACTTGAGGTTAAAGGAAGTGAATTACGTAATTTAGTAGATGCTCTATGTGGCTGTACATAGATATCACTTTCCTCAATGCAAAATCTGAAGCACAATTTATTAAAAAGAGTATATGAGGCATAGTTTGTGTGATACAATACATAAACATATAGTTGTTTATATTTTATTTTCATTAATTATTCATAAATAACTTACTCACTATTCCCCTGAGTACGTTTAACTTCTCTTTTAACATTGGCTATAGAAGAATCCATTTTAGCTAAAAAATCATTAACTGAGCTATCATCATCTATAGATGATGTTATTGAAGATGGACTAGAAACCTGAAAATATATTTAAAATTTACACAATATTAATTACTAATGTACTATCTATGTAAGAAGATATTTACATTTTGAGTTACATGATGTCCAGTTTCTTCTGTATTGTCCAGTGACAATGGGCTTTCTGAACTAACAGGAATAAGTAAATGTTCCCGTAAAAATAAACTATCAGAAGCCCACAATCTGTTAACTCTTCTTATTTGTTCAGTCTATAGAAATAAAAAATATGCAGTGTTCTATAATCTTATAATCTTATTATCAATTTAATAATGATAAAGTAAAATAATGAATACATACTGTAACTCCATATTTTAGAGCAATTCCTTGAAGAGTATCAGTTGCTGATACAGTGTGTTTTATTAAATTTTCAGTTCGTGTAATATGCTTAGCTGTACTACCATATTTTTTTAAAGCTTTACCAGTATCTCTTATGCACATTCGTTCTTCCATTTCTCTCGCGCCATTTCGTTCCATTCTCAATCTTTAAAGTAATATCGGCGCTTATAAAGCGCAACAAACATAGCACTCTTTAATATTTACGGACCAAAATTTTGGACACACTTTAAGCAACATAATCACATAACCTATTCACACATTTAACGGGATTCAGTTTACATGTTATAATTGTCTTATTGGCATAAATAAATATTGGTATTTTTTTGTATAAAGAAATGTCACATACCTTCCTCAAAATATGCGAACTATTACTAACAATAGGGCGTAAACACAGTTTGATTAATATATTGTAATATCTTTTTAAAATATGTATACATTTAAAATTTTTGAAAGACATGCATTTTATTTCAATATATTCTTTTTCTTGTAATTGTTATGTTCTATAAATTTATAATTTCAGTCACAATAGATAACTAGTTACAGTTATACTAAGAATGTTCACTCAGCTGATCAACGTGATAATAGTTCATAGATATTCTTTAACCTGAATGATAGTGTTTGCCTCGTTTTGATTGGACAGTCAAAGGGCGTTAGACACAAGTAAAATAATTAATAGTTAAATAAATATTACATTTAAAACAAATTATATAGATAAAGATGCATTAAGAAAGTGTAAAACTTCTCATACTATATATATTTTTCTGTAATTAAATTATGTTATGCGTGTTTTTATATATTTTGTCATATACATGAATAATGGATCAATTTCTTCATTGCTAAATCTTATTATGTAATGCAGTAGTTTAAATGTATTCTAAGGGACGGTAATTAATTTTATAAGACATAAATTATACTTTTAGTTATACGTTTATTTCATAAATAAATCTTTAAAAATTGACTTATTTTTATTTATACTTTTCTTTTTTCTATAATTACGGAATACAGATTTGTTGAAGGAAAAAATAATAATAGAAATGGAATTAAATTTTAATAAAAACATATTCATTATAGTACGTTACACAGTTCATCTATTTTTAAATACAATATATTACAGAGAAACACACAGTTATAATTTACTGTTATTAATATTATGTCTCTTACGTTATAATTAACTTATTATGGTTATTATTATTATTGTTGTTGCTGTCTTTGTTGTTATATGCCGACCTTGATAAATATATAAGGTAGCATAAAAATCATATAATGGGAGACTAATTGATGTAGGACAACTTTATTCTCGCGCAGTACGTATTAATCTCCAGTAGCTGTGCAACAGTAACTGTAATATTGGTAATAAATAGTTAACATAGGGATAAATATTATGCTACTGCGGCAGTGTGCTTCCTGGATTCTGGGTAAAGAGTATTTCATCGTCTAATTACCAGAACTATATCAACTAATATAGTACAAGACAGACCCCTTCCGCTATCCCAATTAATGTCGCTACTTAGTGAAAATTTCATCAATAAGCAGCTTTTATATTTGAAATTACTGTTTTAATAAATCGTCGCGGACAAGGGTTATGTGCAAATTTTGGTTTCATAACATGAATATCTATACGCCCGATTTGATCTCCTAAAGTGATATTTCAAATGGTAGAGCAATATAAGTTACAACAAAATTGGAAGTGTAACACGTATAGGTAAAACTATCTAGAAAGAATGAGTACAAAATCTGTTCCGTCTGATGTATGTTGATAGTAGAAATGTGTATCTTAATTTACATTTCACACATACACTTTGGCAAGAGCATCAGCTCCTGCACTTGCTATAAAAGGTCGCGAAGGATGAAATGCTACATCTAAAATACTTTCGTCAAACTTTTTACGATGTGCTGTTATCTCTTGAACACAAGTTTTATTATCCATATTCCATAATCTTATACTGCAATCATGACCTGAAAGCAAAAAATTAATATGATAATTCAGGAATATTGATATTCTCCTTATATTTTATTATGTATTTCACTATTACTTACTTCCTGAAAGTAAATATAAACCATGAGGATCTACTGCAAGACTAGTAACTGCATCCAAATGAGCAACCATGGCATGAGCAAGGGTAGCTGATCGATGATCATAAAATCGAATATGTCGATCTTCGTGTGCTGCAACAACAAGTGGTAATGTAGGATGCGCCACGACACGGTTTACTCCCTTTGTTTCATTGGCCTCAAGACGAGCTACGCTTTCACCAGTTTCTGTATCAAATACCACACATGCTCCTTCATAAGCTACAACTAATTTGTTTGAATCCCTGATAAAGTCTACTGATGTTGGTATGCCATCTGTAAAATGATAAAATAAAAACATTTTCGTATGTTATTTAATAGAAGATTTGTAATCATACTTTTTTTTAAATAAAATTTGTACATAATGGTAGAAATTTACTTATATTAAAAAAGTATTGTACCTTGTTCAGAAATATATGTATGAAGTAGCGATGATTTTTTTAGTGGGTTCCATAATTTTACAGTCCCATCTGCACTGATTGATAACAAGGACTTAGCTTGATACATACTTAAACCCCAAACTGCATTTGTATGTCCTTCTAAAGTTAGGTTAAGGACACTTGGATCATAAGAGTCATATGGATCTATATTAGCTGATGGAAGTGTCCAACAATGAATCATACCATCTAAACCACCACTATAGCATTGAGTGCCTGTACTGCACATGGCTAAACATAATACAGGACCTGTATGTGATCTGAATGTATATAATGGTTCTACATCTAATGAAGATGACCTGAAATCAATAAATAGTGTAATATGGACACTTTTTAACTTTTACAAAAAAATTAGAAACAAATGGATTACAATTTCAGAATTTAAATAACCTACTTTTTTGCTGGTAATGTTTTGTGAAGGTTCCATAGTTTGAGTGTATGATCATCGCTTGCAGTTATGAGAACGGGATCAGTGGGATGGAAGACAAGAGCTCGAACAGCATCAAAGTGCGATCGTAACGTGTATTTTGCATTCCATGTTTTTCTTAAGCTCTCCTTTGTAGTAGCTACCATCTGAAATATAATAATATAAAATTATATTTAGAAAATATAAGAACTATTTTACATACATGTATGCACGTCAACAATGGCAATAACATAATAACCAATACAACTCACATCATATGATGTTTCTGCTTCATCGTTTACACACAATTGCTCTAATTCGCCCAACTCCAACGTGGAATCGCCTTCTTTATTTAGCCGCTTTGGGTCTGGATGTAGATCTCTGTGTACTGCATCTGTACGTTTTTTAAAAAAAACACCTAAAATATCTATGGGGTTAGAATATGCCAAGGAAAATATAAACAGGAGTAAAATTAATACTAACTCCAATCTACTTGTACGTCTGGTGGTGATTCTTCAATTTCTGTGAGAAGATTTAATTCATGTAATACTTCTTCAGCTTCTGCATCAACATCTTCTGTCAAAAGCATAGATTGCTAAAAGTTAATGTGAACAAATATATTAACAATTATTCGCTTGAAAAAACTAAATCAAAAAGTTTACTATGTAAAATAATAAAGCATGCATTACTTTAGGTGGTTTAGGATCCATATTGATATTATAAGCATCATCTTCCACATCTCCTTCTTCTTCTTCCATATCCATATCTGCATGTGCCAGAAATTCGAAGTTCGCCATAACAGCTGCTTCTGTATCTAATATTATTGCTTCTGCTGTAGAAGACGGTTGCTACCAACACAAAAAAAAAATATTATGGCTATTAGTATGTTATTAAACAATTAATTTATTTGATCAAATTTTTGTACATTTTTATATGTTTGTACAACTTGTAAATTGTTTACAAAATTGCATAAGTATACAGCAATAAAATAATAAAATAAGTAAATTCAACTAGACTTATTTACCTCTACCTTTTTTTCTGGAACTCTGTGAACATTGTTTTCTGTTGTTTGTTTATTTGATGGTTCATTACCATTTAATGAAGGAGTATTCATATCTTCTTGGTCTGCATTATTACTTAAACCAAGTAAAGATCTTACTCTGTTTGATCGTATATCTATTATTGTATCAGTGTAACCAATTTCTTCTAAGTATCTAAAGTAAAAATTGTATTCGAGATATTATTATTATTGCTGTTGCTGTATTTGTAAGTTATCATAATAGATATTAAATAATTATAGAGATCATATTTTATTTACTGTCTCAAAATTTGGCGGCCACGTCTCCAACTGATGTTACTAACAGATGTGAATGGAGCTTCCCCGTCACCACCACCTCCAACATCAGAATTAGCACAAGTACAAATACCTTCTCCATAAATGGGAGGTTTTGTATCTCCTTGGATTACCAAATCTGTGCCATACTTAAGTTTGTGATACCTTGCTCTGTAACAATAATGAAAATATAAATGTATATAGGTGTAATAATATTTACATAGATATAATAATTTTTTTGTAATAGTATTCTTTTTAAATCTTACCGTTCTTGTTTCAGTGCATATTCTAACATTTTTATTCTTCTTACTAAGTCATTTTTTAATTTATCTTGACCTTTTCGATCACCTTGTAAAAAAGCTATCCTAGCCTACAAAGAAACAATAATAAATTCATTATATTTATATTAAATTATTATTAAGAAAATATTTTGTCTACTACAAACAGATGTAAGATGTAACATTTGTTACTATTTACTTTATAGCCTTTTTCTACAATCTTATTTATATTCCATATTGTAAAAACTTTACACAAAGGTATTACATATTTTTATATAAGATGTAAACAATTTCAGTAATTTTTATAGCTATATAATTTGAACATAAAATATGTATGTGAAACTTATACAAATTATATATATCAATAATATCTTCTAATTTCACTGAAATATAACAATTTCTAATGTAATAAAATATTGACATTTGTCATATTAAAGTCTTTGATACAATAATGTAATAAAGAAAAATAATACTTTCATAAAATATATTTTGGCTTAAATTGAGAATTGTAATATTTTACGTATTTTTAAATTAATCGCGTTTTTACAATGCCCTGTCACATGACAGATGAAGTGACAATAAGAAAAGAGTATGTTACAGAAAGATATATAGATAAATTCTGAGAATTTTCTAAACAATTCAGAATTATACCTGAAGTTCTGCTTTTTCAAGCTCCCATTGCATTCTTTCAAGTTCAAAGCGAGCCCATTCATGCTGAATAAAATGTAGAACACCAGGCAAAGAGTATTGTGGTCTTTCATTCTTGGCATCGCCATTAGTACCATTGTCATTCCCCTGATGTTTATTGTTTGTCAGTGGAACATTCGCACCACTAGATAATTGTCCATTATGATTTTGAGATGCAGAACTGGAGTTATCCTCCATCGTGGAACCACAAACCTGGCTCGGTACCTTCATTTCATGACACGGCAGCCATTACAACAACTTTTCTTTCCTCTGGAGCCCAAAGAGTGCTCTCCTGTCGGATAATGTATTTCGATCGAGTTTACGAAAAGAAGTAATTAATACGCATGCGGACGTATTAGATTTCAATGCAACTGATATACTTTATATAAAATTTTATGATTCGTTGCTTGTTTATCAAAATTTAGTTAATTGTTCAACTCTTCCGAAATAGCAAACAAATATTTTCTTCTTCGCACATCTTCAGAATTGTACTTTCTTCCACCATCCTCGTAGAGTGTATTCAGGTATATTTTACTGTGACCTTATACCGGCTTTCTATGAATATCCATTGCATTTTCAAATTTAAAAATAAATATCTATTAAATTCATGATGCATTATAGTTAAATAAACAACACATACTACAGAATTTTTTATTATTCTTTTTACATATATGCGTTACTACATTATTTTATTGCATTATATTAAATAATAGTAACGGAATCTTAGTTACTATAAAATTTAATTTTTTCTAAATTTTATATAAATAATTATTTACTATTAGTTAAAATACAATAGAAATTTTCATTTTTTATGGCATATATCACAAATATAAATATATCTTTGTTTTCTCCTATAAGGCTGATTCTCAATATTCAGAACTCGATAATTGCAAGCATATAGCAGTATGTATAATTGTATGTTGGATGATAGGGAGGAGCTGCTAACGCAATAATAATTTATAAATATGCTTGAAATGTAACATTTCATATTGAAGTGCGAATATGATATATTCTTGCCTTACGTAGGAAATAA
>NW_017100145.1:418856-435131 GCF_001263275.1 Habropoda laboriosa
AAGTATGAATGTATAATGTAGAATTGAACAAAATGGTAGTAGTAAAACCTATAAAATTGTTCTTGATAAAATATACTTATTTGAAAAATTACCATGGCTATAAATACTACTACAGGACATACATTATTCATTAATATTTCTGTAAATAGTATTACAAACATTATTCTGTTTGTACAATTTTTAGTAGATTAATTGAATAACATTTATAGTAATAATAAGTAAATAGTGTAATCAAACAAAGTATACATGTTTTTTTTATAAAAGTACTTCATTTTTCATTTTCAATATTTAGTATTGTAAATATAATCTTGTATTTTTTAAAAATAAATGTCAATATGTTCAACACTAAATAGTTATACTTATAGAAGATGTATATTCACAAATGCAGATATGTGTACGTTAACATCTGCTTTAATGTTTTTACATAAAGAAGTATGTATAATAAAATTATAAGGGTAAAAATATGTAGCTAAAATAATTTTATAATTCATATTATAAATGATAAAAATATTGTTGTATTTGTATATTAAAAAGAGTCACAATCATAAAAATAGGAAAAATATATACAATTTGTAATTCAATAGTATATTACTTTATATGAATACTTTTATTTTCACTTTTATTTTTTTAATATGCATTAGAGTTTTTTTTATTGCTTGTAAATTTAAAATCGTATAGTAATGGTACAAAGTAATACTTTTTTTTATGTTTTTCTATAAATAGAAGCAATTTTGCATATTGTGAATACTATAGACTGGAATACTTTGTAAATATGTTTACATAATATGTCATCTTGTAATGTTAACCTATGATTTAATTGTAAGTAACAGGAATTTGTTTAACATTATCACACAAAAGGTATTCAATCTTAATTCATGTTTCAATTATAAGTAACAGTTCCTGTATTTTGATACCTTTTAAAAAAATAGTAAAAAATAGTATGGTTAATATGTATGTACATGAGAAAGTAATGTGGAAGTAACTTTTATCAAAAGAATCTTCAAATGTTGAATAAGCGTACTGTGAATACTTGATTATTATCAATTTCGCATACCTGCACACAATTTTATTAATAGGGTGTATTTTGCTATCTAAGCAAAAGTATTTTGCATACTTCGGTAAATATCATAAGTTCTGAAAGTATTTTGTACTATAGCGCATGCGTTACTAAAATCTGAGATGCAAACCACAATATCTATGTAGGTCGATAGTTATACGTGTTTTTTCACAAAATTCATAGTTGGAAGGTTTTTAGTTTTATATATATTTTCAATATAAACAATTCAAAAGCATAATATGTTCAATTTAAACTTTAATTTCATTCAAACACGTCGAGTATTTTAACGGTTACGAATAAAAGTGGCAACATTGCTCGTCGCTTGTTTAGGTTGCGGTGTTGCAGATATTCGATGAACGGGTATCACAGTGTATCTTCGTTTCTGGCATTTATCATAAATACAACGTATTTTTGTAAGACAAAGAGCATGTGCATCACTGATTGAAGACTATCTGCATTATACATAACGTAAGTTCATTACTTACACACACACTTACATGTCACAATTCAGGAGTGGGTCACTCTGATTTTTTGTTCTAAATTGTTATATGATCCGAATCATGATATATATTTATTTAAAATTATGAAAAAATTAAATTTTAACGAATTTCACTGTGAACATTTTGAAAAGAAAGTTGGTCATTGGACATTTTACTGATTTTGCTGAACTAAGGATTCTCTTGTTGTTAAGTGAATGTATTTCGTTTCCGTGTATTAATAAATATGAAAATAATAAAAGTATATCCTTGTATCAGTTACATTACATTTGAGTATTTGGGCCCTAAGTCCCAAACATAAAGATCGAGCCCATTGTAGATGTCATACTATATGTATATGCATAGCTGCCATTTTATAGAGCATAGATACGCCATTTTGTTGTTCCGTCATACAAAATGAAAGCTGACAAACTGATATTTTTATATTTAAATATATGGTACTCAAATTGTGAAATGAAATAATTATTTTAAGCATACAAGAGGAGAGAAACTAAATGTTTGAAAAATATATTTGCTCATTCTACTATAAAATATTTGAAATTGATACTGGATCAAAATAAAAAAAATTAAGGATATTTAGATGCAATTTTCTAATATGAAATGATAAGATATCGTTTGTCAATTTTTATATTTTATATTCCATTTCTTAGACACTGATGGATTTATGCTATCTATACATATGAGTTAAATTTATCAATGCAATTGAATTCTTAAAAAGTTTAAAATGTAAAAAAGTCAAATATTTTTTTTATAAATTAATGAAATACCGCTTTTTTATTACAAAACTAAACAAAACTAAAGACTTAAAAAAGTGCGTTTATAAAATAACAGTGAAAGAATGTTTTTGGTTTTGCAAAGTTTCTATATACATTTATACATCCAATTTTTATAATGTACTTTTATACTGTATAATATTAACAAAAGTATATTATTATTGTGTAATTATGAGTTATACTACAAATTTATACAGTAGAGTTGTACTATATTGCAAAAATTATCTTTTATACAATAATACTATTTGTACATTTTAATTAATATATTTTTCATAAATTTCTAACAAAATTTTATTATTTTAAATAACAATATATACAACATGCAGATTATAAGAATGAAAATATTGGATCTACAAAGATCCATAAAATCGATCGCTGTAACGAGTTGTGAAAGTACTACACTTCTCCCACTCGATGAATCCAACATTGTATTACCAGTGTGACGCATGTTGACCTCGTCTGTGAGTAGAGAACGGAAAGGGGTGGGGTTATTTATCAAACGTTCAATACAAAAGCATTTGTAAATTGTAAAATATCTACAAATATTATTAGGTACAATTGATCCAAAAATTAAAATATAATACCAACAAAATATTTTAATGCTAATATTTTTTCATTATGTAAAAAATATGTTCGTATGAAAGTATTTGAAAACAAATATTTCAAAAATTTGTATTAATACATGAAATTTGATTATACCTTCCTTAATTTTTATAATTCAAATATATAATATGATTATGTTAATGAGAATATTTGGATAACTATTTTTAAAACGATCACATGAATGTTATATTACTAGCGTAAAACATTAAGTAGCGTTAAGTAGCGCAAAGGCAAGGAAAAAGTGGGGGTATCATAAGGATAAAGTTTTTGAATATTATTGGCTTCTTTAGTTTGAAATTCAAGAACATGCATTTTTACAAAATTTTATATGTTGTGTATATATTCTTAACATGAAAATTTTATTTGTTACATTTGATTTCTATTATTTATCAAGAATTAGTTTTGCTGGTAACGAACTGACGCCATATTGGCTGACTTCGTGTGTAATCGTCGAATTTCGTTAGGACACATGTCGGGACCTATGTTCAGCAGTATTCGTTCAATAGAGAAGCTTGTCCAGAAGCCCGCCTTTCTGAATATAGATGTTTTGTAGTTGAAATCATAATTACATAAAAATTTTCCGGTGTGAATATTAATCGTAATTACTCGTGTTGTGTACTTCTGTTAGATTTTATATGGAAACGATATTTCTGGCCAAACTGAATCTTTTAAAGTTTTGTAATGTTAGTGACACAAAAATACGAATTGTTAGTTTACTACATTAAATATGTTTTCAATATCACTAATACGAAGTTAAGACTTATTTTTAATTGTTTTGAAATATCAACACATTTTATAGATAACATAATATACCTGTCATTTGAAATGCAATAACGAGTGTTAGGAACATACATAGTTCCAATCCGCCATTTTTGTTAGTTGAGTACTTATGGGCCAGGGACGACACACGTTGGCGCGTCATCAAGGGGCCCATATTGTATTATCCTTAAATTTTTTTACAAAAATCTAAACTTTTCATGATATAAATCAGTTCTAAGTCGTGGTTAATATTATCTCTTAATTCCATATACGCGGTTTACGCTTAATGAGATGATAATATCGAATAAAAAAAGCTAATCGATAATAAATATGAGTTTATAACTTTTATGACTTTAAAAATTTTATTTTGTTTTGATAATTTGTTGTGATAACGAAATTTAAAATGAAATCTTTTTAATGTCGTTCAAACTGTGTTTTGTTATTTAATTAAAGAGGATAAAGTAGACTTCGTAAATATTTTGTTTAAAATGGTATGAATAATTGGTAATAGTTGCCATTGTAAACTTAATTATAACTTAATTATTATATTGGTGGTGTTATTAAAACTATCATTTTTGATTTTATGAGGTTTATTCAATTTTCCAAAAACTGTTGTAGTTTACTAATTATAGGATTCTATTATCAACTTGCTGTAGTTTTTAATGTTAATGTTTTTTGTAAAATTGAGTCAATAAAGGTATAATAAAAATAAATATGAATAGTAATAGACATTGAATTATACAAAATGTCATTTATTACAAGTAAAGAAATTTTGCAATGTTTTATTTATGTTTGTTTAATTTTGTATAAGATTAAATAAAGCCTACAATATATACTAGTAATAAATTGAATTATTACTTTTTATTAATTCATAAATTATAATATATAAATATAATATATATATATAATATATAAAACATAATATATAAATAACACATGAAAAGTGCAGCATATATATATATAAAGATACTTTTCATTAATGTACTTAATGTATGTATATAATGAAATGTATTAATGGATGTAAACTTAATATTTCATATTTTAAAGTAGTTATTTAAAGCAGAGTAATCATTTACAGGTCACAAAATATTAAATGAGTAACCTGTGACATTGTTTTGCATGGCCTGTTTTGTATCATGGAAGCTTTGAGAAGTGATACAGTACGTGCTTCTGACTCTATGCATTCTTTGTCTTGCATTAATACACATCATATTGATGAACTATCAAAAGAAAAAGAGGAGGAGCTATTATATGGTGCAGGTGATGATGGTGATGAAGAAGATGCACTTTCAGATGATAGTATGCGTTTGAGACTTTCTGATGATGATGAGATTGAAGCTGAAGATGTTTTAACACCTGCTTTAGATGATCAAGAAAATAAATCAAAAAGTATAAAAATTGGTAATCATTGTACATGAATCACTGAACAAAATATAATTACAAAAATTTATACAATATTACTTCTGTTTTATTTGGATTACAGAAATGACTTCAGGAAAAGATGACAATATGCAAACTACTATTCCAGAAAAAAATATAATGGAGAATGACACAGCTGCAGAGAAAATAAAACAAGAGGAACATTGTAAAGGTAATGTTATCAAAGATGAAGAGATAGTAACTGATCATGGAAAAGTTGCACAAAGAAGTGAAAATGGGCTGATAAGGCCACAAATATCTAATATGCCTCGCCCATGGAAAAATTGTGACCCTCAATGGAGATTTGCTAGGAACCCTTGTGGTCGCTCCTTTCATAATGCCAACCATCCTTCTTATAACAGATATCGTTATTTAACACCTAGAGGACATTATAGACTTCAGTCGTATGACTATAATACTAGATATCGTAATGCGTTTTTTCCTGTTGAACGAGGAAGAGGTAATGGAATGTTTAATACATATAACAGATCATATGGTAATAGACAACAAAATAAAGGTTTTAAATCTACTATTATGCCAAAATTAAATAGTTCAACCGAACTTGATCAAAATCTTTCATCTATTTCGAATACAAACATATCTCCAAACACTGAAGTTAAAAACGATATTAAAAATACAAAGGTTGATGATAAAAAGACAATAGAAAAAAATAACACATTAAGTAGCGAGATATTGGTTGATAGTGACAAAAATAATGAACAATCAAATAAATTATTGAATGAAAAGGTAGAAAACATTACTACTGAAAATATTCATAAAGAAAATATTGTTGATGCGAATTCCGTTAATGATTCATTAGAATTACAACATAATTTCAAAGAAAATTCGGAAATAATATGTAATGATACTAAATGTAAAAGTATTACAACTAGTGAAATTAATATCTTGAATGATAATTCAAGTGAAAAACTTGTAAATTCTGCAATAAATTGTCTTGATAATGATAAGGAAACAGACAAAATAAGTGAAAATAGTATAAATAATGCAGATGTTGAGCCTAGTGATTTTTATATTGGTGACAATTCCAAAGAAGTGGAAGCATTGAATATAGATGTAAAATGTAAATCTGATAAAGATGAAACTATAGAGTATACTGAAAAAAATGATATAAGTAATCAAAAAAAGGATGAAGTAGGTAAAACGACTGACATAGATATAAATGAAAATAAAGATGATAAAAAACTTATGAAATTAGAAAAAGAAGAACTTAATACAAATCAACAATCAACAGAAAGGAATCATGAAACAGAATTATTAGAAAGTAATTGTAATACAATTACTTTGAATACTTCAAAAGAGCAGAAGATAGTAAATAATGAATTAACAGTAAATGGGAAAGTAACAGATCATAAAGTAGAAGAAATTGCTAAGAATAAAGAAGAGGAAGTTTCTTTACAAGCCACAAAGTTAAATAAAGATCATGAAGATAGTGCTCTAAATGCAATTACTATTACATCGAGTGATTTAACTATTACAAAAGATGATGATGAAATTATAATCATACAAAATAATACACCAGCAATTAACAGTGAAAAATGCGAGAATAACCAATTGAAAAGTAGCGATAATAGTACAAATTCTACTAAAATTAGTAAATTAATTCCCCCTGAGGATCAATTAACTCATCCTAAAATTAATCTTCAGGAGCAAAATAATGTTTTTACTGAAAAAAGTATAAAACCTACAGAAAAAGAAAACTCAATGATAAGTCCTACAAATAAAACAGCAAAAATAACTGTAAATTTTAAATTGGCATTGAATAAGAATAATTCATCTGACATAAATCCACAAAATGGTTCATTAGATATTGTTATTGATGCAAAAACTAATAGTGAGGATAATGATAAAAAAACTAGTGATATTCCCGTATCTACTCAAAGGAGGAGGAGACGAACAAAAAAAATGATTATTGCAGCACAAGAAGTTGTTTCTGAAGAAGAAAAGCAAGGTAGGACATATATGTACTTCCATGTACTTCATGTGTACACATTGAAGTAAATATGAATCGATTATAAAATCAGTTCTTATAAACATTACAGAAACAGAATTAACTTCTTAAAGTAATTTACTTTTAGTTTTATAAGTATTTAATTAAGGAAAATAAATAGGTATTATGAATTATAAATTTGGTATTCCTTCAATAAACACTATATATTTATTTTATATTAGATTAACTACTGTTCTCTCATAAAACGTATATTAAAAAGAATTTGTAAAATTATTAAACTATTGAGCAATCATTTTTTTTGTTCACACTCCTTCAGTTTCAAAACAATGTTATTAGTATTCTCACTATCTATGACATTATAATCAAAGTAAAAAAATAATCGTTTAAGAGTCGTAACTCTTCGAGAAGAATCGTAACTTATTAGCATTTATTGTAATTACATGTAACATAGAACAATTATGTATGAATAATGAAATTATACTTTTTATTTATAAATTATTTGTTGACACTAAAATATTAAGCAACATTTTGTTACAGTTAGGGAAAGTGGAAGACAGAAAAGACAAACAGCTAAGAATGCAGAAGAAATAATAAGGAAGAAATATCTTAATCATGATAGTGATCTAGAGTCAAGTGATGATTCAGAAAAGTTTGTGGTTGTAAATCATAAGATGAATCAAGATATATGTCCTTTATCCCCACCTTCATTAAAACGCAATTACTCTGACAATGATAGTACTGTTATGAATGGTATTACTAAGAAAGCTAAAATAAATTCTGAAGCAGTGCCGAATGAATTAACAACAAAAGAAAGTAGTTCTGAAAACCTTAAAAAACTTAGCTATGTTCATAAATTTTTCCAAAGAGATTTTAAAGAAAAGCTACCAAAGTTAAAGCAGGAAGTATGTTAAAAGTTTAAATAATAAATAAACTATATTAGTAATCGAAATTTTATATTTTTAAATGGTAATTATTTCTTTAAGGAATTAGAGGAACTACTGATACAAAAAATTGTTGAAACGATTACTATGCGCGCTGAAATCGGTAAATTGAGGGAGCAAGCACGTATATCAGAAAGAAATCAAGAAGTAACACGTGCAAAATGCCAACAATTAGCTAAACAAATTAAAGATTTTGAAATGGTATTAAGTCGCAATGCAGCTGATCGTCGTGCAAATAATGATAAACCTACTCCACCAATTAAAATCAATAGATCTGTTGGATTACAAGTCAATTTTATAACGGTATACATTAAATAGGTCGCTAATATTATAAACTTTATTACTACGTTTATTATACTGCGTTATTTTCTTTATGTAGGATAATGGAATGCAGAATTTACGACAACTACAACAGACTTCTAGTATAAAATCTTTACATGTTTCAAGTAGTAGTAATACTTTAAATACTTCCAATAATGAAACGAATAATGCATCGAGTCCAAGGAAAGGAATTAAAATAAGATCTCCCAGACGAATCGAACCTATGGGTGGACAAAGTCCTGTAGTAGTATCACAAAATCACACTCAATCTCCGAATATTACATCTACTATTACTCCCGCAGCTTTAGTTGTTGCTAAACCTGTAGATACACAGCATACTTTAACATTATCTAATCAACCTAATGTTCAACAAATTATGTCAAATGTAAGTATTTTTATTAGAATATACATGTTATAATTATTGGTTTAATGGGAACACATATTGATTGTTATAGCAACAGACACAGTCGCCACAATCACAACAAACTATAGTTTTAAATGGAAAATTTCCAAATCAAATAAATCGGCAAGGATCTACTACAATAACTGTTGCAAAATCGCGTGCAAATGATCTTATTGATCTTACAGATGAAGAAGAAAAAAGCAAAGGTATTAAATTTCGTGGAATTTTCTTTTTTTGTGTGTTGAATAAAATAAATAAAAATACATATTAAAAGAACTTTGATGATTGATAGCTACCGTTGTACCAGTTGTTACGACCACAATAACTGAACAAGTAAATTTAGCGCCAAAAACGCAACCTTGCTTTCAAAGGGTAATTCAAACCATTCCCGGGAATGTAGCTATAACAAGTCAACCTCCTAGTATAAGAGTAGTACAACCTGCCAGCCAACCTACACCTACTGCTTTAGTTGTGAGTAGAAAATAATCATACATTCTTCATTAACATGATGTACATTTTATATACAATCTTTTAGAACAATATGAATGCACCTCGATTAGCGTATGTGATGCAAAGTAGTGTCGGACCAACAAGGCAATTATTAATAGCACCAAATTCTAATCCGGTAAGACGAATATCATATTGTTATATTGTTAAAATTAAATAAAAAATAAGATTGTACGGATATTTTGTAATTATAGATGCGGCCAGTGACTTCATGTAGAGCTTCATTTCCAACTGTAACATACAAAACAGGTAAGAAGTTTCAGTTAGATAAGGTAAATAATATATATTGATGTAATATAAGCTTTTTTACAGGAATATCAACAATTGCAAATGGTACGGTTCGAGTTTTAACAACACCAGCTACTTCAAATGTACAGTTAAATAAGGTACTATATATTTTTAATTAATATCTTTACTTGAATAATTGGAATTGTTTTCTTATACTTATGTTGGTTTCAGCATCCTGCACCTTTGCCAGATATACGCAGTTATACTCTGAATCCTATTATCAAACTTCCACCACCAGCTCCATCATTGAAGATATCTAAAGTAGCACATGGTATGTTGCAAAATATAAATGTATATATGCATATGGAAATATTTACTAGGAAAAAGATAAAAAGTTTACTATTATGTCTAGGCATAGTACTGTCTTGGAATATGAATTTGTCTGACAAGTATGCAGATATTGCTAGTTACCAGTTGTATGCATACCAAGAAGTTGCTGGTGTTCCTCCTAATACATCACTGTGGAAAAAAGTAGGCGATGTTCGAGCTTTACCACTGCCTATGGCGTGCACGCTTACACAAGTAATTTCAATACTTAATGTTTAAAAACTGTTGTAAATTCTATAAATACTATTAACATTGATATTTTTTTCAGTTTTCCGAAGGCAATAATTATTACTTCGCAGTTCGAGCAGTTGACACACATTCCCGAAAAGGACAGTATAGTATACCTGGCAACATCTCTTTGTAAAAAATATGATAAATTTTAAGTTAGGATCTTATCTTTACTTTTAACGCACAGTTATAGCAAGTCATGACTCATATAACAACAAATTCCGTGCAGTCTTCTAAATTATGATTTAATTTATTACATTCATTGCGTGTAAGATACATTTAATGATGTTGCGAAAATGTTTATGTTTATAATCATCAAGTATGTATAGGCTACACATACAAACGAATTTGTTGTATAGTAGTAAATATTCATTTAATTGTAAGTAGTTACTCATATAATTCTTCATAATTATGATAACATTGTAGCTAACGTATTTTTTCTGTTCTTTTTATACGCCTCTTAATTTATAAAATCAAAAAATACAAATCTTAATTTTGACAATATGTACTTTACGTCCTGTCTGTGCTCACAAAATTGTAATACAAAGATTTTATACAATTTCGTGCCATGGTTCATAAAGTATAATCATTTGATAGTATACCATAACTAATTATCACACATTTTAAATTGCTTAAAATTTTATATGACACATAATGTCTAGATAAAAACAAATAAGACAAAATATTCTAGTCAAAAGAATTTTTGTAACAATTATTTCGATATTCACCTTTCATAAAGACTGCTACAGTTAAAGACAAATATATTGTTTATATAAGTCTAATATTGATATTCATTGAAGGTATTCAGATATATTGCTTCCCTATGTTAAATATAAAATGACGCCTGTTTTAACCTTCCATAAAATTTAGTTTATCTTCATCATTACTTATTGTAGTTGAATCTTGCTAATATATGATTTGCTCAATTTTGATACAATTGTAATAAATTTTAAATGTCAAATGGTAAAATACTCCATAGTTTTCGTAATATAAACCAAGCTAAGTATCACTTCACATTAATATGTAAATATTAATGCCAATATATTTTGATTCCTAATATCTGTATTGAAAATGTAATAATCTATAGTATAATTATCTAATATCATATTTTTAAGTTTCCATCATTTTTGCGTCATACAAATGTATAATAAAATGATTGCTCATTTTTTATACGAGTTTATAATAAAAACAATTCCCAATTGTTATAAAATTTTATTTGAATAAAAAGCAATGTCAAATTTTTTAACATTTATTTTGATTCATTTTTCGTTGAAGAGGGCACAATTCTTATATATTAAACATTCTTTTAATGAAAATTCGGGAAATATGTTGCTATTATACGTACTAGTAATGTAATTTTAAATTAAATTTCCCGCGGTTTTATGTACAGTTTTCTTAAAGTAATAGATATGTTAAATTTTGTTATTGCGTAGCACACAATATTTATGTAAAATTTCTAACTTAGTTCGCTTCCGTTGATTGCGTAGTAATGAATGTAGTAACTACAATGTATAAAGCAAATATAAAACATGAATTGGTGAAAAACTTTAACTTATTTTTACATCCCCTTAACCACAAATGATGTTTAAATTTTTTTACAACTTATACGAAAATTCTATAGTTTAAATCCTTGTAAAAATATTACTATTTAATGTTTGTTTTGTATCGGAAAAATCTTAGAGTTACTTACTGTTATTATTAACAAGAAGTCAGTATCAAAAATTTACTAGCATTTGAAATTCTGCATTACTAGAATTTCTAATTTCATATCTCATAGTATCTTATCACTGCTTTCAATATTATATGTTAAGTTAGTCATGGAAATGCAATATTATGTCACAGTACAAATAATTATATTTTTTTTGTGAATATTATAATACGAATGTAGTGATAATTTTTTCCGATCTTGTAAGAAAAAAGTATAAGCAAGTGAGGGCGGAAGTAGTTAATCGGTAATTTGTGTATACTGTTTGCTGTACTTTGTGACACAGTCGTGAAAAGTCCGTGAAACTAAAAAAAACTATAAAATCGAATAATATCCTAATGTAACGAGCATACGTTTGCAAAGTTTGATGTTCGAAATATCAATAGATGTGTATTTTTTCGAATAATGAATATATGTGAAATATTACGTAGTAATTTTCTTACTTTCGCGACATATCTTGTACTGACAAGCACAACATAAATAACGTTTGAAGGCAGTAATATTTTTCAGTCGTTCTGTTAGCAATGTATAATGTATTTTAAAGAATTTCTTTCTGTATTGTTGTTTGATTATCAGCTTACGCCTTTAATTAACTGTTTTGGATCTCGAACTTTGCAACTTTCTAATAGAAATCAATATGAAACAAAGCTTAAGGACTCTAAGCAAGGAAATGAAATATGAAAAGTATTGTGAAATTATGCTGGTTTATGTGGATTAAAATATGCAGTGCCAAATTTCCTGGGTGTGACATTTTTAAGTTTTATGATTTATATATATCTTCCTTTACATGGCAAGTGCTGTTGCAAACTGTCCAGAAGAAGTCAGTAAGCACAGCTCTTGTCTACAACGGGTAGTAAAATCCTCATTGATAATTAGGGGATGCCCAGCCTACATTCGCTCGTCATACGACGAGCTCCACTAATGGATATGGGTACTGCCACCAGTTCAGTGACTTCTGTTAATCCTTCTAATAAAGTTGCTACTAATCAGAAAAAAGTTGACAAGTCTAATAAACTTACTGGAGTGAGATTACCTTTATTACGCAAAGAAGCAAGCGTTGTAAACCTTTCTTTGACAGAAAGAACTGCATTAGGAAAAGGAGTGGATGCTCCTTTACTTAGACCTGAAAGTAGCGCAAGCTTAGAAGCTCGTGGCAATAGCTGGTTGAGTCTAGGCCCTGGAGTATTACGGAAATGTGAAACTGCTGTGGGTTTAAGTACTTCTGCTTTAGAAGGGCGACCTATAAATCGTAGTCGAGTTTGTTCTCGTTGTTCCAGTTTGTTATCACTGGCATCTAGTTCACGTTACAGTTTAGCTGCAGGCAATTTTGTTCCTGCAGGTTCTCAACAAGCACTTGGACGCATTCTTTGTAAATTATGCCTTGTTGATACTTCTCTTTCCAAAACATTTAAGATAGAAGGCTGTGGTTGTTCCTATTGTAAAGATGTATGAGCCAACTTTTTTTTATGTGTATTACTGTATGAGAAATTTTTCAGAGTAAATATCTATATATGTATGTATATTTTGTATGTTTTAGTGTATGAAAGCATATGTTGAATATGAAATTGAAAAAGGTGCATATGAAATTAGTTGTCCTGATGCACAATGTGAACATGGAGCAATACTTTCTATAAAGGAAATATCAAGTCTTGCTAGTCCTGAACTTGTGGAAAAACATCATAAATTTCGTTTAAACAGAGGTGTGTAAATTTTGTTTATTATAAGCTCTAATAGTTTACAATAACAATTTTCTTATATGATATACAGATGTATCTATGGATAAAGCACGTGCCTGGTGTCCACGTGCAGGTTGTGAAACAATATGTTCTATAAGTGCTACTGGATCAAGTGAAACTCCTATTGGACCTGTTCATTGTCCTAATTGTTGTACAGATTTTTGTTCTATATGTCGAGAATCTTGGCATAGTGGTCCTTGTTCAGATCTTTCATTAGGTATACCATTTGATGGTGATCATATCAAATGCTGTCCTATGTGTTCTGTACCTATTGAAAAAGATGAAGGATGTGCTCAAATGATGTGTAAAAGATGTAAACATGTTTTTTGCTGGTATTGCTTAGCTTCTTTAGATGTAAGTATATCTATTATTAATAATTATAATGGCAATTTTTGTTTAAGTTTTCAATTTTATAAATGTATTAAACAATGCAGGATGACTTTTTATTGCGACATTACGACAAAGGACCGTGTAAAAATAAATTGGGTCACTCACGCGCCTCAGTTATTTGGCACAGAACACAAGTAATTGGAATTTTTGCTGGATTTGGTTTGCTCTTGCTCGTTGCATCGCCATTTCTTTTATTGGGCGCACCATGTTTCATATGTTGTAAATGTAGTGTAAGTGGTTCATCCAGACTTGAGCAAGAGGAAGGTGATACTGCAACATAGAAAAACGTTAAATGTTTTTCAATATTCCTGTAATTTCTTTCCAGTATGATAAACAGTTAAATTAGAGTATTCAATATGTGGACGTAATTGGCGATTTATATAGATATACATTGAATTTAGAGCATTGCATGTTGTATTGCAAAGAATAATGTGAGAAACATAACATCTACATACCAAATATTCAATTCTATTTTTTTCGATTATTTCTGTAGATGTTACAATTGAAAACTACTTTGATTATTTTGACACATTAGTTATCAATCTATAAGCTTGAAAGATATCCACATAATTGTACATATTTATAATATGTTTGTATTTAAATAAAAAGTTTAGAAGAGATATTGAAAGCTACTTAATGTTCAACTGATATTTAACAATTACAGTTTAGATGTTGATTATTAGTAAGATTTTTTTTACTGTAATCAGGTTTTAATAATAATTTTTTCATTTCAATGCGCCTGTTATACCAAATCATAAATACTCATAATTCTTGTTTATGACATTCCAGAAAGTTACAAAATTGTTTTAATGTTTTTTTTATACCAAATAAGTTTATTTTATAATTTTTTTATATGTACGTGAGTTGCTTCCTGTATGTTTATACAATTATTTTTAGCAATACTCAACATTCTTTTCATGTACTTTTAATATTTTTTTGTTAATATCTAAAATCTTTGTGAATGTATTATAAGTATAAATCAATAAGCAATGTATATCTATATGTACGTCTGCTTTGAATTCAGCAAAACGAAGATATATTTGCAAACTACTATTGCTGGTTGTATTTCATAATATTTTGTTTATCAATGCTTCTTTGCCTACATTGCTGAATAAATTGTATACTACATATACATGATTATCGATGCATATGAATAATTGAGTTCTACGAAATTTGAAAATTTAGAAAATCTGTAAATTCTATTACTAATACATACTTAATATATTTACTATTAATAATATACTTATGAATACAGTCTTTTGGTTTAAAAGAATATTATTCCATAAATGTTCTAAGTAATTCTTTAAATTGTTGATAGAGTATAGACCAAAAATAGTGGAAGCAGCATGTTACAATGCATAAACAATAAAACTAGATCTTTATGAAGCATGAAATAAATCATTCAATTTCTAATAATAATTATATATCACATTTGCTAAGATATTCCTTTCTACCTGAGAAAGATATCTATCCTGTTATGAACTTATATTATACTTGGCATTGTAATATAAAAATATTTTTTTCTTATTTTATATATGTACACATATATACGTGTAACGTGTGTACGCACACGTAATGTTAATATTGTCTAATCATAATACGATTAGTCAATAATAATGAAATAAATGAAAATTGTAATAAATTACATAAGACATGCAAATTTCCAAATAGGCATATCTTTGTAATACTGTATTATTGACTATAACTATGTGTATAAGAACACAGGTGTGTATGCATATATATACTTAGGCGTATATATTCATTTAACTTATCCTTATACTATACATAATGTGTATATATAAATACCTGTATGTGTGTTGGCATAGTTTTGCATGGAAGTCATTTTAAATTGAATATGAATACAAAATAAAAATGTAATAAAGTAACAGTTAAATAGATAACTACAATTAGCAAATCATTTGCAATTAATTAGTTGTACATTATTACATTAAATATAGGACACTGTATGAGCAATTGATGTTAATAAGTCATTTTGTTGTTATGAATTTTCTATGTTAAGATTAAACCTGTATTTGTTCTATATTATTTTTTTTAATATATTTCAAAAATGATAAATTTTATTGTTTCACGATCACAAGCAATTAGTATCTTAACAAATCTATTTTAATCTTCGATGAATAAAAGAATGTAGACTTGAAATAATTAAAGTTTATATAAAATTGTAGTACATACGAATTATGCAGAATGAATACTTTATAATTAGCAGAGTGTTTTACTTGATAGTGATATTTATTATTACAATTCTTTTTATTATAGTTTCGCCATTTTAATTTCAAATACTGAATATATATGCGTAATTGAAAGAATAAAATTTTATTTATATATAATATG
>NW_017100145.1:435150-447836 GCF_001263275.1 Habropoda laboriosa
TACATCAGAATTAAAATATTTATTAATTTGGACGAATTAGTGCACATTATTGATTTCATGTTGTATAATACAATGTGTTATTTACAAAATAATATACATAAATTTTAAAAATTTTTTGTACAATGTGGTTGTTATAAGTATATTAACATGATAAAAGTGACCTTTTTTTTGTTTTCAACATGAATTGTATCTAAAATTCATACATGTGCTTATTTATATTACTTTATTCTTATAAAGCATAATAATTTTGGATTAAATTTTTGGGAAAGTAAAAAACAGGGAGAGTTTTTACAATAACGTCAATGTTTATTACATAATAACCCATTTATTATTTTCTGGTACAATATTTTTGTAAGAAAACTCAAAACTTGATTGGGTTAGAATTGTTTGGAATGAAAAAATTTGCATCATTAAGATGCATTAAATCATTTGTAGAATTTTCAGTAACAGCAAGTTTCCACTCAAAGAGTTTCATAGGGCTGTATACTTCATAAATTCTGTCATCATTTAATGCATCTTGTTTGCTAATCTTTAACGGACCACAAATAAGTTGGGAGATGGTACATATTTTATGGATTACATGATGACAGTTCTGTAGTCATACTAAGAAGCTGTGATAGATTTTAGATTCATGTTCATATATGTGGCTAGTTAAAGAAAAGAAAATAACAATCAGTAATCTAAGTCTATATACTACAAAGTGTTATTAGTATCATTGTAAAATAGTTAGTGTCAAAAAATATGATTAATAAATTTAATAAAAATATGTAAACATAACTGTGGTTGATAGATAAATGGATTATTTGATAAGACCCTTAGCTTTAAACAAGTCTCTCATCAAACCCTTTAAGTACCCAATTTCTCGCTGCAAATCCATTACTTGATTTTTTAACTTTTCATTATGGTCAGTAAGTTCACGTTCTTCACCTATTATTTCTTTTATTTCTTGTTTTTTCTTTTGTCTGTATCGAGTTGCCGCGTTTTTATTTTGTTCTTTCTTTCGAACTTTTTTATCTTCGATAATTGGCCGGGAATACGGTTTTTGACGATTCTTCGATGAAACACATGTAGATTGTTTCGTGTTTTTTTTCCCAGATTCTAAGATCCAATCTGGATCATCGACAGAATCTTCTGACGAAGTGTAACTTCCACCAGAGCTGGTACAAGGACTAGATGGTGGAATATCTTCTGTATATAAAGGTACATATTCATCCCACAGAGCTAAGTCATGTGTAACATCTGTGTTTAATGGATCCAATGGTATATTTTTTGTATTCCATTGTACAGGTACTTCATTTACATATGATTTTTCCTCTGGAATTACCACATCATATATAGATTGATGATTGGAATATAATGGTTGCACAGGTTGTAATGTAACAAGTAATTGGGTATCCACATTTAATGGTTTATGTGGTGGAGGTGACTGAGGAGGTGTAAGTGTGGAACTTGATGAAGGGACTATTTGATGACATGCTTCCACATCTCCCAGAGCAGTAGTTACTAACTCTTGTAACAGAGTTTGTGCATCATCTTGTTGAGAAGCTTTCACAATTTCATTGTATGATGTTGGTTTAATCTGTCCATTTTCAGGAACTGGTAGCTCTTCAAAAATAGGGAGTTCTATTTTTTCCTCCAACCAATCTGAAAAAGGCTCTGCAAACAAGGAAATAATTTCATCAAATATAAATAGGAATCATTGTTTTGTGATTAATTTATATGGGATATATTGATACAAAAATAAAAATAGATAAAGATAGATGTTTGTTTCTATGTATCATTTTAAGATTTTAAGAAAAGAAATTTTATATCATTCAAAGTACTGATAGCATATCAGATTTTGATAAATAACAGCATTTTGATATATTTATTAGCAAACATTTAGAACTCCTTTTTTAAAATGTTATTAAAAAGTATAATACCTAAAAGTAAAGTTTAAAAAAACAATACTCTGAGTAGTTTGTTAACATAGAAGTTAACAGTACTTTTACTTATGTCTTGCATGAAGAATAAGTAGGAGTGGTACCACTGATGTATATATAATTTCATGGACGTTACTAGTTTAACTAGAAAAACAAGTTCTTGATTTGCAATTTCTTTGGCTTCTAATACATTTACTGCAACTAATAGTAGTATAGTCAGTTATTTAGAGCAGAATTTGATATTGAAGATACAAGTTATTTTGAAATAACACCTGAAGTCTCGTTTTCTTTAAAAAATAAATCAAAAGAAAAAAAATGCTGATTTATATTTATAAATTAAATTTATAAACGAAGAAACGAACATGAAATTTTTAATGTACAATCAGAGCCCATTTCTTTTGTTTATCTTACTTTAATTATAAAAAATTTTATATAGATTCTATATAATTGAAACGGCATTGTTTAAAAAAACCTAAGACAAGTTTCTATGTTTTATACTGAATAAATTAGCCCTAACCTATTTCTTGACGAAACTTTGATCAGAGACCAACTTGAAATGTATAAGTTATCTTCATTTAAATACAGGGGGCATAGGGTTAGATAAGAATATTTTTTTAATTATAAGGAGCTCTACAAGTACATAGTACGATTTTGCCATAAAAAATCAAAAAGTAATTTGTTTAGAAATAATTTAAAACGATAGGATCGATTTTTTGTTCTTGTTTACAGCTGCACAAATTATAGTTGACCTTTACAGAGCCATAGAAAAATATGAAATGGCTTAAAAATTATTTGGTGCATTTCGTGACTGTTATGTACCAAACATTAATTTAAATATTTTTTAATCAAAAAGTTTTTTTTCTAATTAAAAAAACTATAATAAACATGATTAAAAACTGATCTATATTTGCACGCCGACGATTAATTCATAGAACGTGCAATCTCAAAAATGGCAATTTGTTAAAAATTTAACATAATTTCTCTATAACTATTTTTATAGACGATTCGATCCAATTCTGTTGTTCGATAAATACGAACAATGTGGCAACAGTGCTCTGATATGCGTAATAAAGATATTTTTCCATCGAAGCGAATGCTAGAAAGAGAGAGGAGATGAAATGAGCGAAAGGAAACGTACCGCTGTAACATATAGCAGCCATTATCACGTGCGCCTGTTTTCGCGTGAACCCTTATTAAAAAAAAGGAGAAAGGGGAGTATACATGTATGTTATAGCTGAATAAAGTTAAAAAAAAAAAAAAGAAACTGTTTTTAATGTATGGTGTGTAGTATTTTTTGTCAACGTGAAGCAGCCAAGTCCACCCACGGGGACGCGAATCGTTTTGATTCAACGTCTCTTTACAAGTTTCTGGGAATTGACAATGATCTCTCGGTTCCACGTGTAGCGATATGCGAACTGCATGCTATCATACAACATTAGCACGTTCCAGCATCGAGACGCTATGCCTTTTTCTTCGTTCACTTTTAAAGATGCCGCCAGTATTGTTAAAATTCTGATCTATACACGAATGCTTTTAACCACGCGTGTGCCGTTATAGTTCGTTTGGCTGTATTTCTTGCGCTTAATTCGAATTATACGATGACAGACATAACGCACTTCACCAATCACTTTTCATCGATTGTCGATCGGTTTAAAGATCACCGTTCACTATTGCTTCTATTCCTCGGTAACAATTTGAAATATTATTTTTAGCAACACAGTTTTCGAGTCCCACTACCAGTCCAAACAAATATTGAGAACACGTGCAACAGGCTAACGTATGTTACGAAAAAACTACGTTTCGAAAGGAATCTCGTGATTACTTATAAATAAATAATGTTTTTGATATGTATTTCATTAAAGTAACTATACAGTACAGTATGTGATTCACGATAAAGAGTTAAACATCCCAACTTCCCCCGTTGTTAAGATCACTGACACCGTAGTTAACACACACGCAAGATACGACGAACGTGACAGATTTTACCGTCACAAGAGACAAAATTTTATCACTTGTATAACGTAACGGAATCGGTCGAAATGTTTGAAAATTTAAAACAATAACAAAGTGTATCAGGTACGCAGAACGATTAAGAATTATTAATGGAAAGCTGACTTGTAACGAAGACTAATCGACGGAATCGAGCGATCAGTTTGCAATACTGCGAGAGACCACTCCTGCTTATCTTTGGACTTTCCCCTCTGGCGCCCCTACTCCAACGCCGTTAAACACACGTCATTCCCCTATCGGCCTTCAACCAAAGCCGTTTGTATAGAGGTTAACCAGTTTGTCCCACTCTCCTTTCCATAAAAAAAGAAAGGAAAATGAGATACATAGTGGAGGAAGTGAGAAGAATAAAAGCGATAGGAATATATGTATCGAGAATGCAGTCCGGCAAAACACTGATGTTAGTTTCTATCCTTCTAATACACAGAGCTTTGAAAACTAGAGGACGCTAGTTTAATAGATGCATACACATGTGAACTAACGCATTGTAAATGAACATTTACGAACGCCCACTCTTATGCACCATTTGATATTTAAAGATATATTACGATGTATAACGTGTTCTTTTTAAACGGTACGTGTTACAACAGTAACTTTAGACCTGTACCAGTACTTATTCTCTAAGCAATTCAAGCAAAACGAAATCTAGAATAAAATTGAGGGAGCATGCGTTTGTTCCTTAAGTTCAACATATAGGTCTGCACATTTTTTACACTTGCAAAATACATACAGTTTGTGTAAATAATTTTACACGTATTAAAATGCAAATTATAGTAGTTTCATTGAATTACATTACTATGCTGTCTCGGTAATTAAATTCAAAATATATTATTATATTGAAGCTTGGAACATATACAAAATTTAAATGAAAACGAATTACAAAAATAAAATATAAAGTGCAATCATTAGAATAAAATGAGTCTTCATACTTTTTTTATACTTCAAGAATTTTTACTTAAATGTTTGTGTACAGACTTTTGTTTTAAAAGATTATTCTGTAGTTCATACAGAAATTTCATATAAACACTTACCTTCTTTAATCCATTCATCTAATTCTTCCAATAATTTTGTAGCCACTTGAGCACGAGTAGGATTATCTTCATATAGAACATGTTCTATATCCTTTTTAGTAGGATCTACAGATGATTTATCATCAAATAAGAGCCAATCATCTTCAATTTCATTCGACAGTGTCCCATTAGGGGACACTGGTTCGAACTTCCATGACAACATCTCCTGGTCCTGATTGGATAACATTATTGATGCAATCCCAATCAAGGTGTATTAAAAAATGATGAAAAGAAATTTGTGTCGTCTGTGCGACGTAGCTCGAAGTGAGCGCCATATTGGCTCTGAAAATAGTAAATATACAAATTAGGCACACAATATAAATAAATGTATATTGTATAGACAGAATACATATATATTCTTGTATATACGTGTGTACATGTAATTAAATTATCTAGCCTTAAACAAGAGTAGTTTACTGTTTGCTAAATACTTTAAGAGAACTACATAAAAAATAATTAATCAGTTGAAATTTGAATTGCAGATGAAACAAAAAGGAATGTTGAAAAGAAAAAGAAATTAATTATTTATACGCATTCATGAATTTGAGAGATTGTGAATCAAGTAGTTTGTTCAAATTTTTGCGAGGATATTAAATATATGTATTTACACAATTTATTAGTTGCAAACTGAAAAGTAAGTCGTAATTGTTGAATAGAATCATGAAACATGCGAAAAATGACAAACTATTGTTATGACGCAACATTGAATCGCATCATCTGGACAAAGTTTTCGATTGTACCTCAATATTTGATATGCACCGCAAATTGATTTTGAAGAGTGATATATAATTTTAATATCGTAGCATAGAATAGGAAGGATTACGTTATTTGGCGAAATCACTGTTCGCGTAGTAGCATTTCGTTATTGCAATACCATTCACAAAATGGCAGACAACGTACGATAGCTTGGCGTCAAATACAAATATAAAGATTGCTTTCACGATAGCAAATATTACTTACTTCATGATTAGTTAGTTGTGTCGGCACACTTGCGTGTGCAAATTGCTTCGTGAACTACTGATTCATCTTGCCCGTGAAGCGAAACGTTTAGAAAATATGAACGTCTTTACTACTCGATGCATGGATGGAGAATGAGCGTCTCCTTTGGGGAATTTGACCGCTGAGGTCACGTGATTCGGGTATGCGTACGCAAGGGTGCTCAGTTTGAACCGCTTTCATGGATTTTCTGCGCATGTTATATCACCACGAATTCCCTTTACATTCTACTTTCTACAATGTTTCACTAGGATCACTGTTTTTATTTGCCAGTATTATGATTTAATACTCTATTTTATGCGGGTATAACGATCATTTCTCTTTAGAAAACTTCCATTTATCTTATTGTTACACGGTTACGCTGTCGAACATATGGCGGGAAGAAGTAACGAAACAGATGAAAAATAAACAATATCAAATGTAAATGAAAAACTTTTATATTAAACGCAATCAACGGTACATTACAATTTAAACATTCTGCTTCTACTATAAATGAAGCGTTCGTGTTTTACGAAATTTATAATTCGCGGGAAATCGTAACGATTCATATAACGCGCGTTATCTGTCAATATTACAATGTTTACGAAATATTCTTTTTATACTCGTTACTTCGTAATCGCTAAACTGTATTACTTAATAAAGCTTACATTCGCTGCGTACAATCACCGCGTTTTGATTTTAAAAATTGTTAGTCGAGATACGATCGAAGACGTTCTTAAGGAAAATATTACAGTGAGTAATACTTCGTAATACTCGAATGTGTATATCGACGAAAAACATTTGTCTTATAACGAAAAAATCTCTATTACGAAATTACCACTTTCGAAAGTCGCACACTCATTGGCGGACATTTTCAAAATACGCGCGCGGAAATTTCAGTTCTCGACTTTGGATTCATCGTTTCACATAGCAATCGATCGATTGATAAACGGTGATTTATTTACAAAAAAAAAAAAAAACAAAAGATATCAATACATTTTCTTACACGATATATCTTACATGAAGAAAGAAAAACTAACATCGTTCGCTCGCGAACCCCCCTGAAATATCATCTCATTCTATCCTCCGAGTCGACGATCGTAAAATAAGCAATAAACTTTATTAATTCGATTAACAATAGTGTAAAGAACAGAATAGGAACATATTGACCATCGCCTAAGCGTTCCTCTTCTGGTTGAAGTAGTCCTGCCTGAACCCTTTGTTCATAATCCATCCGACCTTCGTTCTTATCTGCACCGGTGGTATCAGCGTGAAGATCTTCTGGATCCCGTGGCCCCAGTAGCCAGTACCCGAATCCATTTTTCCCAGTGTGGTGATAGCATTTTTGGCATAAGTCACCGCGGTAGGGACAAAAATACTGGACACCTGTGTGATCGGTTAATCATTCTCATCTCATCGTGTAGAAAAAAAATCGATCGAGATCTAATCGGGTTTCCTCTTTACCTGTAAACGATTGCTGAACGCGTTCATCTTCGTGCTGACGAAGAACGGTGTTAAATGCTGTACGGTCAACCCGAATCTGGAATATTCAGCTCTGAGAGCCTCGGAGAAGCTTCTAATGTAAACTTTCGTGGCCGCGTACACGGTCATCAGCGGTAACGGTTGCAATTCAGAGCCGGACGAGACGTTCACGATGGCACCTTTTCCGCGTTTCTGCATCTGACCGATTATCGTCCGTGTCATCATCGTCGTGGCGCCCACGTTCACGTTTATGATGTCCCATAGCTCGTGTTCCGGCACCTCGCCGAGATACATCGGATAGCTATACTGCATGCCTACGTTGTTCACTGGAACAACGTGTTTATGCCGCTATTAAAATGATCGATACGATGAAAAATCGTATAAATGAATAAGAAAACGAAACAGACGGCTCTACTTGTTGCGTTAATGATATCCGATCGATAAGGATCGTCGATTCATTAGAAACGACGGACGTGTATGTATGAATCGTAATGACTCAATTACCTAAGATACCAATTGGAATCTCGTTCAGCTGTTCAGCGAGTTTCTCGAAGATCTCTTTACCCTTGCTGAAATCCGCCACGATGATCTTCACCTCGACCGTCGGATTCTCGTCGAGGATCTCGCTCCTGGTCTTCTCTAATTTCTCCAACGTTCGACTGATCAACACCAGGTTTATCCCCCTCGCGGCCAACTCTTTCGCGTAAGCTTTCCCAATTCCATCGGTGGACCCGGTGACGACTGAAAAAAAAATTTCAAAGGTTTCCTTCTTTTTTTCTTTTAAACGAGATCGTTTTGTCGAATATCGAGCGTGTGTACACGACGTTTACCAGCCCATTCGCCGAATTTCGTACGCAGATCGACCGGTTTCGAGTCGATGATAGGCACGAGGATCTCCCACAGGACACTGGCGACTTTGCTGATATAATTCAGGAGCAGCCAGAAGAACAGCAAGCCGACCAGAAGCCATAGAGCTATTTGCAGCATCATTTTCCTCTAAGAGAACAGGATTCGTGTATATTTTATGAGAACGAGATGAATCACGCCAGTCGGTCGCGTTTCGAAACGAACTGATACGGACGAGAGAGAATCGTGAACGAAATCAACGTTGCACGCACTTCGTTCTTGAAATGTTGCTCGGTTTACTTTGTTATCTGGACAAAATGCACGCGTACGATCGTGTGTGCGACTGATTCTCGTTACACAGACTGAGAAATCTTGCGATAACTATCCGTTTCACGAATAATCTTTGTTGTTCTTATATACTTTGTCGCGTTTCTCTACACGAAGAGATGACCCGGCTTCGAAACTAATCGACGTTCGACGGCGACGCTTATCGATCGGGAAACCGACCGAAAATTGATCCACGAGAGTATGACAAGCACGATTCTCAATTACATTATATATATATAAACCGTCCATATGTCGAATTGTTCCCTCTCTTTACTCGCGTATTTTCCCCCGGGAAAAAAGGTGGCAGAAAAAATACGCGCTGCGTTACCTAAAATTCTCGTCAAATTTTTCCAGATATCTATCACGAGTACGACACCACGAACATTTGAGGTTCCTCACGATTGTATCATCGCTTATGTCGCAATCGCGTATTTTTCGCCGTCTACTTTTTCCTCAATTTTCCCACGATTTTTCCTCGATCGTTTGTTATTCACCGGGTCCGCCTTTCGAAAAATACGACGATGGTCGGTGAACGAAGCTCAAAGCAAGACTAAAGTTGCCCGCGGCAGGTGGACGGTACAAATGGCGTGCGGAAGGCACTTTCTCTGGCTGGATTATAGACGGTTTCCTTCGCTAGCCAACGAGAGAGCACGGATTCAGACGGAGGGCCTTCATACGCGAGTTGCATGCAAAACGACCAAATTGTCTCTGTCCTGGCCTTTTCTGCTTACCTCTTCCAACGTCGATTCACGTTCCAACGACCAACACCTACACACTGATTCATCCTATCCTCTCTCCCGAATCTCTTCAATTGTTCAATTGCCCCGATGTTCACATTTTCGATACGCACCGCTAGCGAAGATCCACCGAGTCCAGTCGATCGATAAGAATTGCTGGCTTTTGGTACCTTCCAACCTGTATCACGTTCCTTACTTTCCATCGAATCAGCAATTAACACGCCGACTCTTCCGAAATCCTCGGCAAATCAAACGATAGGAAAGAAAAGAAAAAGGCTCGTCCGCGGATATGAACACGTGGATGATCCAGCTCGCCGTAGATCTTCGCTCGTGCGCCGAATTAGAACGCATACCAGGATGTTCATCGCGGAATGGAAGTAAGATAACACGGTGGAGACAGGCTAGAAGTGTGGTGTACGTGGGTCTGTTGCTCTCGGCAGACGAATTCACCGGCGTTCGAATTTTTCATAGTGCTCGAAGTGGAATGGATGATTCGTCGGTGATACTTGGAGCAGGTGAAGAAAGAGGAGATCCCAGGCTTGTCGGGGTTTGCCGAAGAAACGAGGATGACAGGCATGCGCGCGCAGCTTCTTTCACTTCTACAAACTAGCAACGAAGTTCCATCCTTATGTCAGAAGGTCTCACGAAGGCAAGGCAATAGTAGTTCGTCGATCGTAGCCGCGTGTCCTCATCCTCGAGTTCTCCTCGCATCTCCTTTAAGGACGTTGATATATATCTCTCCTTCGTCTGCACTCTCACGTGAAATTGAACGGAAAAAAAGAAAAGGAAACGAGGTCGTTCTCTGAGAAACCGGACGTTTATCCGTGACATTCTTTCCGAGGAGGACCTTTCGGGAATTTTTTTCGGGGGCCATCGAAGCGTTCGATAACGCGCTCCAGAACGGTTTGCGGCCCAGAAGAGCATGCCACGTTGTTTTTCCACATCGTCTGCCACTGTGTCGGTCAGGTAACAGGTGAGTTTCTCTCATCTTCTCCAAGATTTATGTCGATAACGCGTGATTCAGCGAAATCTACTCGGTGACCGGTGTGTTGTGTCGAATTTGACATTTTCTCGAGATAGAGAAGTTACTTGGGATTCTTTTCTGTTCGTCGCGTTCTTTGTTGATGGTCAGAGGAGGGATAGGGAATGGTGAGGAACGAATTCTTATGGAATTGCGTAATCTCATTGAGATTCGATTGGCGATGTTGTTGGCTATTCGGTTGTACAGTGGATCGTTGATGTAATGAATTCTTCAACACCTATTATTCCATTGTAGAAATGCTCCTTTCCATATACAGGACATTCGATTCGACGATTTATCGTAGTGTTCGTTAATCATTTATCGGAGTTTTAGACAAGGTCACTCGTCGAGGTTTATCGACGGGGAAGCATAACCGGGTGTTTTTTTCTGAATCTTTTTATCGACGTTTTATCGCAGGAATTTTTGCGGACGTCTGATAGCATTCCCAGAAGACGAAGTGTCGACGTTAACTATTAGTCGGTTATAACGGATAGTGTAATTTCGAAGCTATAAATATCTGTGTGCCTGGACGGTGGATGCTTCGGGCGGTATTTGGAGCAGAAATCGCGAGGTTTTTGTCGGCGAATTCTCAATCTCGTTACCTAGGTAGGTTATTTCGCGTTGGAACGAAAACGGGAATGGCAAAGTTGCGATTTTCACCGTTGCAAAATTATCGGAATAGATTATATATTCAACGGTTCTCCAGTATTTTCATCTCGTAAACACAAAGTTCTTTATTTCGCATAAATATCTTGTTGACGTAACAAACGAAACCGATACTGTTATCTGTTTTACACTTCTTGTCGAGCTGCGTTTCGGACGTTAACAGGAACTTTTTCTCTTACAAAATCGAGAGCCACGTTGCGCGTTTCCCAAGGTAAACACATTAGGTTATGAAATTTGAAAACCAGTTCTTTTTTGCGCGAGTAGTATCGTCATTCTTCCTTAGAAATCGTACGATTGTTCTTCTTCTTCGGCTAGGAAGAAGGAAAAATATCGTTTGACCCGAAATTGTACGGGGGGAATTGGACGCAGTTCACTTCTGGGTGCTTATCGAGGGAAAAGTGTGTGCTCCAGATATCTAGATGTCAAACGTACCGTACATCGTCCATTCAGAAACCGGCTTTGAAGGATTTCAAATGGAACAGAACGCGAAACGGAGACGCTCGACCTGATTATCATATCGAGACCGTTCCACGCTCCTTCGGCTGGGTTAACTTACTTCCTATTTTCCTTTCGAAATTAACCAAGTAAGCTCGCGGTTCTGTCACGCGACAGTCGATTCGTGACAGTGGTGACGGGCTGTTGGAACCCGGCGAATTGACATCAGTGACGTTTAATTGGGAGCCTACTGGGTTCGCTGAGATGTGTCTCGCGTGATTCGAATCTGTGGCGATGTTTTCTTGTCCAATTTCGGATGGGAAAAGACGATTTATTTAGGAGATAAACAACTGAAAGCATTGGGAGATACACCGGAAAATTGTGCAAAGGGGGATTTTCAGTTTGAATTTTTCGTGGAAATTTTTCGGTTTTGGGGAAGGTGTCCTCTTTGCGTTGCAGGTGGATTTCTTATTTATTTAGCAAATAAGTGGAATTAAATATGAAAAATATCAGATGAAAATCATTTGAAAATACAAAGAGAAATGATTAATTCTATATTTCGGTATATCTATCCAAAGGAATCCTTTCCTTAGTGTATTCCTTATTTATCTAGCAAATAACTGATCAAAACCGTTTGAAAATACAAAGAAAAATTTAAAATTCGAATTTTGGTGTATTTGTTCCAAAGAAGAATTCTTATTTATCTGTCAAATAAACGATCCAAACCATGTTCGATGCGAATGTTTTTCTTTACTCGAAGGTATCCTTTTCGCGTTACAGGGTCATTTTACCGGACAGAAAGGCTCGGTGAATAACCATTCGACCGTAAGATAAATCAATGTCCAGGGTGGACGGGAAGGACGATGACAGGATGCCGTGTTTGGGGAACAGTACTGCTTCTCCTTAGTATTTCAAGTTCAGCGGTGAACGCGGGCACAGCTGGAGAGCGTGTCTCGGTGAACGACGAGAGGAGGAGGTCCTTCGATACGGAGGAGATCATGTACTCTTGGACAGGGCCGAACGCGTTGGCGAGGTCAGCTTTGGTCGAGCGCCAGGAGAGATTGCAGTATAATTGCGAGGAGATTGTGGGGGACAGAGGGGCTCGGAACGAGGATCTGAACCCGAAATCCTTCAGGAATATCCTTGTCGACGAGCAACACGAGCTGCTTTATTGTTACGTTCCCAAGGTACGGATACT
>NW_017100145.1:447874-505023 GCF_001263275.1 Habropoda laboriosa
ATAACGTGGTGAAAAAATACGAGTAAGAAGTGTCTGGTTCCGTTAATCAGTCGCTGGTTAGTTTGGAATAAGAAGCACGTTGAGGTAGGTTTTTAAGGTCGTAGGAAAGCAATGTAGTTTATCTTTTTAGAGCACGAGTTCTTTTAAAAATAGGTCTTTGATCGAACCGCTTCGTGAGATATAAAGTTCTTCTACAAATTGAGCAATTAACAAGTTTGATACAAATTTATTTTCATTCATGATTTATACAATTTGGAAAAGTAGATTTTTGCATAAATTCGAGCGATTGAAGTGTCTCGTGAGATATAAAGTTCTTCTACAAATTGAGCAATTAACAAGTTTGATACAAATTTATTTTCATTCATGATTTATACAATTTGGAAAAGTAGATTTTTGCATAAATTCGAGCGATTGAAGTGTCTCGTGAGATATAAAGTTCTTCTACAAATTGAGCAATTAACAAGTTTGATACAAATTTATTTTCATTCATGATTTATACAATTTGGAAAAGTAGATTTTTGCATAAATTCGAGCGATTGAAGTGTCTCGTGAGATATAAAGTTCTTCTACAAATTGAGCAATTAACAAGTTTGTTACAAATTTATTTTCATTCATGATTTATACAATTTGGAAAAGTAGATTTTTGCATAAATTCGAGCGATTGAAGTGTCTCGTGAGATATAAAGTTCTTCTACAAATTGAGCAATTCACAAGTTTGATGCAAATTTATTTTCATTCATGATTCACGCAACTTTGAAAAGTAGATTTTTGCATAAATTCGAGCGATTGAAGTGTCTCCTGACGTATAAATTTTTTAAATGAAATAAACAATTGATAAATGTAATACAAATTTATTTTCAATATATTTCACAATTTTGTTATTTTTAAAATTACATTACAATTTTTTACTTTTACATTTTACGATTTTGTAATATATTCGTAGTTTATGCAAAGAAGAGCACTGGTTAGAATTCATTTTTAAAAATAAACGAGGCTCGTGTAAAGAATTCCAGACACGTTAGAAAATGATCGATAGAAGAATGGAAGATTTCGTAACAACGGTGAAGTGTTGGCCAAACACAATAACGAACAATTTAACAGCACTTAATATATTATCTTATCTAAATTCTGATTTCCGGTCAGCAATTGCAACATCTCCAGCGCTAATTCATATTGCACGGTTGAAGGTGCTTTCGTAACGCGTGTTAACAATCCACCGCATCGAACTTTGATTGGCAGTAAACGCATTACCATAGACAATATCACGTTTCCGTTTAAAAATCGTTGGATTGTTGCGCGGCAGGTCGCCTGTACGAACTGGAAACGTGTTCTGATGGTAGCCACGGGGAAATGGCCAGGTAACGATCCTATGGAGATACCTGCCTATCAAGCACATTCCCCAGGTACCTTCCTCAGGCTCAGTAACTACACTCTACCTGAAATAGAACGAATGCTGGCGACTTACGACAAACTGATAGTCGTCAGACACCCGTTGGAAAGGCTGTTGTCTGCCTACAGGAACAAACTGGAGGCGAAACACGAGAAGAGCTCGAGATACTTCCAAACTCGTTTCGGGAAGAAGATTATCAGGGTATTCTTTAATTTTTATAAGCTTTCTTCTTTTTTTCTTTTTGCATGGAAAAGAAATTTCGCGAGATTTTTATTTTTAACTTTTGGCAACCTTCTTTTCTTTCAGAGAACAAAATTTTTTTCTGCTTAAAACCTCTTTTTTCCGTAGAAAAGAAATTTCACGAGAATATTTTTTGCAGAGGTAGAGGCGTAATGTTAATTTCTGTAACCTTCATTTCTTCCACAGAACAAAAATTCTTTTCCATAGAGTATGCTCTTTAATTTTTCAAACCTTCTTTACTTTCATAAAATAGAAACTTCAGAAGACGATTTGACGATTTTTATTTGAATTTTTGCAGAGATATAGGCACAATGCTAATTTTTGCAACCTTCTTTTCTCCCATAAAATAGAAATTTTAGAAAACGATTTGACGATTTTTATTTCAAAATTTTTGCAGAGACATAGGCACAATGCTAATTTCTGTAACTTTTTCTCCCATAGAACAAAATTTGTTTTCCATAGAATACATATTCTCTAATTTCTCAAACCTTCTTTTCTTCCATACGGAAGTTCAAAGTACGAAATTTGCAAATCAAACAAAAGCTCTATTTCCACAGAAGAAAAATTTCACGAGAATGTGTTCATTTTCAATTTTTCACAGAGGTACAGGCACAACGCTACCGAGGAATCCTTAAGAAAAGGTGACGACGTGACGTTTCGAGAATTCGTCGAGTTCGTCACAGACGATTCGTCCAACGAGACACGAAACGAGCACTGGAAGCCGATATACGAGCTCTGTCAGCCGTGTCTGGTCAATTATAATCTCGTCAGCAAATACGAGAGCTTAGTAGAAGACGCCACAGAGGTACTGGAACGAATGGGCGTCGAGTCAGTCAAGTAAATTCTTCAAAAATATCTCTCCACCGTATCAAACGTTCGAAAATCTCCATATTTAATTCCACCTAAATTTTCTACAGTTTTCCAGCGAAACCAGCGAACAGCGAGCCAACAGCGAAGAAGCTAGAGAAATACTACTCCACGTTAACCTATAAACAGCTGCGAAAATTGGCGAATTTGTACAAATTAGACCTAAGGTTGTTCGATTACTCACTGGAGGACGTTCTAGGATTCTCTCTGGCGTGATTCGACGAGAATTCTCTGGAAGAAATACGCTTCTAAATCGCGATACAGACGCGTTAACGGTTAAATAGTCTTAAGTGTTTGCGCGGTTCTCATTGTACAGGCGTTATTGCTATTCTCAATACGCTCGGACCGGTTCGCGTGCTCGATTCGGTTACGAGCCAAGCATAATCTATTGTACTTATACACGTATAGCCGTTAATTATTATCCGGTTGTGTGTCGAGGAACAAAGAGTGTCGAAGGTACCTAACCGATCGTTTCGAGAACGTTCAACACGGATCGTTACAGTCCAGTGTGGGAAAACTTCTTGCCTCTTCGTCGCTCTTCCTCTCTTTTTATCCCTTTGCGCGCGAACATGTGTCTAGAATCTTTAAGGATACATAAAAACTGGCTGTATCATCTGTGCCAATGGAAACATCTGTTGATAACTTTCTCTTACGAACGTGATCTTAGGATTTATATTCCGTTATTTACGCAGATGAATTTTGTCTTTTTCTCTTTATTTATATAGACACTTTCGTTTTAACAGCTGTACCTTGGTAATTTCTACACGACTCACGCCATACTTTGCGTACCTACTTTTATAATTTGATCGTTAAGTCGGTCGATAGGATGTTTACTTTAAGTTACCACAGTCAATTGTACACACTATGTCGCGGACAGAAATAAAGAAGTATTTTATAGCATTGTGTTGTTTCTCACGTTTAGGATTGACTTGTCAAGGATTGATCACGTTTCTCATTGATAACCTGTCGACGAGGAAAATCTTGCTACTCGGTATACGCGGTCACGTGTCTTGCGCGAGTATTACGTAAACGATGAATCGCGAGGCTCAGATTGGATTATGTTCGCGGATTGTCCATTCGCGAGGTTAATGTTTGCTTTACGAGTTAAAATTGGCCGAAGGCCTGAAAATGATCGAGTACGTTAGCGTGGTTTAATTAAACGGTTTAATCTCGCGAACAGCCTTTCAGTTTTCGGGACGAGAATAGAGTCAGAGCCATCGATCAGATCGAAGGACTGCTCGCCGTTAAATGCTGTTCGAGAGGAATCGATTTATAGATCTGTTTATCGTTCGTTTTTGGTCGTGTTAAGAAACTGGCAAATGCGTTAGGCCGTTCCGTCAATTTACCATGGATTTTCCATCGAGTTAAAATTACAATTTCAATTTACATTTTCCTATTTTACGAAACAACGTAATTCCTCTTTTCGTTTTACATCTTACCACTTTCATACAGATCTGTTATCTCGTCACTGTTAAATTTTATTGCATTTTCGATCAAAATATTCAGTTTTGGCACGAATTTCGGGGACGATCTAATAAATTCGAGGAATTACACTCTGGACAGTGTTTAAATCGATATAAATATTAAATAATCACTTTCACGTTTAAAGTTACCGTTTGGAATATTCCAGAATAACGTACCAGAAATTAGCAAATGAATTCTGCAACGAATTTCGCGTAGAAATCATTCTTAACCCTTTAATTCGAACAAAACATTGCATGTACAATCTTCCGATTCACTTATTTTTATCAAACAAGCGATCCAACGCTACAAACTGGTCCTAACTCACCAAACAACTCGCTCGTAAATTAATTACCCACTAGAATTCGCGAAAAAACGACCGATCCGCGAATACACCCGTACCTCGAATAAAAAGGCAATATTATTCTTAAAGTAGCGTTTGTTTGCAACGTTCGGTCGAACCGAGGGTGACATTAGGGTGTTTTCCATGAGTCACCGATGTTTTTCTCGGTGACAAAAATTTCGTATTTCTGTGGCATTCGGTCACGTGGGGAATATTGTGGCGCCGCACGTGAATTCTGTCACGATTCCAAGTTCGTCGCGTGGGCGATCTTAGGAGCAACTTTCGTTTAAAAATACCAATCGATTCCTTTTGGTCTGTCGACCGCTGGGTGACATCGGCCGTCCTCTTCTGTCACGTTATAATTAAATTAACGCCCGTCGTTCTACGGCTGGTTTGCGCTCTATTCACCGTAACGAGAGCACTCGGACTTACGCACGTTTCGTCCCGTGCGTCACGAATCTCATTAATACGTCGAACGATTAGCGTAATTTGTAGGAAGGTGTAGCTCGCACGTAGCGTGATTAATTTACGCTAGTTTGCAGTAGTGCGAGAAGTCTCGTTAGAGAAGAGACTAGAACGATTCACCGATGTGTCATTGCTGGTGAAAAAAATCTTCTCGGAATTACCATTTCGATGTTGATTTCAAGTAGAACCGTAGAAGAGTGTGAGATCTGTTGTTTGCAACTTGCTGGAGGAATTCTGAATCGGACGTTCTTGGAAGAGAACTATTCGATAAAAGTCCCGGTAAAGATTCTCGGTAAAGTGGCGAAGAGATAATAGTGATTTTTCCGGATAATTCGAGTCGATCTTTAAGTAAACAATGTAAATAATTGTATTAAATAAAAATTCTAATTAATGTTTTTATTTTACAAATTTGTGCCCTTCCGTTTCACAATTTTCCGCCTTCTTATTAATTTTGGAAATTCCATTTTTCCAAACACTTTGCTCCCTTTTCTTTCTTTAAGATAGTATTCAAATCCGAACATTGACTGTTCGTGTTCTCGAATGCTCTCTTCAAAACACTCTCTGTTACAAAAAAAATTCCCAAAATCCTTTGCATCGAAACGTTTTTCCAAAACTCCATCGCCTCCTGTCGATCGAAAGATCGCCGTCCAGCCGGCCTTGAACCCCTGATATGATCGCGGAGTCAATCGAAAGATCTTTTTCCACCGAAGCTGTATCCAATATTCAACCGATGCTTAATATAACTCGAGGTGGCGGAACTTGTTGGTTTCGCGGCAGTAAAAGACGGTGGTGGGACCTGGTCTACCAATCCTGGATCAGAAGTTACAAGGGAAGGTGCAACGATCGAATTGGTGGGGGATACTTCACACGGTTCCTGGAGGAATTTCGGGATCGTCGTGTATCTCGTGGATCCTGCGTTGAGTGATCTAGTCGGAGATCGGACGCAAAGTGGCGCGGTACATTTTTGTTCGATCTTCTCGTCTCTCCTCGATCTCGCATTCTCTACGTCCCTCGATCGATCCGTCACAGTATCTTCAACTTTCTCGAAAGTTACACGGAAAAAGGAAAGAAAGAAGCAAGGAAGAAACCAGAAAAGGAAAGAAGACACACAACGATTGATATTTTAGGTAGGATTTATTTCTCAGCTGAGAGAATCACTTTAAACAAAAGAAAAAAAGAGCATCGTGATCATATTGACGTTGACGACTTGCTTCAGTGTCGTGAATCATCCACCGTGAAATATCGGAAAAATGCCACAGGCAGCCCACGAAACGAAAAACATCTTAACAACGTACTTCATCTTGATCCTCCTGCTGATTTGCCTATGGTTACTCTACTCGGGGCTGTTTTAACCAACGAAACCAACACATTCCTCGCCATGGTAAGTTCACATCGTCGTAGACAATGCATCGCTTGTTTTCCATTGTGATCGTTGAAATCTCCGCGACAATGCTGGCGTTCGGCCATCACGCGACATAATACACCACTCTCTGCGAACCCAGTCAAATCTTCTTCCCTTTGCTGATTGTAGGAGCGAAGTAAGAAGCACGAAGGGAGAAATAAGTTTCACGTCGACAACCGGATTATCCCCTTCGATCGATCACACGACAGGATACATATGTATACCAGATCACCACCTCTTTCGTTCTCTGTGCGTTGCTTTGAAAAATTCGTTGAAAAAAATGAACGAGACCAGTGTAATACCTTTTAAACTCTTTCGCAACGTGTTCGTATCGCCCTTTCTCTCCACGATTTTCTGTATATTCTGATAATAGATAATAGATAATCGGGCGTCCGAGAGATGCTCCTATTTCTAATAAACCGCAGCTCTCCGTGAGAAACGTGCAACGTTGCGTCCCTCCTGGTGAACGTAAAGAAAAGGCAAATGCATTACATACGCCGGGAGTTACTGGGAAGCACGGAAACTTGGGTAGACGTAAGGAAAAAATAAATCGCGAGATAGAAAACACATCTTCGGGGTACATGTACGATGGTTAAGAAACACGTGGGCGTATCTTCGGTCGAAAATAGAAAAGCGATGCTTCCAGCTCTCTTTTACAAGCCAGCCTGAAACACGTCCGGCGTACACAGAACTAAATCGGTATTTTCGATAGCACTTCCGAAAATAGACGATATGAACGTCGTAAGTAACTCTCTTGCACACACGCGAGGAGATCTATCGTGTAAAAGGTGTACCAAATAATTTCCACGATTATTACGCAACCGATATGTCTGCATGCTGATGTTGATTCGCGTGGATCGTATTACCGATTCGTCTTCGATCTCGAGAGTCTCGAATACTTTTTCGCTTATAAATAGAAATACCGCGGGAAGGAACGTCGATCTCTCCCTTCCATTTTTCTTTCCTCGAACGCCAAACGTGATATCCATTTGAATAAATCGGTTCTCTCTCGTCCGGATTTCACGTTCCACGTATATATATATATATGTATATTCTCGTCTCGGTTGGAAGCTGTTTCGTTCCTATCGTGTTACACGCTCGCGAGGAAAATTAATTACGCGGAGCCAGGGGACGCGCGACTTCCGGTTTCGTGACACAAGTGCGCCTAACCGAGATGGTAATTAACTGTCGTCGCGGTTGTTCCTTTGGGAATTAAACAAGGTTTCCTGGGTGGACTCTCGCGATCAAAAGATGCTGGTACGACGAGCGAACGACGACGGAACTTCAAAGAGGAGAGACGGTAAATATTTTTACGAGGTAAACGCTGGCCTTCCTTCACGGTGGCGTTCCAGTAATCGCTCGAAATAGATCGAATTGCTCCAGATTCTTGGTCAGCCGAGGCATGTGCCGTGTTACACAATAGAACCTGTGTAACGAGTCGTGTCGATCGAAATTATCGAGCTCAGCTGTTGGAAAAGTTGACATGTTGCAGGGGTTTTTTTCTAAGCGATACTCGAGGGAAAGGTAATTTAGCGGAGATTAATAGACGTAACGACGTCTGTTCGGGGGATTTTCGTGGGGTATTTGCTTAGTTTGAGGTTCCGTTTTGCAGCGCGAGCAAAGAGAACGACAGAATAGATAGGCGAAGTAAACGATTTCTATGAGGCTGAGGAAGCTGCATCCGAGGAACAGGCTGAATATTCCGCCGATTGACGCTGGAATAAATGGTGGATATAATTAGAACGAGAAACGGTTTGATTGTTTGCTAAGAATTGGAAGGTTGGTTAAAATTGATACCCAAGAGGTAAGTTTTGTCAGCCGCTGGGAGTGTTTCCAGTATTTGGTAGAATTGAGAGTACATGTAGACTCTGACGGTGGCCGTTCCTTCTGTCCTTGATCTACTGCAGAGATATATTAATATTACACAGAGTGTTCTGCAGTTGATGGAACAATCGCGAAGGATGTGATTCTGCGTGAAAAAACGAGTCGAAAGTGTATAATAAAATCTTATAGAGAAAACCTTCCTTTTCGAGAAAATTGAACTTAAAAAGATTCGGTGTAATGTCACATTTCGCGAACGAATGGTTTACACGAAAAATAATATAAATCTTCTGTGGTTAAAGAAAAGAAATCGTACAGATTTTCGAAGAATTGAAATGCCAAAATATCATATCGTTAATCCACGATTCTCTGATTCGAAGATCAAGATTTTAACTAAACAAATTTTTAATAAATGCATTACCAATCCTTAGAGCGACGTTAATACCGCTTATTAGAGCACTCGCGAATACTTAACTTCAATTTTCTCAAAAACCAAGCTAAGAAGAAATTTTATTCCACATTTTCGGCTTCTTTTTTCACGAAAAATCATTCGAATCGTTTCCTTCGAAACAGTGTTATCGCAGAAATGACAAAACTCACGAGAAGTTAGCTTTCATCAGGGGTATCGAGTTAGGCAACCCGTTGTACTCCACGTCTTCGCAAGGGACACCGCAGGCGCAATGGAAATTCTTATTTTGAATGTCCTTCGCGACGCCTATGTAGATCAGGTTCTTTCGAATACACTGCAGGCCATCTAGCTCGCAGTGCTAGAAAAATTGATCGATGTGCGACGATCTCGAGATTCGTGTTAAAAAATAACGTTTCACCAGAGAGAATCTACGATATTTACTGGGATGTCGAAGGCTTCAGCTATGTGGTCGAAGATGAACGGTACGCATCCGCAGATCTGGATCATGAGCTTGATTCGACAGTTAACGTAACAGTTCGAGTTTCGATAGGCGGGAAAGTATTCCAAGGGGTTCTCCTTGTCCGTGAAACAAAGGGGCACTAATTGGTTCTCTCTGTTGCGATGGTGAAAACCTTTTGGTTTCACAATGCTCACCGGTTTTATGGGGATCTGTAACGATAACACTGATATTTTTCTTCTTTAGAGCACGCCTTCTCATTTTCTGCGCATTCTTCGATTAGTTGAACTTTTCTAACTATTTCTGATCATTTGTGCACTTGGTTCTGTGTCTCAATTGATTTTTCTGGTAAAATAAATGAATAACAGTGATCGTATTCGTCGGTAATGAATTATTTAATGTTTTAATTCGGTATTTTCTTCAATGAAACGAAATATAGAAACAGAGTATAAGTGAACTTTTAAAAAATTTTGAAAATTTCTGAAATAGCGTTAACAAATCACCTCCAATTCAGTATTCGCTCGCAAAATGTACGCATTAGAGTTGAGTCCTGGATAATCCATACTGTGATGTGTAAGTATCTTGTTAAAAGGAGACAAAAAATTGAATTTGCATTCTGATTACCCAATAATTACTACAAAATTGTAATTTCCTAGTACCATTATGCCGTTGGTATAAGTGATTTTCATAAAGTCTTCTGTGTTATCCTCGACAGCAAACATTTCCTTATCGATCACCAGTTTCAAACCACTCCATCGACCGAAATCGGGGGAGCTCAGGAGCTTCAATTTTTGCTGTCCTCTTCGTTGTTATCAGTAAAAAGATATCAAATTAAACAACATCCTATCAACAACGATCTCCCTAATTTTTCGAATATTACTAAAATTTTCGGCACAGAACACGCTTTCCACTATCTCACCTTTTCCTTATCACATTTTTATTGCATATAGAAAAATATTAGCTTGTTTATTAAAAAATATCGTTACTATTTCTATTATATAGAAAAATATTTCAGAAAGATTTCTTTTACATTCTGCACCCGGTGTCTAAAATCAGCCGTGCCGAAAGCGTTAAGATACTTGCTTCTCCGCTCCTATGTACTCGGCGAGGCGATAATTAAAGGAGCAGCACATCCCGTAAGCGCTATGTGTTGCCTCCATGTATTTATTGCAATCTATACGTTCAGCACTCCACCAGCAGGACTCAAACATATTCGCACAGGGTGTTAAAATCTTGAGAAAATCAGGCACCGTCCATTTGTTCACGTTCAAGAACTCTTTCAATACGTCGAAGTGTTCAAAGCTCTTTACCGAATAAGGATGAGTCATATGGTGGCCATATCTAAATAAAATTTCGTTCAATTTCATCCATTTTCACTGACAAACATTTCTATATCGTCTTTTCTATACCCACTGTAACAAATGTAACAGAACCTCTCTGCTCACGTTCTCAGGCACGAAACAGTTCTCCAAAATGGCGAGGCTCGTTTTCAAAGAAATCGGCGAAATTGGACAAACCGTGACTGCAGGAAACGGCGCCTGATAAATAGGAGCTTCGAACGTTTTTATATAAGTATTAGTTGGATTCTGATTGTAACGCTGGAGAAATTGTACCACCATTAAGCTCAAACCTGAAACGAGGCTGCGTTCAATCGTCTGTTACAGCTTTATAAGCAATTTTTCAAGTGGAAACACGACAGGTACAAACGAAACAGGTCAGTATGGTGCAGGTCCAGAGGATCTTCCCAGGAACTCCGACTTTAATGCCTATTTTACCGAAATACTGCAAACCGTGCACCGAAGTGCTCTCCAGATAATCGTTCAAAACGTCTCCCGGAGTCGGATTTTTCTTACTTTTCTCAGGGAAATTGTTCTCTTTCCTTGGAAGGTTTACAATCGATCTCACGTTAATTCTACCTGCTGCTTGCCTCGAGAACTTCTGATTTCTTCTTTGAAACGCTTCAGACATGATTCACCGGTAATTTTTTTACAATTAAAAAGTCTCCCCGATTTGATTGCAATACTTTCTAGCTTTCGTGAAGCTCGCGATGGGATACTGATTTAGTTCTACGTAGAATGCCGCGTTTTATCGAAGTTCAGCAGCGTAGCGTGTCGCTTTTTCGCACAAATTATACATGAACTTGTTGAAAAATTAATGAAACACGAGTGGCGTGCACGTGGAGCGATTCTATCGCAGTTAATCACATACTGAAACGTCGGCTTTTGCTACCGAATACAAGGTTCACACAGCCAGGACAATAATTCTCGTTACTGCCACGGTCGATCAGTTTGAAATTTAAAAAATTCACGATTTAATTCCGATCCGATACGCATCGTACACATATATACGATACGTCGTTTACAATACTTTACACGTTTCTTACAAAATTATACTCATTTTTTCCGTCAACAATCGCTTATCACGCATTAGAAGGAACATACTGCAGTAGTCGATCGATTCGTCCACGATTGGCTCGCGGTTATACTATCTATAATTTATTTACAATTTCTTTGAAACATGCGAAGAAGAAGAAGAAGAGAAAAAGGAACGCCTAAGCCCTACGCAACGAGTATAAATAAATAAACGATGCACAACGAGATAATAGAGAAAAAAAAAAAAAGAAGAGAAATGGTTCGTCGCTATGTACAAAAAGTTCAGCACAACTTCCCGTTGGTTGAACGTGATAAAAAGCTCGCTCGATTCTATACACATCACAATGGTTGTTAGGTCTGACCGACGATCGTCAATCCTAAATCTTGACACGGAAGCTCTTCGTAGTAATTTACGTCAATGCGCGCGGGGGTTTGGCACGGTTCGAACGTGCGAATCAATGTTCATGGCGTTTCTTTCAGAAATCTTGAAACAGAGCCAGTTGTTCCGGCGGCAACGGAGGCTGGGAACGCCAGTCGGTTTCAGGATAATCGTCGAAGCAGCTTGGATCACCTGGCGCTTTTACTCGCGGTCTTATTGGGGGTGTTAAAGCTCTCTGCGGCACCTATTTATAGAAGAAAGAACGGTTTCAGGCGAATCCTATTTTGTGGAAGAATTTTAAAGGGGATAATTTTAAACTATTACACTTTCCTCTTTGGATTTCGTTCAATTTTCGATTGATAAACATTTGGCCTATATGAGTCGATTCGAGAGGGAATTCTTCGGGGTACTTCGATAACAGTTTCGTAATTAGAAAAGTGTACTTCTATTAAATTTGAAGATCAACGTGAGAAGAAATTGTTCCGAGTTCGAGTAATTTTGATTGGAATAATTTCAATGGCAGCTTAAAAATTTATTTCGGTAACAGTTTCAAAATTATAAAAAGAAAATTCTATTTTTGTAAATTTGAAGATTAAAGTAAGATTCTCGAAATTATTTTCAATTCGAATGATTCTGGAGTAATTTTGATTCGACTAAATTTCACCGACAGTTCCAAAATTGATACTCCACAAATTAGAAGATAAAATGATACTCAAGAAATGGTTTTCAATTTTTAAAAATTTCAGTTTAAATAACAAATTTGAAGACAAGTCACATCGAGAGGAGAGTAATTGGTTAATCAAAATTACCAATGGCCACTCGACTAATTTGAACCAACGATGCCTCTTAACGTCGTCAGCTCCTTGTCTCATATTTCCCAGCCTCTTCGTTCTGTCGGCAATGAGAAGCTTCTTGATCAGATCCTTGGCGATCGGGTCCATGTGTTTTGGCCACTCTATCCTGCCGCTCAGTATTTTCTCGTAGATGCCAAAAGGATTATCGTCGAAGAACGGCGGAAAGCCGGCCAACATTTCGTAGATTAGAACACCGAGCGCCCACCAGTCCACCGCCTTGTTGTGCCCTTTGCTTTGAATTATTTCTGGTGCCAAATATTCAGGCGTACCACACAAAGTCCACGTTCTACAAGCACAACAATCGTACAGGATAATTAATGCCTAGTTTCACCTTGTTTAAATTCATAGCCCGCTTATAAATAATCTACTTATAAATACGATTCCGGACTTATAAATATCGATAAATTACAGTCTATCGTGGAAATAAAATAATTATGTCGCGTGCAGTCGCGTCGATGCATCTATCGTGTGTTTAAACAGTAACGTTCGAGTGGTCGATGCGTAGATACGAGTGAAAGAGACCTTCTAAGTGTGATACGATCGGAGAGGTGTTGGAGATAATCATGATTTTAGAAAAATTGCGTTTCGTAGTGGACAATTCTTGCTTCTGCGCGTCTCTAGCCTTTTCGTTTTTTCTTTGAATTAATTTGGGACCTCAGGCGAGGTCCATTTCGGCTATTACTATGCAAATGAAATTTTTCAGTCGCAACTCTTTATGCAGTGAAATTTGGTAAAGTGATTAATATTTCTGTACTTGATGATTGAAAAGAAATTATAAAGACTGCAAAATTTCACACTGGATAATGTTAACTTCTGTGTACCTCTATTTTCTTTTATTTAAATTAATTTGGGATCACAGACGGGGCCCATCGCAGCTACAAACATATTCACTATGGAAATGAAATTTTTCAGTCGCAACTCTTTATGCAGTGAAATTTTGTAAGGTGATTAATATTCCTATGCTTGATGATAACTGAAAAAAAATTGTAAAAAGTATAAAATGCTTCGAATTTCACACTGGATAATTTTAGTTTCTGTGTATCTCTATTTTTGCTTAAACTAATTTGGGACCTCAGACGAGGTTCACTTCAGGTACATGTATATTTACTACACAAATGAAATTTTTATGTTACAATTTTGTATACAGTGCAATTAATGGTAATCGAAGTTCAGACTTCTGCAGTGAGTATTTCCATCGGAATGGGGAATATTCCCATTTTTCCACGCTACTCTTACTTCACGCTTATTCCAGGAACGAGGTCCTTTTACCTGTCCGTGAGTTTCTTGGAGAAGCCAAAGTCTGTAATCTTCAGGTGGCCCTGGCTGTCCAACAGGAGGTTCTCAGGCTTCAGGTCCCTGTACACAATGTGTTTGCTGTGCAGGTATTCCAAGGCACAGACGATCTCCGCCGCGTAGAAGCAGCTGGTGGGCCCGGAAAATCGGCCAGCTGCTCTTAAATATGAGAAAAGCTCGCCACCGGCAACGAACTCCAGTAACATGTACACCCTTGCCTCGTCCCTTCCGCTCCAGAGCCTGAAACGTAGCTGACGTTACCAACCGTAATAGTCTACGAAGAGGAAATATGACTGTAGAAGAAGATGAAACAATGGAGAATTGTTTCTTTCTAAAATTAAATTCGCGATTCTTTTTCTCTTTCGTTCCTTTGATTTATCTCCCGTGGAAAATTATTAGGCTCCTCTGTGCTCTGAAATATCGATGTTTCTCGCCGGTCTTTGTCTTCCCTCAGAATTTCTATTTTGGCTACTTTACACGCAATTCTACTGTGTAGCTCAAAAGCTTGGAGCGTGCGGATGAAATGTTACTTTATTCTGGTGAAAGTGTACACTTAATTGTGATTAAAAATAAAAGCTGTAATTGTGAAAGTGTTTTTCTCGAACGAATCCTACCTGTTGCTTTATGACATAATTTCGGTATTTTGGTAATTAGTTACTCAATTGTGGGCTTTTCTTTATCTGAGAAGAGTTCAATCGGATTACAATCCCACTTATTTTAATATTTAAATGCAATTTTTCTGATAAATCTACCAGGCGACCCGAACTTTACAGTATTTTCCCTCTTCAATTTTCATCACATACTAAGTATCAAAGGGTCAACGCCCTTGAATAAAGCGTCGTTCATAAATACAACAAAGAGAAGTATGCAATTTTCTAACTGCGAAACAACAGAGTTCACGAAGAATTGGTATCACTCTCGTCGTCCTAAGTTACGCTTTCTTTTCCACAGATCCGCGTGTTCGCGTTGGAAGCAACAGTTTCTTCACCGATCATAACCAACGAGAACATTGTTATACGTCTCGATCAAAGAGGAGAAAGGAGAAAGCAAATCCGACTTACATGTTCACGATAAAGGGATGCTTGACCTCTTTAAGCACGGTGATCTCGTTTCGTACGTGTTCCACTTGCTTCAGTCTGATCACGTCCACCATGGAGAGAATCTTTAAGGCTAACGGTGTGCCTTGATGCCTGCATAGTACTACTCTGCCGAAGGTACCTGTGCCTGACAAGAGAAAGAAGCATTCATCTCGTCGGTAAATCGTATAATTCGTCCGTAATCGTACTTGACTGTTACTACGTCCTCGTGAAACCTCTTTGGCAATGCAAATTAATTAGTTGTCGATGATCAACGCTATCTAGGATAATTGGTACAGTGAGAATTTTATTTAAAAAGAAAATTTGCTCGTGTAAATTTATAAATAATAAAAATAATTTTCTTGTGAATACCATCGCGATGGAAACTCGGTGGCTTTGAATCAATTATGCGAGTCCAGTCGGAAAGAATTCATTTCTACGCCTAATATTCGGTTATCCCATAAGTCCCTTCCGAAAGCGAAGAATATTTGAATAAAAATCGAAGGAAATACCTCAGCGAAGATGTAACGATCTAACCAAGAAACACTTTGTGGAATGAGAAGGCACTTACGTTATTTTTCTATCAAATTTAAAGGTTCGTTAGAAATATCCATCTAGATTACAAAATTCGACGCGAACTGACACGACGACCTGCTAAATATAAGGCACCTAAGTGCTTTTCTATCAAATTTGAAGGTTCGTTGGGAGTATCGATGAAAATTACAAAATTACAAAATTCGACGCGAACTTACGGTATGACCTAATACATTCAAGGTAATCGAGAGACGCCGAGGAGAGAAAAAAGGGACGGACGTGTGTTATCGATGATTCGAGGCGATGGTTAATTATCAACGCTCTCTCTAGTCGCATAATCCCCCCGATTCACGGTCTATTTAATGCACTTTCCCACGAGAATGCAGGTGACTAAAGTTGGTCTGCTCGACGTACCACGACCAATTAACGGAACAGCGATGGCCGCTGCTGCGCCGGTACGCGGTCCACGACGAAATTAACCGGCAAATTGCATCGTCCATCCACGGACGGCGTTTCGCGTACACAGAGAGGCGTCATTATAAATGCGACAAAATTGGCATGCAGCTTTGGAATAAGGGGCGATACCGTGTCGCCATGGGCCGCGTAACGATCGCGGTGACTGCCAGCGACAGCTGAGAACAGGTGTCAATGATAGAACGACGAGCAGCTTCCGGTGCACGGACTGCTTTAAATAATTCCCTCTACCAGTCACTGCGAAATTTATGTAATTCACCGACTCCTGAAGGTCTCCGATTGTTCCGCACGAGTAAAAAAAAAATTGGACGCTCTTGAGCTTTCAATTTTATGCGAGTTTGATTATCGAGGGTAGGTACCGTTTGGCTGACGTTTCAGAATAGACAGTGTCTCGAGGATCTCCCTTTTGTATTTATTCCTGTGTCGTTAGATTTCAAGATTTTTATATCGCTAAATTCGATAAATTTTCACTTATCAAATAAGCACGCGAATATACAGTGCTCCAAAGATCTCCTTTTAGATTCAATAAATTTTTACTTATTAATTCCTTTCGAAGTTAAAATAAACACGAGTGTATACAGTGGTCCGAGGGATCTCCTTTTTATATTTATCCTCGTATCACAAAATTCGATAAATTTTCACTTATTAAATAAGCATGAGAATACACAGTGCCCCAAGAGACTTTCTTTCCACATTTACACTTTGATCGTTAGATTCAATAAATTTTTATTACTCCGTTTCGAACTTGAAATAAGCAATCTTTGCAATTTTTCATGGAGTCAGTGAAAAAGACACAAATATTGCGCGCCAAGTTAACGCGAACTCTCCAAAAAGATAAAAATTTTCCAGTATCACCTCAAAATAGGAAAAATAGAAATTTCAATGGTCACACTTTCATATCTCACGTCAAGTTTCTCAGTATTACACTCGATAAGAGTGAAAGTTACGAAACACCCGCTGCAAAAACTTTAAATAGAACAAATTAACAATCCCACGCATAATTATCCCAATTTTTTCCACTTAGCTCGAGCAAAGTACGCATGAAACGCCAAAAATATGATCACGACTTCAAAGCTATCTCCATTTTCTCCAATCTAAACCACTTCTTATCTCACAAATGACTAAATCTCTCATTGGAACGTTTCGAAGACTGAAATTCTCCAGCGGGAAAGGAGGAACGATGAAAAAGGGAGGAGAGACGGTGTCAGAAGGGGTTAATATTTCGTGCGACACCGTTCATTCATCACACGAGCGGCTACTTCGCTCGAATTACGGTTGCGCCCCGGTCCTGCTTCTCTCCCCGTCGACACGCTGTGTTCTTTTTTCTTCTCCCGTTCGGACACCCGAGAGGAGTTTTGGTGTTCGTCCAAAACTTGTTCTACGTCTCGGCCGCACATCTGTCCTGATCGATCTCCGCTTTTACGCGCTCCTTTACGACCTGGCTTCGTCTATACCGCCGATCCAAGTAAATGGAACGATAAAGGATTGATGTGCTCGCTAGGGATTTATTTGAACACCGTTTATGTACACGTGTGTCGTGTAACACGGCTATAATATCTCGCGTGTAATCAGTCCTTTCGTACGGGAAAATTAACGATAGATTGTTGGCACAACGAGACGAAACGGACGATTTTCTTTATGATTTGACGCGTTAGTCAGAGCTGCGCGCACGGTTTCACAAGAGGAGAGAACGATCGAAAAATCAACTACGAAACACCTGCGGCTCGCTGATCCCGTGCAACTTAACGACCAGTTAAATATACACTCCGCGGCCTCTCACTCTCCAGTGGCCCACTTCCTCGATCGGAGAGGGTAGTTCGACTCTTCTCTCTGACATTTTCTCGAGGAGGCGAGGCGAGAAATATTTCGACTCACGGTGGCCAGAGATTTTTGGAAAAGTTTGATTTTCGAGTGGATGCGAGACGATTGCATCTGACTCTGTTGAATTTCTGGTAATTTGATGAAATTGATACGAGAAATAAACTGTGTTAACGGAAAACATATTCCATTAAGAAGTGAAATATTGTTCGTTTACGCTCACGAATGATGAAGATACCGAAGATAATTAACGTTTCAGCGAGACCATAATTGCTTGCTTTCATAGAGAGAGAAAATGAGTTAAAATGGTAAATTGCGGAGAAATTTTAGTTGGAATAGATCTTTTTATAACGAGTGACTTGATGACTAAAAAATTTGGCGACGTAGAATCGCGCGATGTGCGATAGCGATATCAGTATTCTGAGGTTAAAGAACATCCTAATTCGTGCAATGAGTTCTCTCGTTGACTGCCATAAATCATCAACGACGCACGTGGCACAAAATGCGTTAATATTGGATTGTCCAGAAAATTCGTAGTAATTTTTAATATTAAACAATAACTTCTTTACTCTGCTCTACAATCTTTCACCGTCTTTTCTGCGATTTGAAAAATTCATTTTGGCAAAAATTCTGCTTTTCTTCTCGTTAAAATCGAAGTTTCCATGGAACAATTCTTTCAGACTATTTTCTCCATAAAAATCACGTATCAATGTCATTTTGATAAAAGAAAAACATCGAGTATCAGAAACCTACTCTATTTTCTTCCATTTTCGAGACAGTCTAACTTCGAAAAAAAATTAGCAATTATGTCGAATAAATTTTCAAAATTACCCGAAGAAATAATCTTTCGGAATATGTAAAAATTTCGTATATTTTCATACAGTATGATTTGTTACAAGGTGCTTGAGTCATCACCAATGAAAAATCGCCACAATCTTGCCGAACAATCCAATGCATAAAATCCTCTCGACAATTGAACGGAGAGCAATTGTTTCGCGGAAAACTTTCGAGTTGAACGATTGTTCAGGCCGCTAAATAACCGTTCCATCGATAGGAATAGAAAGCTCTGATCTCCTAGTGGGAATCTTTGCCAGTGAAAGGCGTCAGGATGAACCTTGTCTCGCTCACCTATGGTCTTGATGATCTCGAGATCGTCGACGTCGTAACGCGGGGAGTCCTCCTGCGATCCTTCCTCGTCGGACGTCGTGTCCCCCGACATGCTTCACGGGCTACTGTTGTCGACGATGTACGGGAGAAAGTCGCTGATTTATTTCCCTGTGCGCTCGTGGACACGTGGAAAGAAAGGAAACCCGGTTCAACGATCCACCCGCGATATTCTTAGATCGTCTGTCGACTGGTCGACCTCATATCTCTTCTCTTCCCAAAATCCTTTTCGACCACCACTTCCACACAGTTCGCGGTTCTCTTCGAGAAAAGAAACTCCGACCGACACGCGATTATTTCCAAAAAAGAAACTCGAATTCGACGAAAAATCGGACACGTGAAAAACGCGGGAAATTTGAATCGTCTTCGCAACCTACCTCCGTGATATTCTACGGAACTACCCTTTTTTTTTCCCCCGCGACGAAACACTCGGTGAACAGCAAACGCGAACCTTCCACCGGTATATTTATCGCGCGCGTCGCTGTCAACGACCCTCTTTTCTACAGTTCCTCGCTCGAAGCGGTGAAAATGTGTGCGTTGATTTCACAAGTGTCATTTACGACGGCGAGCGTGCACCGTGAGAGGCCTCACTCGACGAGACCGACAGAGACAGATAGACAGAGAGCGCGGGCGAGAGAGACAGAGAGAGAAGAGACTCGTTTCCTCCTCGTTAACTTTATACGCAGGTTTGTACGTTCGAACGTGGTGCACGTGTCGCGTGTTGTGTCGTCACGATTGCAGCTCAGCCGCTTTCCAACTGGTCATCCTTGACGTGTGTTTTCGTCGAAAGGCGGAAAAAGAATACCTCTCCGCTAACGTGTCTTTTCGTCTATCGTCGATCTCGATACTACTTTTCACACACTGCTTCTCCTCTCGACGCGATATCAGAACGAACAACGTCGACTGTATTTACGAGGTAAGGTGAAGAAAAAAATCTTGCTCCGATTAATCGAAGAAGAGAAAACGACACGTGCGCGGAAAAGAATCGCCGTGGACGAAATGAAGAGAGACGATGGCACAGGGTGACCGAACAAGTTCACAGAGAGGCACACAGGGGGTTGAATTCTATCGATCGATCGGGACATCCAGCTCCTGGCTTGATCTCCGAAATGCTCCTGGATCGAGGTGTGCGCGAGGATCTTTACCGTGTCTTCTGTCACATGATCTCTGGTGCGGTTCGAATGCCAAGCAGAACTAAACTGGTCACCGAGGGGTCTCAAAAGGCTGTCTATCCTTCTCTCTTGCCCCCTCTCTCCCTCCCCTTCGCCCCTCCATCCCTTTTCACAGCGTTTCACTCCCACCTCCGACGCTACGGGAACTCTCGCCGAACACATCTCTCTCTCCCACGTTCTCTCTCTTTCAACGTGGTCTCTCCCTCTCTCGCTCTCTCAGCATGGTCTCTCCCTCCCCCCGTTGACACGTCTCTGTGTGCGCTGGTGTCTCGCGGTGTGGGTAAGAGCAGAGAGGAGAGCATAGAGTGATTTATAGGCGGCGATCGCGGAAGATTCGCGGCTGGACGGTGAGATAAAAGGCGGCATTTAAAAATACAGGGAACAGAGATCGGTGTCGTCATCGTTAAGCAGCACCGCGGTGGTCGTTACACGAGTGTTGTTGCGTCAACGGTTTGGAGAATGATTAAAAAGCTCGGGTTGCGAGATTTGTCGAAAACGAATACACCACGCTGGCTGGCTAGCTGGCTCGCTTGTTAAATCGATCCAGTGAATCATGTGTAAGAGAGAGAGAGAGAGAGAGAGTAGGTGGAGAGACTAGTCGTTCGAAATTTTTGTATGGGAAACCGGAGAGTCATTTTTACAGGAAGTACGCTTTATTTCGGCAGGGGGATGAGACAAGAGCGTGGGACACGCGACCACGATCTTGCCAACAGCGACACACGATCACGGAAATAGTGATGATTCGAGGATGCGCGAATATTGCGGCGATACTAGCCGAGACACCTGTACTATGAACGAAACGCCACGCCGCTCGGTTCTTCCTACAGATTATGGCTACTGCCGCTGGTGTAAACGTGTACACGCGAAGTGGTCGCGGATGATCGGCGAATCCGTCGAATTTCGGCTTATTTTTGAATCTGGCCATCGTCCAGATGCATTTCGCCCGTCGACGTTCAACAGCACCGTGACGACAGAGGACTCCTATCGGCTCTCCCACGGTTCGCTTACCGATATTCGACAAATCTTCCCCTACGTTTATCCTACGGTTACATTGTCGAACACCTGGTGAGCTGCTGCACGAACCTCTGTATAACTGTGTAAATCTCACTCGATTGGTATCACTTCTGCGCCTCCTCTCTTCACTCTGTGGGCGTACCTCGAAATTGGACCAACTCGTGCAGCCTTGATGGAGGACAAGCTTTATAATCCAACGATACGAATTTGTAGTTTCTCGTTACGAATAAACGTGCAACAGGTCCTATAAATAACGATGATCGCGGTACTTTAATATTTACGTTTCTAATAATAAGAATGGCGACCAGACGTTTTATCGAACGATTCAACACCATCTCCTTTGGAGCAACGATTCTCTCTGCAACTTTTCGCAGGTTCGCTTTTTTTTTTCTTCTTAATTTATCGATCGTGATTCGCGTCGCCGGTGGAAACGAGCGTAATTATCCGTGAAACGGTATTTTATCGTGTCTCGAGGATGACACGGCATCGGTGGTTCACGCTCCTGTACAACCGGTCATTAGCAAACCAAAATGAAAATAATAGCTTCCGGGAGTCCGTTTCACAGACTCATCCGTTGCCAACAGGCTCTAATTATCGGTCTAAGTTTCCACCGTAGAGTATCCGTGTTTTCTTTCCAACAAACGTTTCATCCCGCTCGATACTGGCGTGATTTTCTTCTAACACTCGGTGGTTTTAATAGAACCACAGCCTCTGAAACTCGTATTCAATTAAACGATCAGACGTGGAAGTAACATTAGACGAAGGTGTAATCACGTTTACAATTTCTTTGGTCTACCAACGCGATTATAAACGTGGTGCAAAGTGGTCGCACCTCGGTTTTAATCACAGCTTCGATACTCTTTTTTCACTATCTCTCTCTCTCTCTCTCCCTGGTATAATTGATCGTTTGATCTGGAACTAGGTAATAAAATCGTTTGATATACATATATATTCGCTAACGTGCCTTCTGATCTTTCTGCTAGACCGGTCGATATTTAGCCGTTTTATTGCCGCTAGTTAAAAACGAACGAGCCGTTCTCGTTGGTGGTCGAGCTTTTCGTGGATAATACGAGCACGTTGTATCGTCTCCGGTGATACAAATAGGATCGATCTCTCTCGTTCGAGTATTTTCTGTTTGAGACGCGGTCAACGAGACGGCGATATCGTTCCCCCGATTATTTTTACATTCTCGCGTGTGTAGGTGAACGGCGCATCTGGAGCGTAGTGAAGACAGTTCGCCCGAGTAATCTCCCACTGTCCAAGCATTGACACAAAAAAAAATCGTTTCTACGCTAGCAGAAATATCGTTTGCCCGTCAAGGACGAGGAAGTTGCAAGCTCTAATGACGTCCGTTCCTCGCCCACGACTTCTGGATGTGAATCAAGCAAACCATCGCGTCGTCTAGTAGAACCAGAGGCTGTCTAGAATATCGTGTACGATCATCTGAACGAACGTTATTTTCTGCTAGAGAAACGATTATTTTGTTTTTCTTGGATTTGTAGACATTATCGTTCGACCCTTTCACTGCGGTAGATTTTGATATGTAGCGTGTGTGGGAGACGGAAGGTGTTTAATTTTAGTCGCAAAATCTCTAGTTTTGGCGTTTTAAAGTTTTTAAAAATTTTGAAAATGAAATTTTAAATTTATCGTTCTATTGAGGATCACAGAATTGTCAAAAATTTGGTACTAAATTGAGGTGAAAGTGTGTCTAAAGTCACCAAGGGCAGAGCGCGAGAAAATATATTTGAAACGCCTATAGGAGCAAAAAACACTGCGCGAGAAAATATATTCGAACCGCCTATAGCCGCCAAGGGCGCAGCGCGAGAAAATATTTTCGAACCGCCTATAGCCGCCAAGGGCGCAGAGTGAGAAAATATCGAAACCGCCTATAGGCGCGACTAGCAGTGAAAGGGTGAAAGAGAATCGTTAAATTCGCAAACTCTCGTGGTAAGCATGGTGTGTTCCATGTCCAGGCAAGAAACGGCGGGGAGGACTCATCATCGGCTTTCCCCATTGTTATGGGACCAACGGTGTTACTCACCTGACCATAAAGATAAGTTTCATGAATCATAAAGGTAACCATCCACCGATCGTGTAGAGCATGGGCGGTGAGTGTGGGTTGCACACGTACTCGGAAGCGGATGGGCGCGTTCGTGAATAGCTAATTCGAATTATTAACGTCCAATATCCTATTTTATCTAATACCAGCAACATCGTAGAACAGTAGATCGGTAGGAAAGCGTTAACGAGCCCCTGCGAGAAGAAATTGTTGCGCCAGTATCGACGGACGAGTTTACCGACATCCTCGATGGTATATAACAGGTACATACATATACATATATACCTACATCATCTGACTAACACTAACTAGTATCATAAACGATATACTCCACACGCAACGTATAAAGAACGCGTGCACACGAAACGTCTGTAAGTGCGTGTCAAGCAGTTGGTTCCCAGGCTGCGCGAAGGCCTGTATGTATATACGCGATATTTTTCAAGTATCCCACGGCGACTTCCGGTTCCGCGGTGCGTTGTGTTGGCTTCCTGTGCCACACGACAGTTTTCCATCTACTTGGATAATAGCAGCGTTGGTTGTTAAGAGCCCTGGCTGTAAAAGCAAATTACGTTCTACGTTATACCGTAGGATTTTCTTTTATCGAGATGATAGTTCAGAGAAGAGGAGGAGGAGAGAAACAGAAGAGAATACACGAGGAAACAGTTATACACAGTTTGTTCTCACTTTGGTACTCACGTTCGCAGCGGTGACAAAACCGAGAGTTTTTCCACGTCGTATAATTTTTCTTCCCCCTCGTTTCTGTCGATTTTCTTTCCTTTTTTTTTCTCACCTGTGTGACTCGCGTCGTCTGCACACGGTTGCGTAACGAACGAGAGAAGCTGCGCCTGTAAAACACGCGATCGCAACGTAACGCGATGGATTTTCGAAAGAAGGATGTAACGGATAACCTGAGCGTTTCCTTCTCGACCTTGATCCTTTTACCCGTGAAATGTGGCGCGCAGGTGTTTACCTGCGATGGTCAGGATGCAACCGAGCCCTCGGTTCGTTCGTTCGTTTCGTCGTCGTCGTGCCTACGAGCCAACCTGAAACCGGAAGCGCCGCTTTCTGCCCTGCTGGCCACGAACAATGAGATCGGGAGATTCCTGCGAGGACGCGAGCACGATCAAACGGCGAGGTGCTTTATCGACACCGGGCATCGGGAATATTCACTTCGAAGGGGGTAACCTGCCTTTCCGTGAAGTCCACGCGAGTCGTGAATCTGTTTAACAGAACTGGATACTCCAATGTACCGATCAAATACGCTGTTAAATGTTCCGGAGCTCTTGCAGAATTTTCAGACTAAAATCGATCATTTTACAACAGGTGAAAACACTGTAAATTTGATAGAAAGTTGAAACGAAAGTGTCATCGAAAAAGGACACTGAGAGTTAAAGGGTTAAACTTGGAAAAATTAGAATAGAACGATAACTACTCTTAGTAATAATTAAACACCAGGAAGTACAAGGGAGGGTAAAATAATATCCACAAAGTTTCAAACTTCAGCTGTTCTTACAAAGTAAATGTATTATAAATAAACGAATTGGATATACTGTCTATTTATTTTTTTAAATTAAAATTAAATATACCTTGCAAGGGTTAAAACCTCGAACCAAATTTCATTTGTTCAATCTCGTTGCAAGTGATTGGATACTTTCGTCCCCCACGGTATACGCACTCCTATCTGGAACAAACTGCAGAACAGTTGGCACGACTTATACCAGCATGTGCAATGGCGTGCAAAAAAGGAGAGCAATATCTGTGGTTCACGAGGGAGAGATATCGTCTGTTACGAACGTGTGGGTCTCTGCGTCATCACCTGCACGAGGAGATAAGTAACCCTAACCCTAGCTTAGAAAATCGACTAGACACAGCGTATATATACATATATACACGTTCTATCCATTTGTCACCTGCTTCTCGGGTTAACGGAAATCGTAGCTTTGATCCACGGTTCAACTATACGGAAACAATTTGCATTAACGGTACGGCACCGTTCCTCCGCGTCACCCCTATACCCTACGCTCGTAAAAAAGATAACAGTGCATTTGTGACCATATTGTTTGATCGTTTTCAGCAGACAGAACGTAACTTGACATCAGGCTCGTCCAAACGATCGATACACACCACCACCATCGGGACACAATGAGAAAATCTTTTCACGGCCGCTCCGATTGTCACGTGGTCCCCGTACGTAAAGCAACAGGTGTGACGCAACAGGTAATCAAACGTTCGAGCTGTAATTCAATCGAACAGGTGGACTTTATTCCGTCACAAGTTTTTCTCATGTTTATATGTTTGTTTAGCTATTGAACGGGTTAATTGAAAGTATAAAATATATTTAATAAAATTATTCAAAGTGGGATTAATTAACACTGTTCTAGAGAGTCAGAGAGGAAGTCTGCGTGTGAAATCACTAGCGTGAAATATTGAGGTAGAGTTAAGTGGATGTAGTGCAGCAGTCGGGCTTGTTAAACTTGATTAAATTAATAATAGGCGTATTGTCAATTGCGTCAATTGTTGTTCGTTTGATTTTTACCTATATTCACACTCAGTGGCGTCCATAGGGTTGCCGTCACCCTCTTCTTCTCACAGATCCCAGGATCCTTAGTAAAAGTTCTTTTGTAATATAGATTACGAACAATTATAAAGATATTTTTATGAAAAATGATAAATTTCTGTTCAAAGGTGAGAAAAATTTTGCAGAGAATTTACCGTCATTTCCGCTGTCCAAAACCACTCACCGTTCCATCCCCGAACGAAATCCACCGAGTCATCCCCTTGTACGACGTCGTTAACAAATCCTCTCTAATAGGATGACACGCGGGAAGAGGATTCGAGCGACATTCACGGACGGTTTCCACCGCTTTTCACCGACGAAACGAAGAATGCACTTACTTGGTCGTGGTGCACGCGCGACAGGTGTTTCGAGCCGCGTCGCGAATCGATCCACGGCGAAGCCTTTTTCTCCGACACTTTCTTCTTTTGCCTGTGTACGAGCTGCATTTCCGGTTGGCTATGTCGTTCCCCCTTTCTCTCTGTGTTTGCCACACTTTACCGCGTGTGTATTTCGCTCGACAAATGCACACACATACCTTTTCGCCGCACTCTCCGCGTTGTCTCTCGCGTTGATCCTTTTGCAAGGAAGAAGAAGGGTGTCGCGGTTGTTGCCAAGTCGGCGGAGAGACCCACGTGTAGAGAGGCGGGGAGAAATCAAGCATGAACGTAAAACGTTATCGCGAAAAAGACGGTTTTTCGCGGTTTTTGTCCGTCCATTAGGCGCTCCGCTGTTGGAACGAGCGTTGCTGATTCACGGGTTTCAGGCTCGTTCGAGAGAGCTTCTTACCGCGGCGCGGCCAGGCCTAACAGCGCGAGCCACGTTCCGATGTGGACGTTAACGGTCCCTTATCTGCGCATAGCCTGATTCCAAAGCCGTATTATAACGTTGCACGATAGTTGTTACATAAACGCGGCGACGTTCCACGGTTTCCGGGATCCTCTGGCATTCGAATTGTGAGAGTTCCACTCAGGTACGAAGTCTTTGAAGGTAACCCCTTGCCTTTTAATGTCGAATCGATATTAGGAAAACAGACAATAGTAATTGCTAGCAATTCTCCGAAAAGTGAATTTTTGTGGAGTTTCAAGCGTGACTGAGAAATTTGTTTCGTGCATATGAGATGGAAGTGAAAATGCAGATTGGAAGATTCGATCTTACGAGAATGGGAAATTTTGACTCTGAAGGTTCTTCCAGTGTTAAATTCGTGGTGAAAAATGTTAACTTCGATCCTAAACTAAAGAATTATCAATGGTGGATTTTCTATAATATCGATACCAACATGCACATTTCGCTGGAAGCTTCGTGTCGATTGAACAGAGGAAGACTACCGGTTCTCGCCGACCGGAAGTATCGATTTATTAATAGAGACAATCAAGACTAGAAAAATATCATTAATAGCAGTTGCATATACAGGTAAGAACTAATAATTCTTGAATTTTATAGCGACAGAAAGTGTCTTTGTACGAAGGTGAAAAACATTATACTCCAACCTTTTTCCATTAAACGTACAAGAATTAAAGTATACGTATACTATCCGTGATATGTTTATTTACAATACTCTTTATTCCATTGAATTTTCTTCGTAAATCTCCAATAAACCAGTAATTAATATTTCTACAAAAATGTTACATATCAAGGATTCTTAGACATTTACCAAAAAAACATGCAAAAAATTCGCAAGGCAAAGGGTTAATAGCTTGTCCATCGATTATATTTCGCAGAAACCTCTTCTGAACTTATCTGGTTGCGTGGCCGGACGCTGTGTATGACACGGGAGCTCCACGGGCCCGTTTTTTAAATCCCCCGTGAATTCTTCCAGTGCCATTTACAGAATCCAAGCTCCAGCCTCCTCCTCTTGCAAACTTGCACTCCTCGAATACTGAAAATCATCAATAATGAAAAAGAAAACGAACAATATATATCTACCGCGAAGGTCAATCACCGTTCTCCATTACGCAATTCTCAACCGATAACTCCGCGTTGGTTTTTAATCAATTTCTTTTCTCCCTCAAATCGACGTTCAATTCGCGAACCGTGTCGAGTTCCAACACAAACCGAGCTCCGCTGAAAAATGTACGAAGCTGTGTGTAACGCGAATAGCCTGTATACACCATAGGCAAGAACTTAAGAGGAAAAGAAACGAATTCTTCGTGGATAATTCACGGCCGAAGCGAGCATTGTCGACTGTTTCTTTCTCTCTTCTTTGCCTCTTCCGTCACGGAACAACGATCCTTCCCGGAAGCCGTGTCCGCCACTGTTGTATCTGGCCGCGCTCGCTCGCGGCCTGCCTCTGGCCTGCACTGCCACGATTTGTTCTCCAAAGCGTTCACCACTCTTTGTCCTTCGATTCCACCCATTTCCCACCAGTTCTCCACCACTGCTACCTCGCCCCCCTACGGATTTTCGATTTACCACCGCCGTTCGCTCGATGGAATCGTTCCTCTTTGAATTCGACAAGCTCTATGTTTTCCACACTTAAACATCTCTCCCCCTCTGTCTCTATACATTTTTTCTTTCCCTCGTTTCGTTCCACGGAGGGAATCACGATTTCCCACGGTAACGCGGCCAAGAGAAAGAAATTCATGGAAAATAGTACGAGACACTGTCGATAACGCACTGTCACCGTGTTAAACAATCGATTATCAATGGTCCGGGTAGAGATTCATGGTGAAACTTTATTACACTCGATCGTAGGCAGCCTCCTATCCTTCCATTAGTACCGTTTCCTCTCTCTCGCTCTCTCTCTCTCTTTGATCTTCCTTCGTCGAGAGAGTCTAGCTACGGTGTGTTGGCGGTACAGCAGAGAACGATTCCGCGGCTCTAATTTAACAAGCATTAATTCAATCAGAGGAACGGGCTTCCAGTGATTTATTATAAAGTTGGAGTGTGTAGTCTGGTATGTAAGGGAACCACGGCAAGACGCCGTGTGTTTTCCTGTCTGGTTCTCACGATTCGAATCTTCTCAGTGCGCCGGTGTATATACCTGCGATTCTTCAACGACTATCTGCGAACATGCCATGGAAAATAATAGTATCTCTTTCTTTCTTTCTCGAGACAATGTCTCCTCTAATTTCCATCGTTCGCGTTTCCCCGTCTCTCGACGATTCCACGCGAATCGCAGCCCCGAGGCTGCTCGAAACATCTACGCAGACTAGGAAGTTTAAAAGGAGGATTATCTTTATTGACTCCGGCGAGACGTGCTATCGTCTCTCGAACAACTTCGTCCAACTGTGTCACCGCGTTATCGATCATTTTCGCGTTTCTGCCGACGATGCAACCATTTTTCTTCCTTTGCGAGTTCTCCGACGAAGCGAACGTTTACGACGACCCGTACCGTAAACGGTACATTTTCTTGTTTTAACGTTCCCCGTAAAATTTCCCCCCCTCTCTCCCGTCCACAGTTCTTACGATTTATTTCTCGGATATCGAACGATTCGAGAAGGACGGTTAGGCGGGTCTAATTGGTCCGAGAAAAATGTGCACGCGAGACGAAACTTTTCTTACACGGTGTCACTCTTAGGTTCATAACGAAGATCAGTTGCCGTGACTGAAAGCAAATAAGGAAAAGCTGTAATAAATACGTGTTCGAAACTGGTTATACGCTAGACCCGTGTAGAAAACTGCCGGTTTCACTTGGTAGTACCCCTATCCTTTCAGCCGGTTCCCAAGAGAATATCCACCAGTCCTTTCCGCGCGATGTTTTGCCACGAGTTCAGATTTTTCGACAGGTTCTACCTCGTCAAACTCGTAATACCTCCCCGCCGGTTTAACCCCGTTTATCCTCGTCACTAGTGTTCCGGCGACAAGTCAATCGTTAAACGAATCCTCTCTCAAACTATACCTTCGCAATATCTCCACCCTTGTGGCAAGTGACGTAGTTGGTCCCGCGTTTAAATCTTGCGGTTCTCTTCAAATAGGTCAAACGTTGATCGCGAATTCCTCTCTCGTCGCGATCTCGCTCGCCTCTAGCTTAGAACGCGGAGGTAAAGAGCGATTTGCAGCGACACGTTCCTGCACGTTTCCCGATTGACGCTCGAATCGAATCGCAGGCACGTGATTCAGGGACGGTAAGGTAAGAAGAAGGTGGAAGGAGAAGAATGAAAAAAAGGAAGAAGAAGAAGAAGAAGAAGCGAAGGAAGGCACCCGTGGTGGCCGATAATAACGGCGTGGAATATGCAGGCGAAGCGTTAGCGTGCATTTTCTCGTCGGGGCCCGGTCACGCGTGCTGTTTATTGCATTACACACTTCTCCTGCGTTTCTTTACTGACCTTCGTCAAACTTGCAGGCGTTTCTTATTCGTGGTTATTTTCCGTCGGTCATTGCGTAATGCCTTACAAAACGACGCGGACACGAAGCGTAACTGGCCGGGGACTCCCCTCGTTTTAATTCCACCGCCGCCGCCGCCGCGGAATGCCAATGTCGTTTTCGCGCGAAAAATCCAATTCCCTCTCGATATTCTATCGTCGAGTTATCCCCGATGGTAACCGGCGAAAGAACGAGTAGAAGGAGGAAATAAGGCGAAGAGAGTTTTTCGGGGCCACTCGGAGTAGACACCATGACGAAATGATTTCACCGTAATGGCGAACGATAATCTGGGGCGAGAAAATGAGACGTTGAAAAGAAAGGGCAGACGATTAGCTCGAAGCAACAAAGAGAAAGAGAGAGAGAGACCAGTGTGGAGAGAGTGGGAGCGGATTGAAAACAATAAAATACCAAACAAGCCTGAAACTCAGCGTTGGATAACTCTGTTTGCTCCGAGGACTTTCGAAACCATATTAAATCAACGACATAGATTCGCTCGAGGAGCGAAACCGTGGGCACTCGTTCCTGTTACGCGGGTGAATTCTTGCCGGGTGATAAATCGATAGATCGTCGTCGTTCTCTGCATTCCGGGATATACGCTCGCGTGAAAGCTAACGCGCTCTACTCGTATGCAAATACCGGTTACTATCGATTTCTTCATTAGTCCCGGACAAATTCCGCGCCGAACTTTACAAACGTTACAATTAACCACTGTATTTCAAGTTTTTTTTACTCGAATCTTCGAGAATCGCGAAAGAGCGCCTCTCTCGAGAAGAAGAAGAAGAAGTGACGTCGAAAGAATTTTCCAGGACAAAACGGAGCGGAATCGAAAGCTCATTTCCTGTGATCGTTTCGATTCTCGGTTGCTTGCGCAATCTTTCAGCGCGGCGGTGTTTTTCGTGGCGAGGTCGGAGCCGAGGAATAACGGTGACCGTAGCGAGGACAGTGACCCGATGAAAATCTTAGGTACACAAGAAAGAGAAACCGTTGAGAACGTGCCCCCATCGGCTCTCGTACCAGAACGAAATAGATTTCACCGGTACGATCCGTGGCTGTCTATAAAAAGCTCGCGATATTTAACTCCGTTTCTGACGCGGGAACGATCCCTTTTTTGTGCAATAACTGTGCAATACCGACGGAGAGGAGAGAGAGAGAGAGAGAACAACAAAAAAAAAAAGCAAGAAAAATATCGATCGATACGATATCGAACGACCGGAGAGACTTCTCCTTCGAGAGTCGTTTGCGTGTATGTTCTTTGTGTGCTCGATGGAAACGGAGGAACACTCGTTTATAACCGTGACGCCGGACTATGGAAAGGTTCTCTCGATCGACATCTAGATCCGTTCCCACACTTATGTTACGTGACGTGTATTTCTTTGCAATTCCGCTGAATTTAATTCAGCGCGTAATTGGAGATGTATAATGTATTATATCGAGTATGAAAACGATACCTGAAAAAGAGAATTCCTGATACCTGAACAGAGTGTGCGCGTGTCTGTGTCTCTGGTGGTACGAAGAGAGGATGGATGCTTGGTACCGATCGCCATTGGTAACGACCTCTTCTTCTCTGGTACCCTCCCCTTCTCTCTCTCTCTCTCTCTCTCACTGCGCGGTAATACCTTCCTCCTTCGTTCCCGTGAGACTCCCATCAACATTTCACTGTTGTCCAGTTTCAGCGTCCACATTTTCGAAGAGTCCCTTGCTCTCGGTGTCTTCACGCGATACTCCGAACCCGGTGGCTGTTGTGTAGTATTCGTTACTGGGGAACACGATTCTCTTCCAGTTTCGATCCTCTCCTTCCATGATCATCGGAACGTAGTCACCACGAGGCGGTATCTTTCTCAATACGCGAATGAACCAAGTTAGAAGAGGAGAGGTACAAAGTAGCAGAAGACGAAGAAGAAGAAACGGGGAGGAGGAGAGACGGAAGAAGAAGGTGGCCCTGGTTAAGAGAGAAGAGAGTTGGCCAAGGAAGAAGAGCGGCGGTTACGTGCGTGTACAAAGGAAAAAAGGAGGCAGGTCTCGAGTGGAGGCTTTTAAAGTCGTAGGAGCGCAGCCGGGAGGACTCCGCGAACCGGTTGCTCGAAGTGACGTGAGTGAACTGAGGCTGCAGGCTGGCAGGTAACGCCAGGTAAACTCCAGCCGACCTGCGATACACACGCGAGAGAAGGAAGGTGGCTGGCTGGTCGAGGCGGCTGGGTGGCTACGCCGAGCCAGCCAGCCGTAGAGACAGTCAGCTCAGTCAGTCGACCTGGGGAGTCAGCCTGCGGCCCCTGCGGCCGCAGGAACGAGCCACAGGTGAGGGGCGTAGAGGAGAGGGACAGCCATTTCGAAGGGAGAACTAGTGTGGTAGAGGTGGAGGAGGGAGAGGGGGAGAGAAACAGCCAGAACGAAGAGGAGTAGGAGGTGGAGGAGAAGGTTCAGGTGGGAGAGACGTGGAAGTTAGATAGAGAGACAGAGAGAGAGAGGAACCGCGGTGTGGTGGTGTTGTGTGTGACTCACAGCTCGGGGAATGAGCGAATAGGCCAACAGCATAGCAAAAGCTACGGCACACATACACACACACGGAGCAATGTGTACACACGTATACACGTTACAGAGTGATCGAGAAATAAGGGTCCGGAGCATGGTTTTCCGGTGAAGCGGCTCGGATGATCGAATGGCGCCGATGTTTCGGGCACGTGGCACCGGCCCGTTGGATTTTCGATCAACCATCGCTCTTCTTCTTGCTCTTCCTATCTCTTTCTCTAGGTTTCTTTCTTCTGTTCTTACCTTCTCGACGTTTTCGTCGACGACGAAAGAGGGGACCTTTTTGCGCGACGAGGAAGGAAGGGACGACGAGTTTATTTTAGAGTGGCGGAGGGTTGCTCCTCCCTCCGTTAGGACGTAGAAACGTTGGACAAAGTCGTCAAACGACGGAGAAACGAATGGTAATGATACACGCCTCGCGTTTCTTTCCTTCTCTCTCTCTCTCTCTCTCCCTTAATTGCAACAGGATTTGTGCCGTATCAGGGGAGCCACGGTATTAATAACGCGGACGATTTACGCGGTACCGATGATTTCACGTGCACCGAACCATAATACGTTGCCGCTCGAACGATTCCACCTCGTAGCTCGTGGGAATGCGTTTCCACGGTTTATTTAACGACGCTCGACCCGCGCGTTTATGCTCCCAATAAAATTGTCGATCGCGTGATTGAACCGGAGCTGTTAACTTCCACTGTGCGGGGAACTCTTATGCTGGATATAACGAAGATACACGTACCGCGGACACGTAATTTACCCCGTGGACAAATTTTCCTCTATTATCGCGACAGGTGTAATTGGTAAATTCGAAGGATCGAAGAAACGCGAATCCGCCGGGGAATATTTATCGTACGATTCGATTGGAAGTAACAGACGAAGAGTCACCCAGTATATTAGAGACTAACTATACCTGAATCCAGCAGAGCGTGACTTTTCACGTGTAGTCGTGCCGGAGTGGGGCATGATCGTAGCCCAACGTAGAGTAAGATAGACTTTGATAGAATTTACACGGTGGCTTCGAACAGCCGAGAACCACCGCGATGCAAAGACCGCGATGGACACGGATTGCGACAGGCAATTCTTCATTTTATTTCCTACCATCGACAGAGTGTCCTTCCTTCGCCTCGGATCGTTTATCCGGACACTCCTCGATTTTCTATCTTTCTCGTTTGTTTTTTCGGCGCACGTTGTTATTATTCAATGTGGAAAAAGGACTGGACGTTAAATGTTCCCCCGAAAGAGATAAGACATACCGCCATGATTCTATTCGCGCGTTTCATGAAATTATTAGTATAGCAATTACAGGAGGTAAGTACTACCTGCGTCGTAACCTTATTTAACGCACGATCTCGGAATGATAAATGCTTCTCGCGATTTGTTAATAATTGAAATTACCCTTTCGAGGGGTAGTAAAAATTGAAAAATTTGAAAGTTACCTAACTTTCAGTTTAACGATGTGAAAGTTAAATCACTCGTTTAGGATTATTTTGAACTAACTCTCGATAAAAGTTTACGAAGTTGCCGGACGAAGGTGCATTTCTCGAAACGGCGCCAATTATACTTCCGTACCTTTCATATTTCACCGATAAAGGTATCACATAGATAAGCGTACTTTTACGTTCTCCAGGTGTACATAACTCTTTAAACCAATCTGCAGTTATCCCACATAAAACGTAGCGTGAAATGATCGTAAAGGTCAATGACACTTTTCAGAGGCCCCCTTGGTGAACGGAACCAGCTGGATTTGCGGTACTCTTTTAATTAACGCTCGCATAGTTGCCGATCAGACGCCCGGCCAGGATTACAGTTTCGACGATTTCCCCGCTCGTTTTTTCGGTGGTATTTCCTCGTTTCGAAACGGCGCGGCGTTCCTTCTTCCCTCGCAGGATTACCATGACCATCGCGGCGCAACTGGTCTATGCGCACGGAGAAATGCAGCTGATGCGCACCGCTGAATCCCGAGGTCAGCGACTCGTCGACGGAGTTAGTGGAGCGCTTAGGCTCGCTCCAGGGATTTTATGAATTGGTGCATGGTCTGAGAGCAGCGTGGCACAGAGTGGTGGAAGGAGGAAGCACCGAGGAAGAGTAGAGAGACGATGGGCGAGAATTAGAAGCAGAAAGAGTCCTTCTTCTCCTTCTTTTTCTCCTATCGTTATTTAAACCTTCGAGCAGAGCAGATTAAAAATTGTTACGACAAGCGGCGTAAAATAGAAAGGTTATAATATGAAAAGTAGCTGATACCACTTAACAACCAGAGAACATGCTCGTTTCCTTTTTACGCTCTCTCAAATCCTACTCGTATCGAGAATTATAATATTCGACGTGCCACTATGTCGAGTGTAGTTAGCTACGTTTCAACAAGGAAGAAGCGAAAGAACGTTTCTCTCGGAGTTTTAAACCCCTTTCCGATTACCCCTGTCACTTGAGCATCGTCTGTCTTTTTCACACTTCCTCCCCTTCGTTTCTCCTTTGATCCAATAACCCGTTGGTCCCTACTGTTCACATTTTATCTCCCCGGGTTCTCTGTGTGTTCTAGCCTCTCTCTCTCGTCATCGGTGGCAACATGTAGCGCCATGATTGTCTCCACCGTGTGCTATTCTTCGTTCCTACTCTTCTCTGTGTCCTCCTTGCTTCATGGTGTTCCGCTCACGAGCCACGGCAGTACGCAGGTGCATTAACCGGACATTCAGCACCGTAACGCTGGCCTTAGAGACGAGAAGAGATATAGAGAGAAGAGAGGTACGGCGAAGAAGAAGAAGAGGACGAAGAAGAAGAAGAAGAAGCGGCAAAGTAGGATAGGAAACGGTGTGTATGGTTGGTTGAAAAGAGACGCGGAAAGTGTACAAGAAAGCGAATAGGTAGAGGGAGAGAAGGAGGAGGAGGAGGAGGCACCTAAGTACCTAGAGTTTGCTGCTAGAGCAGATGGCGGCTGGGATTCGAATTCCTCCGTCGCCCCGTTCTAAACCGCGAGGCTTAAACCTTAAAGCTGCCCTCGAGAGCGAGGCGATGCAGCTTATTCGCGTTGGAATGTCTCTTCTGCTTTCGAGACTCCGGAGGCCGGCGTCGCGTTCGTACACTCCGACAGTTCTGACTATACTCCCTGGCTATACGGTTACATTGAAAATCCTCCTCGCGGACGCATTACGCTCGATCGTGCAGCTGACCTAACCATCCGCGAATCCCCCCTCGCCCCTTTCAAATCCTCATTTGTCTTGCTTTACACGAGGAAGAACATCCTCCGCGACAATGTAGAGTGTCGACGACGCTATTAAAGACCGCTGGAAATTGCAACGTGTACGTTCGAATAAATTGCGAATCTGTTCAGCAGCTGTACTTGCTGATTCACAGGCACCCGTGGCAATTAAACGTCGCCGTTCAATTCTCTCGTCCCGTGGAAACGTCGCGTTATTGTTAAGACGAGACCAAGGACGTTAGCTCACACGAACCTCTTCGAGAGCCGCTGTTATCTCCGGTTGGAAACTCGAGATCTCGCGATACGCGGGTACATTAATCCGCGACAGTTTGGAGCTGCACCAAAACGGTACCGGCGATACGTCACCCCCTTTTTGCTCGGAAGAACCGTCGGAACACTGGCGACCGGCCAAACGCCCGTGGAAACTCGCCCACCGAGACGCGGATGGAAAAGCGAAACCTTTCGGTCTTGTTTGCATTTTCGACAGGTGCTCTCCTTCTGGGCGATTCGACGCGTGGTAAGGATCGATCACACCCAGAGGCTGTATGGCCGAAATGTGACAACGCAGAAGTGGAGGACGACGAAGATGGAAGAACGTCGAGGTTACAAATATAAACCCGAGGGGAATTCGAGACGCGATATTACGTCTGGCCGAGTCTCCTTCTGCCCTATAGTCTCCTCCGTCGTCGTCGTCGTCGTCCGTGCGAGAGTCTCGAGACTGCCCCGTAGTCGCTTTTCACGAGAAACTGGTTTTCATCGCGCCACCGTGGTGATCCCGGTATCGCGAGAGCCCCGTGTTCTCGAGACTTGGTCGCTGTACTCACGGGAGTCGGGTAATGCGGCTTTAATGCTCGAAGATGCAACACGAGACGCGTCCTTCCTACCGACTTTAAACGAATTCGATCAGAGAGGAGCATTCTCTGTCGCTACCTGCAATCTTATCATTCTTACGTTTTCTCCAAATTAACTTGTACGAGTGGATGTTACACGGAGCGTATAGACCGTCTAGGCAAACTACGGAGTAAGGTGTGTCTTGTACTTTGCTTAGGTAATGTGTACACCGACGATTGGTGTACAGGTGAAGTACTAGCTGAGTTTGCGACACTTCGATCACTATCTACCGTCGTTCGTTGTGCAATGGCAATGGCTCATCTGCGATAAGCACCGTTTCTTGAGATCAAGTCGAAAGTAGTAGTTCCTCGTGCTTACAGTATGTAAATTAGATTTTATTTCTACGATTTAGATTTTTTTATAACTTTCTCTCCATTATTTATTACTCATCCGGAGGAATTAAAGAACATCGCTCAGGCCTGTGTGTACATTGCCCGGACTTTATACCGTGCAGATAACACATAGACGCCGAGTATCAATCGTTATCTCTCTTAACCCTTTCACGTTCAATTCGATACGAAGAAATTCGAAGCGAACGAAGACTGTCACCGTGTACACTTCGGAGTAAGGAAACTACGAGGCAAGTGACACTTGCGCGACGAGGCCAAAAGGGGTTAACCTGAATTTGAGCAACGAGAGACGTTCGTCGAACAATGTGACCAAGAAGGAAGAGAAACGGCTGGCACAGGCGTGAGTTATCTTCGCGAGTTCACGTCATCTGATTCGTCGGCCTATAATCGTTACGTACGAAAAACTGGTTTCCCAGAGGTTCTGACTGCCGCTTTATCTAACGACTATCTTTTTTATCTGATTATTCCGCGGCCCCGAAAACCGTCCGTCCGGGCATTCCCGTTTCCTCGTTGTACGTACGCGACGAGAAGAGGAGAAAAAAAGGTCGAGAGGAGGCTCTCGCGAGCCCACCTCGCTGGTGCATCTTTTAACGGCGTCAGATAAGAATCCATTCGCTTGACACCCAGCCTCCTTCGGTCTTCCCAACGGTCTCTCTCTCTGATTGAGTGCACCACGTAGAGAAAAGAACGCAACGCTTAACAACGAGTGCATCTTTTCTCTCCGCGCCGTTTTAATTTAGGGCTGCTAGTTGTCCAGACGTGGTTCGTGCGTGCCGTAATCTGTAAATAATATCAGTTTCTCACCGTGAAACTCCTCTTCTGGTTCATTTCTTCTTCGTTCCGTTAGTTGGATCCGAGTTGTTGGCAGAGTAACCATGGATTGCTGTAATTCCTTTATGACCTTAAAGCGATACGTTCTGAATTCTAAACGCGACGTGTGTATGCGCGCCTCCTGTTCCATCGAAACGAAACGAACGAATCCGCTGGCACATTATACTTTTCACGGAATATTTTTTTCTTTTTTTCTTTGTGTTGGAAGCGACCACGTACGTGACGGCCACGTTTACAGCATACCCCTCTGGGAATAACATTTCCGCCGCATTACAAATTCCTCTTTGTCGACTCTACGGGCTGACGGAAGTCGACTATCGTGCTGGTTCTCGACCCTGACCCAACGATCGTACTCCTCAAATCCCTGGACGGATATACCTACCATTTACCTGTACACTTTCCCTTGCTGTCTGGGACCAGTGTTGAATATTCCGAAATCGGACAAATTTTCGGGATCTTTGTGGGAGTAATTAGTCTGTGATTGAAGGCGATGGAGTATTCTTTCGTGCGGTCTGTTCGCTGGGAATTTAACACGGTCGATACTTCTTTCTATTCAGGTTTTTGGGAAATTTTCAAGTAAACGAGTAGAGAATATTAGCCCACGCTGAACTAATTAAAAAACTATCGACATCCTTCTAACGTAAACGAAACCCGCGACTCTTTGCAAACAGTCCCAAATTTTCATGAATTTCCCAAAATTTTGAGAAATATTCCATTTCACTTTTTCGGGAAAATTTCAGATTAACGATTGCAGAATATTACTCGTTACACCAATCCCCGTCTACCATTAACGAAACCCGAGACCCTTCGCAAATAGTCCAGAAACGCGATCCCCCGATTGTTTCAACTAAAGTAGCATCTGAACGCGTCGCGGCTTGTTGTCCACGTATTTATAACCAGACACGTTTTCTTCGGCATAAACGCCGGCAAGTGTCTCCCGTATATACACGACGAACTGTCTACGGTTCACGAAGCGTCAACATCCTACCACGTTTATGATACATTCATAGGCCGAGTCGTCGATATTCGTCGATCACCATGGTAGTTCTTTGAAGGGAGAACCTGACTCAGCCGTGGCTTCTCGTAACAGGTGTTGGACGACGCGGAGGCACTATGTTTGACTCGCCTCAACAGGTAAGAGGCGCAGTGGCGACGTCGGCTCAACGAACCGTTTCGCAGGTGAAGCCCGCAGCTGCGAAACAAAGTCGAACAGAGAGAGGAAAAAGAAATCGCTTTATTTGACACGGTGTCCTTCCGTCAGCCTTTATTGGTGCCGATTCTGACGAATTGTTCCAGGCCAGTTTGTACACGATCAAACCGTTGTGTATTTTAACAGAGAAAGAGAGAGACCCACTTAGCCGTGTTTCAACGACAATTCTAATGGTAGGTAGAACCCCGAATAATTCTCTGATTCTGTAGCTACCAGGTACGCATCGTCGTTTGGACGATGGTCGTATACCGAAGAGTGTCTACCGGGGTTCCTTCTTACAAATTACGATGCCCACGGCTATGGCATATCTTAATCTTGTCAGTAAACCGGCTCTCTCTCTCTCTCTCTCTCTCGGCTGATACCTTCGATTGATGAGCTTCTAGTACTAGCAATACGTAGTAGCCGCACAGTCGGACCGCAACACGTATCTTACACCGCTTCTCGTCGTTACCAATCGAAGAAAATCCGCGGCGTGACTTGGAGATTCCACTCTTCGATACGTCCGGCCTCACCGGCGATTTTTCACAGGCAGAAGTACGAGGGAGTTGTTTTATCACGGAGGTATTTCTGCTGCTGGTTTTTAGGCTCGACGATTTTTCTGTGGGAAGATACTTCGGTTGCCCGAGACCTGAGAGAAATTGCAAATTTTCACCAAGTGGATTTTTAAAAGAAAATTTAAGAAGCGAAGGAGAAAAGGGTTAAGCAATCGAATGTGAACGATGTGAACGACCCGAAGAACAGAAAAATAAACAGGCACGGTAATAAATCTTCCCTCCTCCTCTTAATTCCACGCGAGACGACTCGTCGCCTCGTCAATTATCCACTATCACCGTGGGGCTGTTTGTTCGAAAATATTTGCGGCTAATAACTATCCACACATCGTAGAGGAGCATCGTGCCGCGATTTTTCCGCGCGTGCTTTCTATCCAGATAGGAGGAAAAGGTCAGCGCACCGTCGTTTGTTCGCCGGTAGAACACACATCGCGCGTGATGTGTGCCCGACGTAAGTGGAGCCCATGGTCGATGGGTACGACGGGCACGTTGGAGGTGCATAAACACACATAGAAGTGGAAATGCCAGGATTGGCAAGAGAGCTGCCGACCGAGTTCGCCGGAGACACGGCTGGCCGCCTGTGGCTTCGCTCTGCCGCTTTTCGTCTCTCTCCTTCTCTCTTCTCTGCGAAGCCTGTCCCCTCTATTCCCTCACGATTACCACCTTCCCTTTTTCAGATTCTACCGTGAACGTGTACGCTATACCACCACCGTAACCAGCAGCCAGCAGCAGCAGCAGCAGCGCAACCCTCCGTGGCCGAGGACATCGAGGAAAGAGAGCCGGTGGTGTGTCTTGGATGGTGCAGGTGCATGTCTACGGGGTGTCCTTGAAACGAACGAACAGGGGAAAGCGTAGAAAAATGGAACGTGAAAAAGAGCCTGACAAGCGTTGCCGCCTGTCGATGCATCCACGATGATTCGTCATATGGTCAGGTTGAGAAATGGGAGCTTGACTAGGCACTTCTCCGATAGTTTCTTACAGAATTCCGCGTGTCTGCGAGATGGTATTGTAGATATACCGTAGAACAGAAACTTCTTCGAATGCAGGAGAAAATTGAAATGTAATTTACTATGACCAGTACGGTGGAAAGCCTACCGGGTGAGCTGGAAGTAATAGAGCTGTCGTTTCGGGTATCTCAGGAAATTTTACAATTTTTTTACCATTTTTGTTGGTCGTAGGTTCTTCCTGAATAGAATTGTTATATTGGGCATCGAAGGAAAGTTTAAAATTGCGACTGTAAGCTTGCAAATACATGTCAACTTGCTCTTGAACTCAACAGTGATCGAGAATTCATCCCAGTGCGGCGTCCGGGTCTTTTTTGACCCAGCGCCTTTTTATTTTTTTAATAATTTTTGCTATCGTCGAGTTTGTGTTCCCCTAAGTTTACGTCGAAAGCTTATTGTCTAGGTTCACGTCCTGGTAAAAGAAACGGTTACACGTAAGGTGTCTCTCTGGGTCTTTTTTGACCCAAGAGCGCAGTGGGGTTAACAATCCTCTCTTGAAACTCAAGAATAGCGCAGAGAATTACAGAGTACACACTTTCATTGCCATTTCCATCTGACGGTACACTTTAAAAATTATAAACTAACACAGAACGAAACGAAATCGACTGCTCTATCACTTCTGTCTCACCTTGTGCTTGAAACACGCCGAGTGATCAGGTTAAAAGAATCGAAAATCTATCGCGAGAGAGGCGGCAAAAAGTGGCAGATCTGCTAGAATTTCTACTTTATCTCGGAACGGTGATCACTTGTAAGCTACGTATTAAGAGTAATGTAATAGTGGGTAATGCGTTAACGACGCAGCAAAGTGGTCTCAACTCGGGGTCTCTCGTTAGAGACCATCGTCGTAGTGGCAGATGAGTCCGTGACTAGGATTCGCGTGGTTCGTCCACAATTATGAAATTTCCAGCGATCCGTTAGATACGACGAGCATAAATCAAATGGCCGTTCGCGGCAGATGCAACTGCCGTGGCCCGTTATGCGTGCACCGCGGTCTTTTGATCGCGGTACGACGTTTTGTACCGAGCATCTGTCGTAAGGTCGTAAAACCGAGCTTCTAGCCGCTTCGGACTCTCTTGCGTTTCTTTGCGGTAGCTCGAGTTAGTGCAGAACGAAATCTCAATCCAGCTCCGATCTTATCGAGTCGTGTTACCTTTCCTCGAATTTTCAACACCTTTTGTATTCGTTTATCGAGATAATATGTAGGTAAATTTTTATGTTTCTTATGTTTTATGTTATTTTATTACCTGTGTGTAAATCATTTGACAATAAAAATCAAGCATTTTCACGGTAGTTTGAGTAAGTACCCTGTTTGGTCACGGGTGATTTGACTTTACTTACTAAACTTGCAATTTTTCAGAAAAAAACAGCTAAGTATTAAGTGAAAATTATTGTACATTGTGCAACGTATCTTACTTTATACGACTAGATGAAAATATTAAGTCTAATCTAGCAATCCAGGAATATCCAGTCTAATTCGTCCATTCGGGTCCTTTTTGACCCATGGCCTTCTTCATTTTTCAAATAATTTTTGTCAAGTTTGCGTTCCCTTAAGATTATATTCAAAATTTATTGTCTAGATTCATATGGCGTGCTGGTAAAAGAAAAACTGTCACATATAACATCTTTTGGTCTTTTTTGAACCAATACAGTGGAAGGGAAAATGCACGTGGGTTGAATTAATTTGGAAGGTGTAAAAAATTTGTTGAAATTCGCACGACATGGTAGAAGGGTGTATTTGTTTCTCGGGTGTTTTCGAGCCACCCAGTAGATGATTTAGCCGAGCTTCCGAGGTTAGTCCCGTAGCCACGACGGCAGGAGAATCGAGCACGAAGGAACGAACGAGCGAGGCTCACTCTTGCAGAGTGCCGCTGTTAGCGCATCGCACTATGACTAATTACGAGCTCAACTCACCCCACTGTCGGCCGATACGGCCCTATAAACGCCGCCACCACCGCGAGTCATTGTTCCTTTCCACGTCTCTGCGTGCTCCTTCGTCCCTGTTGTTCGCCTTCCCCGTTGCCTTTTTCCTCTCCTTGCTCCTCCTACTCAACCTCTTCTTCTTCTTCATCGTCTATATCTCTTCGACTGTAGCCACTCGGGGGTACCGAAGCGATTCGCGATAGCTCGTGCCTTGAACACGGCTTTGTCATGGCGTGCACATCACATACTCCTAAACAACACACGGAACAAGAATTTTCATGTATAATAATGGAAGGTGGATTTTATATTTCTCGTGTTTCTCCTTCTTCTCCTTTTTTTCCCTCGTCGTTCCAACTTGTTATTTTCTTCACGTGAAGAGTTCGATTGCTGCAATCGTTTTCCGGAATCTGAGGAACGGTGGGAGGAGGATTTTTCCATCGTTGAGTCTCTCCCTCGATTTCCTCTTCGTGGGTGAACCGAGGAAGGTGGAGCGAAGTAGAACGATGATTACTGGAGGAGGAAGCCTAAGAGAGGATTGAGAAAAAATATTGGAAGTATGTCGGGATTATTTGGACAATTATAGACGCGAAGGGTGGCACAAAGAGATATTGATATATATTTTGAAAAATTTTTCATTGGGAGACTTCCAAGCCTAGGTTTTCAATTTTTAAGTTTGCAAACCTTGGGAGATCTCCAAGCCTAATTTTTCCCAATTTTTCAATTTTTAAGTTTGCAAACTTTGGGAGATCTCCAAGCCTAATTTCTCCCAATTTTTCTATTTTTAAGGTGTCAAACTATCGCGAGGTCTCCAAGCCTAATTTTTCCCAATTTTTCAGTTTTTAAGTTGCCAAACTTTGCGAGATCTCCAAGCCTAATTTCTCCCAATTTTTCTATTTTTAAGGTGTCAAACTATCGCGAGGTCTCCAAGCCTAATTTTTCCCAATTTTTCAGTTTTTAAGTTGCCAAACTTTGCGAGATCTCCAAGCCTAATTTCTCCCAATTTTTTAATTTTTAAGTTTGCAAACTTTGGGAGATCTCCAAGCCTAATTTTTCCCAATTTTTCAATTTTTAAGTTTGCAAACTTTGGGAGATCTGCAAGCCTAATTTTTCCCAATTTTTCAGTTTTTAAGTTGCCAAACTTTGCGAGATCTCCAAGCCTAATTTTTCCCAATTTATCAAATTTTTAAGTTTGCAAACTATCGCGAGGTCTCCAAGCCTAATTTTTCCCAATTTTTCAATTTTTAAGTTGCCAAACTTTGCGAGATCTCCAAGCCTAATTTTTCCCAATTTTTTATTTTTAAGTTTGCAAACTGTGGGAGATCTCCAAGCCTAATTTTTCCCAATTTTTCAATTTTTAAGTTGCCAAACTGTGGGAGATCTCCAAGCCTAATTTTTCCCAATTTTTCAATTTTTAAGTTTGCAAACTATCGCGAGGTCTCCAAACCCAATTGTTCCCAATTTAAAACTTTTTTTTCTGCATATTGAAATAATTGCCAAACAGCTGTTCTAAATTGTTGACTTATGAGTTTCAAAAATTTGAACACCTTATTTAAACATGACTTTAAACTACAACTCTTCGACTCTTAACTTATCGAATGACCCTTCTATTATCAAAAACCTAATCCTTTCCTATTAAAAAAGAACTTTCATTTTACATGCACCTTCGAACTCGAAATTTCAAACAAGTGATCACAATAATTTGATCACCATCACACATAAAATCACCTCTAGCCTCCCGAGCCAGCATACAGGAATTTGATAGAATCCTCACCCGGAATCTCTTTTTCCAGCTTGATTATGGTCGACGAGGCGCGCGCGTTACACTGGCGTGATTATCGCGAGCATCGCCGCAATATTCCTCGGTTTGCGCCGATTTCCAATCTGCAATTGTAATTCGTTCCTCGGTAATCTTTCTTTTCTTCTCTCTCCTCTATCCACGCCGGTTTAACACCATTCGATTCAGTCCGATCTTCTACCTACGGTATACCGTTCCCGATGCAATTCACCAACCATAAGCGGAAAAGCTCCGGCTTGTAAACGGATTCTTCCGAGTGTAATCTGTAGCACGGGATCGAGGTGCCGGCGGTTTCTCGCCTCCGTAATTTAGGAGGAAACGATTTACTGTTTCCGGTAATGGGCACCAGCAAACCGTGTCCGCGGTGGAGTCACGCTTCGCGATGAAGAGAAGCGGACGATTAACAAAAAGCGCGTTTGTTAGAGAGCGTACGCCGCAAAGTACAACGGTCGCCTAATTTGGACGGTACCGTTACGACCCGCATATAACAGCCAGGACGAATAAAATGTCGGCGCGGAGAGAACGTTCTAATGACATATCGCGCTAAGTGCCTCGGTAATTGTCGCGTTCACGCTTCGACGTGTTACCGTTCCGATTCGGAAATTTCAACAAATCGAATCGAATCGAGATTGTACCGTCTATCCGGATCGCCTTCGAAATCAGCCCCGTTATACGAAATCGCCGTTGGAATTCGATTTTTCTAGAGAATCACCTTGTTTTTTTTTTTTAGATCGTTCAACGAATTTTGTTTCATCGACTGAATTAACTCGAAATGATAGAAGCTCCAGTTTGAGAAACAGGAAAAAGGAGGATGTGGCGGTAGGGAGATGATGTCAGTGACATTTTTGGCTACAAAGTCTTGCACAAGCATCGAAATTAACGTGATGCAAAATTCATGAGTTGTTTTCCCATAAATCCGTCAAGCAAACATCTCCCGACAAGTAGTTTTTTATTTTTTTCGTTCTTTGGGTTTGTCCTGGAAGCTTTTGAACGGAGATGCGAAATTTGATAACGAAGAAACTTTTTCTTTTTGCAATTCCTCGGGTTTAAGGTGTAGTAGTGAAAAAAAAAGGATGGTTGATAATTTTAGGTGGTTTACGATAGGAAGAGGTGTAAAATTCATATATTTTTTTTAATGGTTCTAGATGGTTCGCGCGAACTTATGGGTCGGTGGTATTGTATTCGAACGGCACTGTAGGTATCTTTCCAGGAATAGACGATTTTACGGTAGGAGGGCTCTGAGTGCGAACGACACGGAAGGTAGGAGAACATCCTGTGTCGTAGGACCCCCATTTACGCTCTGCTGGGTTTACTTCGTAACGCTGATTTCCTAAGTATCCTTCCTTTCCACGGTGTACTGACTTGCGTCGAAGAAGCGAGGGCGAAGGGAAACGGGGCACCTGAGAATGGAGATGCTCTTAATTAAAGTACTTTGATCGCCGGGTTGCGGCGAGAGAACGTGTTTTCTCACGTTTTCAGTCGCCCTTTTTTTTATCGACTGTTAATTCGAAGAGGACTATGACGGGCTGCCGAGGAATCTTAAAATAGAATTGCCTGCGTGATGAGAAAGAAGTTTTATTCATAGGGATATATTAAGAACGGTGTAATAATCGAAATTCTTCTTATATTCTTCGACTGTTTTTGTTCGTATTTGAAAAAGAATTATTGTACGATTGGATTTCGTAATTAGAAAATAAAAATAGTACGGCGAGTTTTATATTGTACGATAGAATACTTTAAATTATGATTTAAAGTGTTAATTTATCGTTTGTAACGAATAGAATATTGTTTAAAATTAACGGAAAATAGAATTCTATCGCTTAACGAGTTTTATAATTTCAAGTTAAAAAAGTTACTCACCGAGCTGTAGGAAATTCTTCGTCCATTCTCCTCTGATAATTTTATTCGTAATTCTGAATCACCCTATATTTACATCTGTCGGTACAGTAACTCAGCTCTCGGCTACCTGAATTATCGACGCATAAAAATTAACCAACTAAGCTTATTTGTTAAAAGTAATTGTTCCAGATAGACGACGCATTTTGCAACTGAACAATTTGCTTGTTTAAAATTTGCCGCGCAGATATTTGGACGATTTCCCATGATTCGTCGGTCGGTATTCTCGCGCAATTTGGCTGCGCGCGCAGCCCGCGCTTCAGTTCCTTTCGAAAGCCGGCGTGAATTGTGCGTGCGTGCGTGTGGTCGGCTTCAACGCGAATTTAAGTGTCTCAAATCGCGTCATTTCGCGTGATCTTGTGCGCGTTGCGTTCCCGGATAGTTCTCGAACATTTTTGTGATAAAATTTGGTGGTGCAAGTGTGTTTTGAAGTGACAGTAACAACTTTTCTGGACGTGGGACGCGGCTTGCTGGACATTACGCGCGTTCCAGCAAATGGCGGACGAGGGGAAGGCAATCTAACCGTTCGGCGACCGGTAAGTCGTACTTTTCCTGTTCCTCCAGCTCTCAATCGTGCCGCAGGATCGAAAATCCTACACGATAAGGGTGTCTGGTTGTATTGTCGAAATAATTTAACACGAATACGGTATAGATTACGCTATTTGCGCGTTAAACGAAAGAACGCCTATTCGTGGCGGGGGGAGGGGGGCATATTAGTGCTGCGTATCAATTTCATAGAATACATCGTTCTTGTGTATGTCAAATTCTTAGAATACGCTGTTGTGTATGTCTCCTTCTACTTCGTACTTGAGTTCCAAGAACGAGATTGTTTTCGTTTTGTGAAGAGCAAAAAAACCTTGCGTGCCTAGCGTTCGTCGAGGCACGAACATTCTTGAAGGAAAAAAAGAGGAATGTTTTTGCATCGAGTGTTAACTTCGACGACGGTCATTCCGTACCTCGACTGTGTTTGAAATTTCTGCGGGACGCGTTGTACACACAGGGAACGATATTTTCTTCTGTTCGTTCGTTGCTAGTGGTCGGTAACATAGGGAATTGAGTTTATTTTTCGTCGATGAGTGAGCTACGGAAGATAAATTATCTTCTCATGATACTAAAATCTTTTTTATCGATCCTTAGTAATTTATCATTTTTTTCTTCCAAGCGAAAATTAAACGTGGATTAAAAAATGATAATATCCATTCATGTTTCGTGAAAATTTATAGGTAAATCTTAAATTATCGATTCGCTCGTTTTATTTAAATCGTAAGAAACGTCTGCTAAAGTTTCTTCTCCTTCCCAAAGCGTTACCTTAGACCGCGATATAAATTACCGAATGAATTGCAAATCTAATTACTCTTGTAGAAAGTAATTAACGTGCTTAACGTGTAGAAGACTGCAAAAAGCAGAAGCTGTATCAGAATCGTAAAAGCTTTACGAGAGGATACACTGTTTTAATAAGCATGTCCTTTTTTCGCGTTCTTTATTCTTGCCAAGATAAGCTTGGGTAATCGTCAGGTATATACAGGGTGTCTCACTTATAACGATCCAAATTATTTCCTACTGAAGGTAAGAAAAAATGATTAACGGTAGTTTTTATGTTTCGAAGACGTGCAATTTGATGACGATAAAAGCAATTTGAAGATGATAAAAGTCATCCAAATTTCTTGCCATATTAATATCTGCTTTTTATGATATGTACTGCGTTGTGACCGACATGAACAGTTCAATGACCTTAAAATCACATTATGACCTCGAAATAATTTTTAAACAATGTGAAAATAATTAAAAAAAAAATGTCGATGATCTTAGAGATCTCCTTTTTGATCATAATCTATTTTAGCCGTGTTTCCTTATTTTTAATGGTAGCACAAATAATTTGGAGATTCGTTTGAAATCATGAAACTCACATTACGACCTTAAAATAATTTTAGAACAATGTGAAAATAATTAAAAAAAAATGTCGATGATCTTAGAGATCTCCTTTTTGATCATAATCTATTTTAGCCGTGTTTCCTTATTTTTAATGGTAGCACAAATAATTTGGAGATTCGTTTGAAATCATGAAAATCACATTACGACCTTAAAATAATTTTAGAACAATGTGAAAATAATTAAAAAAAAATGTCGATGATCTTAGAGATCTCCTTTTTGATCATAATCTATTTTAGCCGTGTTTCCTTATTTTTAATGGTAGCACAAATAATTTGGAGATTCGTTTGAAATCATGAAACTCACATTACGACCTTAAAATAATTTTAGAACAATGTGAAAGTAATTAAAAAAAAATGTCGATGACCTTAGAAAATTCTTTTACTCGTGTTTCTTCATTTTCAACGATACCGAAAGCAATGTAGAAGTAAATTACAAGCGAGACACCCAGTACATATCCCTCCGTATTGTACGCCTTAGTTACGAGTCGGACATTAACTCGCGAATGAAGTATTAAGAAATCCTATGACCCTTATTTCCTCGCCTCGCTGCAAACCCTCCCCGTCTGCCTTCTTCATCGACCAGTAAACGTTTCATTCCGCGAATCACAGTTTTTAACGCGTTCGTAAATTTCTAAAAGCTAACTGGCAAACGGCACACCGAGAATCGTTCTCCAGCTAGAATCTGCCTTCGTTAAGCGGAAGAGACATCGGAATAATAAAACGTCGATACTTAACATCCTCTGATCTCGCGTCTTCTCTCTAGTCACGCGGCGTCTTTAACCGGCTATCGTTATAAAACGGGGAGGGAACGCGAGTAGAATGGTAAAACGAGAAAGACGGCGTCTAGGTTGCTTAAACGATCTTTCCACCGAGGGAAACTTTGGCACCGTTTAAAACTCGAAACTTCTCCCCTCGCGCGATCCACGAGGTGTGCCGCGTAGATGTTCTCTCGACAGTGTCCAGGCGAATAAAATCAGCCGTGGATTTGCGCGAAGGCTAAGTTGAGCGTGAGTATTAAATATCGACGGTGAAAACTGTGAAGCGGTCGCCACTTGTGAACATTAATGCCGGTTAAATAATATTTCAGATAATTATGTCCGCAGCCGTGTGTACGCCTACTCGCCGGTGAAATTGAATTGCAAAATCCTGTTAGCCAGCGGTTGCCGGAAGATATAAGCGGCGGTCCGCTTTCTGTCTCGCGGATAGAGCGAAATTATTCGATCTGAATATGGTAATACGTTTGATGATTAGCCTGTGATAGCTTCTTCCGGGATACTATTAAGACGCGTTAGAGGAGATTTTAGCGGATTATTCGAGAGGTGTTGTAATTTGGATTTGTTTGGGTGGGGAGTGTGTTGGATTATTTCTAACAATACCCTATGGAAATAATCAAGTGAGGACAAAAATGTCTCCGGGTTATTTTAAACAAAGGCACTAGGACTTACACCAGATGCATCTGGTGTCCGTCTTGGAGTCACTCACTGCACAATGCTATACTATAATGTAAACAGTTTCTAGGTATAAGGGGACCTCAACTTTCTTTTGGGTGCACAGAAACAGTCCTTCAGAAGATTCAATAGAGTAAACACGTTTCCTCTGAGACCGTAAATAAATCGTATATTACAAAGTTAAAAGACTATTTCATTCCATAACCCATTTCCAATAGAGTGGAATGGCTTTGATTGATCTGGACCAAATTTTGGGAGTTGGGTACTGTTTGTGAAATTTGGATACTTCAGTCTCTTGGTTTTGTCTTTGTTGGAATTTTGGGCAAGTGTGCATTTGGATATGCGATTCTTTCATTTTCACATTTCTGCAAATATTGAAAATTTTTATGCTTTTCTGTTTTAAAGGATTTGAAGATTCCGAGTGGGTACCTAATGATATTAACACAGATATGTATCCACTACGAAATATTTGCAAATTGAGTGATTAATTAAAAATTCCATTATCCAATTCATTCGGAATATCAGTTTCCTCTGCTTCGAAACCGTATTCGCAACCTTTCGATTTCCTTCCAAGGAAACAGAACTTAATCTCAATAAGGGGTTAATATCTGCAAGTACTCAATTTATTAACTCACATAATATCCTCTAAAAAATATTTTTCGCAATCAAGAAATTAATTAAAAATTTCTCTTTCCAATTTATTATCTACATCGAAACCCTATTTGCAACCCTTCGATTTCTTTAAAAAAAAACAGAACTTAATTTCAGTGAAGGGTTAGCACTTCCAAGCACCCAATATCAACGCTACGAAATATTTTTCGCAAACCAAGGAATTAAACAAAAATTTCTCTTTCCAATTCATTCTCTACATCGAAACCCTATTTGCAACCCTTCGATTTCTTAAAAAAAAAACAGAACTTAATCTCAGTGAAGGGTTAGCACTTCCAAGCACCCAATATCAACGCTACGAAATACTTTTCGCAAACCAAGGAATTAAACAAAAATTTCTCTTTCCAATTCATTCTCTACATCGAAACCCTATTTGCAACCCTTCGATTTCTTTAAAAAAAAACAGAACTTAATTTCAGTGAAGGGTTAGCACTTGCAAGCACCCAATATCAACGCTACGAAATACTTTTCGCAATCAAGAAATTAATTAAAAATTTCTCTTTCCAATTCATTCTCTACATCGAAACCCTATTTGCAACCCTTCGATTTCTTAAAAAAAAAACAGAACTTAATCTCAGTAAAGGGTTAGCACTTCCAAGCACCCAATATCAATGCTACGAAATATTTTTCGCAAACCAAGAAATTAAATAAAAATTCCATTTTCCAATTCATTCGTTACATCAATCTTCAATTTCATGAATCTCATTAAAGGGTTATTCTTATAAGCACTCAATATTAACCCATATAATGTCCTCTAAAAAAATATTTTTCGCAATCAAGAAATTAATTAAAAATTTCTCTTTCCAATTTATTATCTACATCGAAACCCTATTTGCAACCCTCCGATTTCTTTAAAAAAGAAACAGAACTTAAGCTCAGTAAAGGGTTAGCACTTGCAAGCACCCAATATCAACGCTACGAAATACTTTTCGCAATCAAGAAATTAATTAAAAATTTCTCTTTCCAATTTATTATCTACATCGAAACCCTATTTGCAACCCTTCGATTTCTTTAAAAAAAAACAGAACTTAATTTCAGTGAAGGGTTAGCACTTGCAAGCACCCAATATCAACGCTACGAAATACTTTTCGCAAACCAAGGAATTAAACAAAAATTTCTCTTTCCAATTCATTCTCTACATCGAAACCCTATTTGCAACCCTTCGATTTCTTAAAAAAAAAACAGAACTTAATCTCAGTAAAGGGTTAGCACTTCCAAGCACCCAATATCAATGCTACGAAATATTTTTCGCAAACCAAGAAATTAAATAAAAATTCCATTTTCCAATTCATTCGTTACATCAATCTTCAATTTCATGAATCTCATTAAAGGGTTATTCTTATAAGCACTCAATATTAACCCATATAATGTCCTCTAAAAAAATATTTTTCGCAATCAAGAAATTAATTAAAAATTTCTCTTTCCAATTTATTATCTACATCGAAACCCTATTTGCAACCCTCCGATTTCTTTAAAAAAGAAACAGAACTTAAGCTCAGTAAACCAGCCATCAATAGCAACATCCAGGCAGAGTAATCGAGCTGGTGAATAAATAAACTGGCTCCTCGTGCTCATGTGTTCTTTCCAAGTCTTCCCGCCTGTGTTTCTCCATTCGAGTGTCTCTCCCTCCCTCTCTCTCTCTCTACTCGCGGGTCTGATTCGAGTTAGCCACACGCCGAGCAAATCAATCACGTCGCACGCACTCGGCACACATGCCGTTAATGTGCACGCGGGACCACCAGCTCCCGACTTGAGGAGAGAGAGGGAGAGAGAGAGGGAGAGAGAAGGGCCCAAGGATTAGGGTGAGTTTCCGTTTCGAGGATAATTACTCGCCGCTCGTCTCTGATCTCTGGCGGCTGGTTACGATAGCGGCCTCTAAATAGGGAATCGCTTCTCCAGCCGCTAATCAAGAGTGACGAGAGTAGACGTTCGTGAAGCGAACGGATTCATTGGATCGTTACTTCCGATGTGACTATCCGCTTCGATCCTCGAATTAGGCGTCTATAATTAGCGGACAACCCTTTACTTCGCGCCAGTCCGGACTGCCGGTTCGCCGTCTTGATTGTCAATGAAGCGGTATTTTTAGAGAGACGCTGGTATTTATCGCGGTGATTTGCAAACGCGGAGGAATTCTCGGTTCCAAGAGATAGACTGTCTTTTGATGAAATTTTTATTCAAATTTAGTTTGAAATCTTGTTAAAATTAATTCCTGGAATTTAATTAAAATTGAGTTCAATCTCTTATCGAAGTAAACTGGGATTTTTGAAAATCGCGCCAAGCTTCCGTGACGAAATAAATTTGGGAATTACCGATCTATAAGATGTGATTTTCAAGCGATAACCTCTTTCGCTGTATTTCCGGCAATTCGAAAATTCCAGTTTCCCCAAATTTTTCAAGCCAGAAATTTCCATTTGTACGTTTCGAGAACGGTTCAAGAACTTCCCAGACGACCGAATGGTTTGCTTGATCCTGGAACGCTCGGGGAGAGTTAAGGCAGCCTCGAAGATGAAATATTTCGTGTGAATCGTTGTCGTTGGAGACATCTCTGAGACGGAAGCAATTTTCCGAGGCCATCAGGCGTAACGCTAACACTTCTCGCGGTGGATCTAAAGGATTTTTTTTCTTCCGGAGGATTCGTAGCATGAAATAAGGTTCGGGCTGTTTCGCCTGGCTCTCTCGGAGGTGGTTGGTTTAATTGTACGCCGGGTTGTAGAGATAGAGAACGGGAGTTCGATTAAGCGGGCTCGATTTTATGGTTCCTCGATTATTCCAACTGCTATTAGTCGGGATCTTCATTAGCCGATGTATCAGGGATGTGCGAGCTGTGCCGGAATTGCCGCGGAGTTCGTTAATTAATTCGTTAGCGGGGTTCGTTAAGGGAATGAACTCGGTTTTAATGTAAAGTACGGTCACGTGTAATGTTTTCTTATTTCTACGTGGTAGACTATTTAAGGATTTTAAGATATCGTTCGCAGTTTGATCGCTTCGCGGAGAGGAATAATTCGTTAGGATTCTCGGTTCGAGAAATCATTATGGTAATAAACTTTGCTGGTATTTCCATGAATGATTATCTACGTTTTGTTTTTATCGTTTTCTTTTGGGTATTTCAATTTTGGTTTCATATTGAAAAGAACATTTTTACATCTATCTTGAAGAGAATGAACACTTGGAGAAATCAGGGCTGAAAGAAAAGAATATCGTTACTTCTTTTCTTCTATTAATTTTTGGTACGTTTGAAAATTTTCATGGAGCAAGGTAAAGTACAAAATTGTCGAGGAATAGAAAATTACTCCTTCTCTTTTAATTTTCAAATATAATTCTACATAAAGACAAATCCAAGAGAATTCACCTTTATTCAAAAATTTCCCAATTTTGAACTTAGTTTCTGTTGGATTATTAGGAGAAATGAGTGTGTGTCTGTGTAATATTAACAGCAGAAATGATCAACATACTGAGACAGATTAATATAAATTGTTGCGTCGTGGACATTGATCAGATGTTATGACCAGGAGTCTGGCGCAGGTTGTTGATAGTTCTCGCTGGTTCGAGGTGGAATGAAACTTGGTTGTTGGGTTAGAATCTATCTTCAAATTAATAATCTTCTGTTAGGAAATACGTCGGGCTGAAATTTCACACAGACGTCAGTTCCATCCTTACTAACGTCTAGAAATTATAAAAAGTCCAACAGCAAAAATCCTTACCACCAAGTTGGGGTTCAAGCATGGTCGGGCGTCCTCACTCATTCTCCGGCTTGTTCTTCGGTTGGTGGTTTCGATAGAAAGTAGAAACCTGGTCTGATAAGGGTATAAGCTAATAAGCTGAGGCACCCTGAGTCCTTCTAAGGACGACCCGCACTAGTTGTTAGGAAATACACTCAGTCAGCGTGATTCTTAACACGACTTCGTTTACTTGTTTTATAAATATCTCAGTAATTATTCATTTTAAGTCCCACTTTGTGTAACACCTTTTCACGCAAAATTTGATGATTTATCCGAATTCGAAAAAAAATATTAGACATTCCATTTAAAAACTGAAGGTGACCCTAATATCTAAATGAAAGAGTAAGGTAATAAAAAACAGATTAGAGCACTGTATGTCCCCCTAGATACCATGCAACTTTTGTTTGAAACATTTTTTCGTCCAACGAATGCCTTACGAGTTATTTGAGGTCGTCATGTTAGGAGACTCACCTTGTATATATAGAAATACATAGTAACCATCTGTTTAGTATGGGTGACGCTGATACGTTTTTTTTTTCTTAGCGTCTTGTTGATGCTTTTGTTTTGATTGATTGCGTAGCGACGTGCCTTCCTCGCGTATCAAAATAAAGAAGATTGATAAATAAAATAATATCTTTTAATTCATTACCATAATTCTAATAGTTTCCATTTCCACGAAAGGCACCTTAAGCAAAAGTGTCCAAAAAGCTTCCAAACATTCCAAAATGTTCAATTTTCAAACACAACTACACACTCGATTCAGTTTCACTAAAAAATTTGCCAATTTTCAAATTTTCACTTCCACGCGAAGGCGCCTTTTAAGCAAAACTGCCCAGAACCTTGGAAATCTCGAGGGCTGCGAAGCAATTTTCCAGCATTGTCGGCTGTGAACGTTAACGTTTCTCGCTCGCGTACTCTTGGTTTTTTTTTCCTCCTCGTCGCCGCTGCACGGCGACAATCGAGCGTATCGATTCCCTCGCCCGGTTGGATAGCGCGCGCCAGGTGGTTGGCGAGGAAATCGCACGGCGGAATAGGAACTTGACGAGTGCAAGTGTGAGCGCACTTGCGCGAGTAATTATCGAGCGACGCATACAGAGCGTGCCCGGTCTCTGGAGGATTAATTAACTCGTTCTGCTCGCTGGACACCGGCTCGTTATGTGCATCGACGGGCCACGCTTCGACGGTGTTTCACGCGATTCGTCTCTAAGCGCGAACACGCGATCGCCTTACGCACTTTCCGCGTCCAACTTGCGCCATTTTCTCGCTTGCAGCTTAGCTCTCTAGCTTTGCCAGTTGTTCATTTCTTTTTTATTCGTGGCGACGTCGTTTGGATTTCTTATTCGTTTTTTAAATATTGGAAATATTGCTAACTTTCGTGATATTTTTGGCGATTTTTAGTTAGACCGCCACAGGGGGCCCACGCACTTAGGCCTGGCGAGTTTCTTCTGTGGTTGTATAACACTTGTTAACAAGTTAAATAGGAATATATTTTATAACAACAGTAACTATATATACACGTAAAAGAAATAATGATAATTTGATTGTCCCTCTCTAAATATATCTCGCAATAAATTCTCACGTACTCTCCGATATCAATAACAACGCGCTTCACCTGTTTTTACCCCCAGTTACCCTGTATGATCCGCTCGTTTACCAAATCTCGAGATCATACGATATACTCACTACATTCACGCCATCACTCACATCTTATTATTAAACCAATTCCACATCTTCGTCCTCGAGGACAAGAGTTGTTAGGACAGCAAGGGGACGATTTTATGATACGTGACTTCTAGTTCAGCAAACCGTTATTTTAATTTAGCAGACCGGTCTGCTAAACATGCGGCACGTACAATTTCTCAAATATTAAAGAATAGGCTATTGTTCAGTCGGTAAGGCAAGGTATCATAAAGTCACCCCGAAAGGGTTTTCGAAACCGATGCAATTACCGAGGCCTCCCGGTACCTGACCTTCCGAACGAGTAGGAGAGTCAGAGTTGACCTGGCCGGGTTTTCCCCCTTTCTTGTCAAATTTCCATCCAGTAAGGACCAGCTTCGTCACCCCCGCTCCAAGGACGTGACGCGCTCCGGGCGCAATGGAAGGTCACTTAGTAATTTTAAGAACCTCCCTTCGCGTCCCTTCTCCAAATCTTCTAAAATTTAACGACTCGATAAGAAGACCGACTTAGCTTAAGACCACAGAGTGTTAGTACACAGACCATCGGTTACATCAGGAATAATAAAGATTCAGTCAGACTCTCAACGCAATACATTCAATCTTCAGACGGCACCTAGTGCAATATTCCAAGTACGCGAAAATTAGTACCCGAGTGCTTAACAAGAGTATTGCCTCGGCAATGTAGGTCCGCGCCCCCACTTCCTGGGACTTTTCCAGGGAGCCCCGAAAAAGGCACGAGGCCTTTTGTCATAGACCTTTGCGCGCGTATCGTATCACCTTAGATTTAAAATTAGTTTAAGCATTACCGTTTGAATAAATATTTTTTGTTACACAAGTGCGCGAGTAATCATTTACACCACGTCACTTGCAAACACTTAATTTGCGAGGATGACGCAGGAAGCTTCAATTTGAAATGTATATTTTTGGCGCGCGAATTACCGGAACGAAATAATTTTTATCGCTTCCCTCTAAAGCTGGAAATTCTCACATCTGTGCATTCTGAAATGACTGATTCAGTTATTCATCTATCTCTTAGGAACCTGCAGTGGACACTTTTAGCCATGCAAATTTATCTCCGCAAATTTTTCCACATTTTCACCCTGCAGTCTGCACTTTCAAGCATGACAAATTTCTACCTTCTAAATTTCATTCGCCGAAAAATTGCTAATTCAAAATTTAGCTTCCAATACCTAAGAATAATTCTCGGCCGCTTCCTGCGTTGAAGATATAATCGAAAAGTAACGTTCACCGCTGGATTCCCCGGCAGTTTTTCATTCCACGCGTTAACGGGATCATTTTTCACATGAGAATTCATTGTTCCCTTTTCTTTCTCCTGCCGACCGAGTGACGCTGCACGGTTCCGTCGAGCAGCCACATAAATTTCAATTTTAAGTAGCCTGACGGCTCGCGTGTCCGCAGAAAGGATGATCCGGTGTGGCGCAGGTAGCGGCCGAACACGCTGCAAGAGAGGAGAGAAAATAAAGGAAAATAAAGGGATAAAAAGGAAGGAGAGAGATAGAGGGGGCCAGGCCGCGATTACGGTATCTGGCTTGATTAAAAGGCCATCCCGTGGAGGCGATATTGATTTTGGCCGATGCTTTTAAAGCGGCTACGCGGG
>NW_017100145.1:505157-512832 GCF_001263275.1 Habropoda laboriosa
TCTACCACCAATGGAGCTAGGCGCGGGGAGAAACGCAGGATGGGGTGGTAGAATTTTTCATGAAAATTAGCCGGCCGCGCCGGTGTCATTTTCCCTCCCTCGCGGAGAATTCAATTTCTGGAATCCGCCGCGATATGATTTTCCCCGGGACGATGCGACGGACCTTCGATGCGCCCGATCTCTCCGTGATTCATTTTTAATTTGATCCGCGTTAAGCCGCTCCAGACCGATGTACTGGGTGGCATGCTTGGAAATTGTACCGTGTTCTCCTATGGAGATCTGAAAATTTGCGGGAATTGGGCGCGATTCGCCGTGGGAAATTTCGGAAATTGGGCATACTTGGGCGCATTGGACTCGACGTTTCTTCGGACCTTTTGGGCCGTGTAATTCGAACTCGGTGAAATTTTCATTTCGGTTATTAAATTTAACAGAGTGAAGTTTAACACACTTGATTAATTTTTTTGCTACCAGTTTTGCTTTCAGTTTTAATGTTTTAACGGATGCTTGTTATGTGCTTGTGTTTCTTTGTCAAGGTTCTATTGAACCCTTTAGTTTGCATTCAAATTGTGTATCTTCATTTTTATTGCTTTATTTTATCCTAAGTTTACGACGCGGCCGACACATCTGCTATTTCTGAGGATTGCGGTAAAGGACGCTTGTGAACTATTATACTCTTGTAAGAACACTCTTTTGTACGTTATTAACCCTTAAGAATTTCTGTGTACATATATTATTGTTACGTAAAAATCTGTTTGCTCAGTACTCGGCTTCACGAATCGTGTGGGAGCCAACGATAGTTTTTCTATGGAAAATTTTTAAAATAAACTTTCGTCGAGATAGTTTAATGATTTAGTCTTCCCATGCAAAATGTTTGGAACAAATTTTCATTTAAACAGTCTTTCTACGCGGAATTTTTCGAATAAATGGTACATCTCTAAATGATATTTGCACGAACGATAACAGAATGGAGGTAGACGAGAGACTTTCTAATCCCGGCTAGCATTTAACTCAAACGTGCCTATCCTAAGCGAAGCTCCCGATGCTTTCATCAAACACCCCTCTCACCGTGAAAGGAACCCTTTTCTTCCGTCCTTTGAATCGGGAACATCGATCTGTGTACATCTCTCTATCCCGAAAAAAGCCGGCGTTTTGTCTGGAAAGAGACGCGAAAGGATCGAGAATCGGAGTCGCGAATGTTGAATTCCACGAGCGTGGAGTAGAAATCCGCTCCAGTTGCGTCGGTTTTTCACGCTCCTCGGGCATTAAAGGGGATGAATCGAGGCGCGTGACACAGATTTAGATAAAAGTGTTGTAGCCTCGCCGTTCGGACCCCTAGGGCCCAAGGCTTAAGCATGGAATTATAGAATTAGAATCGACTAGATCGCGATATCCCTTTATCGTTCTACACCACTGCTTTTTCTAGGGGATGATGTATATACAGTTGCTACCAAAAATATTCAGACACTGAGTGTGTTTGATTTCTTTTAGCTATGGTTCTTGGTTAAGTATGAATGGATTAGGGCGATGCTGCTTTTGGTGTGAAAGGGGTGTTTATTGTAACTTAGAGTGTAAGACGTGTGTTGGGTCGTCTCATAAGTTCGGGCCGAACGCGGAGGATCGAAGGAAATTCTATGGCGACGATATAACGGGCTTCTTCGCGTTTTCTTCTTGTTTTCATTTTTAAATTTGAGTGTTTCTCGGAAATATCGATCTAAACTATAAAATTCGACGCGAACTCGTGGAATGACCTAATACACACGAGTTAGGATATAAGGATTAGAATATAAGCGTTAGAGTACTTTGCACGATCTAAAATAAGCGGCAGGATATAAGCGTAAGAGTAGTGCGAAAACTAAGCTAGGCGTTACATCGTAAGACTTTAGAATACCGTAGATATATGTAACACAGGTTACACCGATCAACTGATAACACTTCAGCAGTCTCTTAATTAGTTTTTACACTAGAAAATTAGTATATCGAAGAAGACACACCGCCGTCGACAGAATATCTCCAATATTAGAAATACTTTTACCTGGACAGCGTTTAATAGTAAGTCAGTTTCGGAAAATTTTTGGAAGCAACTGTATATGTATTTGGTTCTTTTTCCATCGGTCGACGAGCGAAAAGGAGCGTGTGGACGCGGGTGAAAAGGGGACGTAGGGGGTGGAACATCGGGCGTATAGGTGAGCGGAACGCGTTCGAACGGGAAAAAGGGGGTGAAAATGGGCGGAGGTGGTTCCGAGGAATAAATCCGCTCATGCTCGACGTACACGCGCCGGTAGAAACGACGTCCGCCTAGTACGTACACCCGCGGGATTTCCATAATTTGAATTGTAAAAGTATTCGGCCGCCAATTGCAGCCTCCGAATTTATGCAGTCCGCCCCCGTACCGGCTATCCGTCCGCGACGCCCCTTGAGGGGGACTTCACACGAGACCGAATATTGACGCGTGCCACGGACTATCGTCTTTTATCCTGAGCACCGGGGTGCCTTTTTGTTTCGGTGTGTGGCGTGATTTTTAGGACTGCGGAGGTATTTTGGGGATTTTTGGGATTCTTGGGAGGGTTGATGAGGGATTGGGAAAGTGGTTTGGTAATGGGATTATGCTATTTTTGAGATTAAGGTTTGAATACGCGTTTAATGTTTCGTTTGCTCCAAACCTCTCGTAAAAGCGGAGAATTTGGAGTTTTCTTCGTGCATCTCAATAGCAATTGATGTATCATAAACCCGCGCGAGCTGAGGCACATGCGAGCGAGCGAGCGGTACCGTTGCCCTGGGTTTTCCTCAGAAGCTCAGGTGACGCGTACCTCACCCAGAACACCCCTTCCCTAAGGGTGAGCGGTTGGCGTTGGGCGTCTTGGCCTCCCACCCAAATTTCACCCCCGTCAAGGGACCCAAATGGACTGAACGGTGAGAGACAAAGGTGACATTGTTGTAAGAACAAATTGGTGAAATTGAACTCTGAACTCTTGTACGAACGATTACGCGAACTTTGAACCTCGGGACTCGCAGATGTTTAACATTTAAGAACTTAGTTGTATTGTATTCTTGGTACATAAAAAGCTGTTGCAAATAAAGAATTATTTGCTAAATATTCACGAACATTGTCGGAGCTAACATAAATCGTGGGGAAATATGGGTGTTTTAGAGGATTGCAGCTGGTTAGGAATTGATTAATTGAAGAATTCTTGCGAGTGACCCTCATAAACGGCGTCATGAGAGATCAGGATTTTTTAAAAAATTTTGTTTATACGTTATTTGTGGTAGTTTTGTAACATACGGTATGTCATGATTTGTATTAATAGGAGATATTTAAAAATTGCTGTAGTGTCGTTTAAAAAACAGAAGGTAATATTCATATTTCTGAAAAAAAGTTAAGATAGAGGGATTCTGGTTTACGAAAGTTGTGCACACTTAGAGTTCAGTTTTTGTCTAAAAGAATTTTCTGCATAGTTGGAAAAAGTTTATATAAGAAAATTGAAGTAGGCTAGGTAATTGGAATAGAGTACAAATAAATTAGGCTACTAGGAGATCGAAAGGCACTGAAAATGACATTGAAACATTGAAAAATTCTATCATCTTGAGGATGAAATTTATTTTTATCGAGAATAAGAGTAAATTAAAAATAAGCACATCTACCATTTAAAATAATTAAAAAATAAGTCCAAGTATCGTAAAATTGAATAAATTAAATAAACCTACCTACTGGATCTTCTAAGCTAAAATACAGTTTTGAAGTTACATTTCACACAGAGATAAAGATATTCGTAAACGTGTAAATGTTTCAAATAAAAAGAATTGAAAAATGTACATATGACTTGAGGTATACACTACCGGCCAAAAGTTTGGAATCACCTTCCATCAATATTAAATCTGCTGCTAATTTTTTATAGATTTGAAGCTGATCTCAATTCTACGTTTATCAATTTATCTCGTATCAACTGATTCGAATGATAAAAAATTCTCAAAGTCGCTCGACTTTTTTCTGGAAATTTTCGTGTAAATTGCAATGCTCGGTGATTGGAAACTTTTGGCCGGTAGTGTATATCATGGAAGGAAACGGAACTTGAAACGAGCGTACGTTAGAGAATTGAAGTAGACTACGGAGAAATTAAAGATATATCCCTGAAGGAACACGTGACACTTACCGCGAGAAGTCTCGAGGCAAAGACATTTTTAATCATTCCCATGAAGCGTGGCGTTCCAGCAAAGATGGGCAAGACGACAGGGATCGAGCCAGAGGGACGCAATCTCCATCCTGCCTCCATTTTCCGTTCGATTCTCGCGTGTGCCGCCGTTCCTCCCCCCGAGAGACCGCGAACGAGAAGTTTCGACGTTGAAAAATGCAAGCTGCGTCCTCGACGAGGTGCGTAGTTTCTAGATTTTGCCCCGGGAATATTTGTCGGGGCGTTTTTTGGCACGGTTCTTACCCCCGATAGCGTGTGCCGGAAGAATTATTATCGTGGAAAGACGCGCTCTCGACCCTTGCCTCTGTCTATGATTTGTCAACGAGACTGGGAACGTGTTCGGAATGTCTTCGTTCTCATATTTCCGAGAAAATACTCCACCCTCGATTTCCAGACTAAAGAACGTATCGAAAACCCATTTATATATTGTACGACGTACACCGTTGCCCCAAATTTTCCTATTATTTTTATAACTCAATTGTAACTCAATTTCATATTTATATTTCCAGCAGTGTTTAATATTGCATATATTAAATAATATTTGAATAATTATATTTCGTATTGTTGGAATCCGGGGAGGAAAGTTGATATCGATTATATTTGAACAATATAACTTTTATTTTAACGATGGCACTATACTCGCGGACTCCGAATTTACAAGGCGCGAACTTGAAGAAGGGAAGAGACGTTGCGGTTTTCTAACTATACTCGCTTGGTTTCTATAATGATCTTGTAAGGGATTTGGGGGAGAAGGTGAACTTGGTTCTGGTGACGAATTGCTGGACAGGACTTTGAAAGGACGTTATGGGGTTAATCTTAAGAGATTAGTCAATAGGCGGTTGGTTATCCCTTTGCACTCGAGAGGCGAGTATATATTTGCAATTAGAGGCAATTCTAAGGATGATATTTTCCAAGACAGCAAGTCTATGGACCTCCGTCAATTGTTCACTACATGTTTAGAGATTTCAGCAGTGAAATAGTTTGAGAGAATCAACTTCTAGTAAAAATATCAGTAAAAAATTACATTAATTTTTCCTTATAGAAAAAAGGGCCTTGGAGTGCAAACGGTTGATATTGCAAGCAGTATTTATTTTAATATTTATTAAACCGAATAATTTCTTTTCGAAAGATTTCTCATTTATCTGCGGGATTCGAGAAGCTTTTCGGCGACACTTCGAAACGCGGAGTCTCGTATTACGACGTTTAGCGTATTTTCTCTATCAAATATATTTCTTTTTCCTACATATCTGCAGATCGTTGTGTCTGTAAATTAATGCTGAACTAATTTTTCGAGAAGATTACCAAAGGGATAACAAATTTTTTAAGTTAATCTAGAGCTGTTTCTATATCGACGAATATGTAGGGTATATGTAGCTCATCTGAAGATTGCTCTATTCCTACTACAGCGATCCATACACGATATACTCACCCCTGTCGCGACAACGAAGACACTTATTATCTCGGTGGTGTATTAGTCGAAAAGGGGGAATTATTTGATTAGGAGAGCGCATCCCGAGGAACAGGGAGGATAATTGCATTAAGCAAGAGTTTATCGGTCGAAATTAGAAGAGCAAACGAGAAAAGTTGCTCGATTACCGAGGCATAGAAAGACCAATCTCTTCTCCGCGATATTATCTTATTCTCTGTTTTTTCCTCTGTTTAACTCATTCGCGGATCAAGTATCTCAACATCATCGTCACTTTTCAACGTCGTTAACGCCGCTATCGCTGATAATTTGATTTTTCAGTTTTGCCTCTCGTATTTTCTAATTTACTTTTACTGAACATGATTTTCTTCTTGAAACGCGAAATAACGTAAGAGTAAGCGGTAGATATCGACATCGACGGTGAATTTCATATTTTCCCATGGAACACCGAGGAAGCGAGTAGGGAACATGCGGTGTCTTACATCGCGAGGATGCGCATCCAGTGTCGCGTAGCAAAAAGCAACGGCAGATAAGCTCGAGCAACTTAGCCGCTAAGCCCTTCTTCCTCGGGATTATCAGCTGAACCTCGGATACTCTCCCCGTTTATACGAATTCGTCGGCGCTACCCTCGTTCTATTTCCTGCGGACAATACCAGCCCACCCTTCTTCCTTCCTCTCCCTCGCTCCTCTTCGATTCTCGCCACTTTTTCCCATTCTCTTCCTCCACACGCGTGCGGTCCTCTCGTTGTCTGGCATCCCCGAAGTCTGCAGTGACAGACAGGCTTCGAGGGGATGACGTTCCGCCGGCTGAAATCCCAGGAACGTACAGCCAGAGCCAGCTACTCTTGCCAGAGTAGGATCCGAAAGCGAAAAATCCGATCAGCGTGTAAAACGATTTCTCGATTGAAACGTTCGTTATCGCGAACGATACGGGATAGATTCTCTAATCTCTTGGAACACGTACGCGATATCCTTGGACGAATGAACGACGAGGATCCGAGCGGAAGGATTCACTTCTGTCACTTGAAAGGATGGATTGGCACCGGGTTTATCACACGGATGCGGTGAAAGATTATTTATCAGTTTTCGAGATTTAGATTTGTTATTGGAATGTGAGAGATGTTGAAGTTTATGGAGAATTTGTTTGTCTCGTGTTCAATGGTGTTGTAAAGAGGGAATTTTTGGAGATTAGATAGTTTTAGCAGTGATTAGCACCTTGACGTATACGGTTCCTTTTCCTGACTGTGCATGTAAGCGTCAGCTGTTTCCTGTTTCAGTACTGGAGTTTTACGTAAATTAAATCGAAAATTGGAATTACAGTGAATTTTATCTGCGACACGAGTCTGACTCGTTATTATAAGGCAATTAGCGTGCATCAGAAGAAATTAGGAGCAAGTACAGCACTTAAAAGAAATAAGCTTCAAGGCTGAAGCATTCAAACCTCCCTCCAATTTTTTAGAAATTGTTAATTAGCTGGAATAAGTTAGGAATTAAAATAAGTTAGTGAAATAAGTCAGGAATAAGTTAATCGGTGAAACCACGAAGAAAGTAATTTTGGTCGGTCCTTGGAGAAGTAAAATTCAGCGTTATAAACCGAGAAGCGATCGTGAAGGTTTCCGCACAGATGTATCCGGGTAAAGTGGTATTCTTTTTTAACGGAGGACTCTCGAGAGTTATTATTGGCTGTGTCGCGTTAATGATCCGTCGATGAGTTTACGGCAACCCGTTTTTTACGGCACTGTCTCAGGAGAAACGAGGGTTCGCCCTCGCCACCCTAATTCTGCGGATACGAAACCGTGGAGGGACATCAGGTTGTGACACCGCGGGGACGGGGAGAACAGAGGGAAAAGGGACAGCGTGACATTCGCCGTAGAATCTTGATTAAATAAACATGAAGAAAGCAGTTCGTCACGCGTCTGAGAAGGGACGACGCGACGTAGCCGACCCACTGACACGAAAGAATCACTACGAACTTTGTTTTCGAGGGGGGATGGTGGAGCGTCGTTAGTCGAGAGCTTCGATGCCAAGTGACTGACGATTAGGGTGCAATTTAGTTGGCCAA
>NW_017100145.1:512871-525219 GCF_001263275.1 Habropoda laboriosa
ATTTATTTTGGTTTTTATTAATGCATACACTGGTTAGAAAAGTGTGCTTAAGGTAGTATTATATCGTAGAGTTATAGTATTCGATAGAAAATTTCTACACTCTGTCCAATTTAAGAATAACCTCGCTTCGCGCATGGGACGTGCGTAAGGCAGGGCTAGAACCACTAGGTCGTCCACACCGCCTACGTTTCCCTCCGTCTTACCCTCTGCTACGCTCTCTGTCTATGCGCAGAACGGACGAGAATCGGTCTGAGAGCGAGGTTATTCTTAAGTTGGACAGAGTATAGACCTATTTTTGGGCAGCTGAATTGCATATTCTGTCAAAAATTAATTTTCGAACACTTTGTATGTTAAAAAGTAGAGCTAACGCTGAAAAATTATTTAAGTTACGATATTACAATTCTTCAATTCTTTTCTCGACCTGAATCAACTTTTCAAACTAAATCATCCCCGAATTACCTTTTCCTCAAAAATTTGTTAACGAGTAAGTGACCACACTACGTATTTTCATTTCTGAAAAATATACGAGTTTACTTCATGTATTGTTCCGTAGATTTTCGCGAACGCACAGAGTCCATTCTCAGAGGGTTAAACTCGCGTCCTATCGTCCACGATCAATCAACGCGATCGTCAACGCTCCACGGAGAATTAACACGAGTAATTTATACCCCGGGAAACTTTTCGAATCCAGTTTCTCCCTTGGTCGCGTAATTTTCGTTCCCCATATCGTGTCGGGGGGATTAACGAAGTTGGAGAACAAGCTTCCGGCCATCGTCGCCGTCCATAGTCTCGTTTCGTCCGGAGTTAATTCAAACATCAATACCACCGGCCAAACGAGAAACTCCGGTGAAAATGAAAGTAACGTTCTCGAGACACTCGGTCCATTGATTCCACGGCGTCGTAGAGAAGAGACTGTGCAACGGTGGTATCGTCTTATCGGGATGATTTAGAGGTGGATACGGTGTATATCGCGCGGAAGAGATGCATCACAGAGCGGTACGAGTATGTTCCTCCTAGATTTATGGGGATCGTTGAGAGGAGCATTTCTAACCAGAGTTTCCTTAAAACCCGCCAGGAATTCACAGTCTTATTCTTGCTTCCGCGCTCTCGCGAAATTCACTCGGGCCTCTCCCACTTGGCGGGGATCAATTTACGGTCTGGAGGAACACGCGTGTGTATACGCGCCTGTTTCATCTTGGGATCGTCCAATTTGAGTACTTGGGGTAGCTCGCGATACGAATAGTTTCCGCGGAACGGTATTAAATTTCCTCTGGACCTTTGCTGTTTCCCTAGGTTGCCTTCTTGTTCGCATGCTTCACGAGATGGATGAAAGATATTTTTAACGGGGGAATTATTTCGGGCGATGCGGAATTAATTTTGGGGCTGAATCTGGGAGGTATTTTGGGGAGAGGAGAATTGATTCCTTCTTGGATTTTTGCATTTCGGACAAGGGGAATGAGTTTTCTCTGTGTCGAAGGTAGAGGCGTGGTTTGATAGGTGAAATAGAAGAAGTTTTATGAAATTCTTCGGTAGAGTATTAAGCTTTTGAAACACCCTGTGTACCACAGAAGACTTAGGTATATTTATTTACTTCTTCATTGGTACGACTATGCCACAAGAACTTTTATTAAAATATTTTTGAATTATCCTGTACACTATTCACGACTTTCCACAGTTGGTATTTACACCGAATGTAGTATCAGTACCGTATTATTAGTGTTCTTGCAATAAATATAAATATAATAAAAAATCAATGCACATTTAAAAAAAGAAATACGACGGGAATTTTGCACAGACCTAATACTCCACTTCTTCGCTGACACAAATATTCCGAATTTTTCTACCGTGATATCCCGGCATTGAAATCACCAAGCGAGAGAACCTCTCAATTCCATCGATTTCCAGCGTCATTTCAAAGTCTCGTCTCCCCCACGAGCTTATTCATCGCGAAAGTAGTTGGCGAAGTTGGAACAACGCAACGACCACTAATAACACCCTAACGCGTGTTCCATCAGCGGGCGTGGACCGCGCCCTCGCTGTCGGGGGTGCGGAAGAAAGAGAAGAAGAAGAAGAAGACGACGAGAGACACAAGGAGAAAGAGAAAAGGAGGCGCGCGATGTCGCCGAGGACTGTGGGAGGTTGGGGGCAGAAAACCGGCATAAATCACAATTATAATCAACGTGCACGAAAGTTACACCAGGTTCCGTCCCCTTTGGCCCCGCTTGCTGCCGGCGTCGCATGAAAATTTATCGCCCAACTTCGGTTTCCTTCAAGGTCGGTGTCTCTTCGGTGCCTCGCTTTGCATACGTCGTTTCTTCTTCTACGCTTTTTCGCGAGTTTCCCGGGGAAAAGCAGCGCAGCGGCCTCGTTCGCGTCACGCTGCTTGCGCGCACCGGAAACGCGACGGGACAAGAACCGACGGGGTAAAAAGGAGACTATTTCGCGAGCTCGCCGACCGTTTCTTTTTTGTCGACACCGGGAATATCTTGCGATTCAGGAGTGGAGGTGGAAAAACAAACGGAATGACGGGTGAATGGGAACTGATGGCGAATAATGGCTCGTTTTATCATCGCGATCGTTGTTTCGTTGTTGCTTGAATTGTTTTACTTCGATTGTGGAGACCTTTGTGAAATAGTCCGCCAAGTCTTCACAATTCAGATTTGAATATGGACCAGATTATTTTTTACCCTTTGTGAAATAGTTTGACAAATTTTCACGGTTCAGATTTGTATATGGGTCAGATTAGAATATTTTCAGTTAGCTTCTGGAGACCTTTGTGAAACAGTCTGTAAATAGTTCGCCAAGTATTCACGATTGAGATCTAAATATGGACCGGATGAGAATATTTTTAGTTAGCAGAAACAGTCCACCAAATCTTGTTAATTTCAACGTCCAAGTAACCACTCGAATAGTCAGTTTACGAATAATTACAAACCCGGCATTTCGTATTATGCAGATAACTCGAGACTACCTTATAACAAGACTCCAATGATTACGAATCAATTTTCATCAAAGATAATGCAACAATCTTCCTCACAATACGTACTTAAAGTATCGGGCAAGCTTACAATTCATCTACACCTCCACCCTCGGTAATTCCGCAAGTCGACAACGACTCAATCACGGAAAACCGTAAACGGAAAGGCATCAATCCACGGGCATTGTTGAATATCCACCGCAAGAGATCGCGGAAGCTCGGGGAAGATCCATTATCAGCTCGGTATCCGCGACGTAACAATGTCGATGGAAAAAGTTATTAATAGTTAGGAGCTGACAGGCCGCATCGGCCTTTTACGGTCGAACAAAAGTTGCTCTTCTCTGGGGTTGGACGAACCGTTTCTCCGTGGTCGTTAAGAAGAAGTTTCCGGCCTCCTGCTATCCTGCACTCCTCGCGAAGACGTCACAATGACGGGGGGACATCCGTACGGAGGGGAAAGGGAGAGAAAGATAGAGAGTATGTACAGATGGGAGAGAATCGCGAAACGACGAATGAGTCACTAGGCTTCCGGGGGTCTAGAGAGACGATCGAAGAGGATTTCTTCTTGCGTTGGTAATCGGCCGAACGTGAGGATCCTCTTCAGTTCGGCTACAAAGTGGTTTTCACCACCGAACGGTATCGAATTGCGCGTCGAATCGAATCAATCGGGAGCATCGTAATTCAAAGTGCAGGCACGAAGGCACTGGTCGACGAGAGGCGCTTACAAAGTGGCCTGGCTCCGCTTCGAAATCTACTTTCTTCGTTACCCAGTCCTGTCTGTCTCCTCCTCGTGAACGAGCGACAAAGGGAAAGAAACATTTGTGAACGAAGTACCCTTGGGAATGTAGTGATTCACGGTTTTGCGTAACTTGGCTCGACTTTACGAATAATCATCGATATTACATATGCAACGGCACACAGGAATGGACGGTGTGTAGTGGTAATTTGAATAGAAGACGAGAGAGGAAAAAGACACGCTGCGGTGGTAATTGGTGGAAAGGAGAGATGGAAGAGGGGGCAATTAGAACGATGACAAATCACAAATTAATCGACGGCAATTAGCCCAGGGGCCACGGTACAATCGTCGTCGTGGTAGTCGGTAAATTTAATTTCAGATCCAGACTACTTGTTACGCTGCTTAACGATGTAACAAGTTCCATGGAATTAATTCGCCGGTTGCGCCGTCGCGCTCTGTGCAGAAGCGGCACTTTGACGATTTCTCATCGGTGTGTGGCTGCGAGCGTACCTCAGGTACATTCTCGCGAAATCAATTATCACGGGGCTTCGTAACGAATGACCGAACCCATCCTTCTGCAAGACGAACGATGGTCGTTTTTCACCTAGAGATAACGCCGCAACTTTGCATCTTGTCTCTTCCTATATACTCCTCTGCTGCCAACACACTCGGTGCATCCCCTTCTCCGAGTTCTGGTATGCACCGCGTCCCATCACGACGTAATTTCTCGTCACGTCGATGCCAGGAGAGCTGAGATGAATTATTCCACGGTTAATGGCGAACAATTGAAATACCCTTAGTTACCCCCGGGGGCGGTTCTACGATCTCGAGAGAGTCCCTTGAAAAATTAACATTATTCTAGCGCTGCCCTCTTGGAAAAGGGGAGAGATCGGACGAAGTAACGGACACACACGGTGGTGTATGCTCGATGTTGCGATGATTCGAAATCGATAAGAAGGGAGAGTGGACGAGCCACTGTGCCGTGCAGTTGCCGAGAAGTGAATCTCTCTCCCTGTGGCGTGCGCGCGTAGGCGATGCCAAAGAGCAAAAGTCGAATCGCATTATCATCGGGCGGAAGCATCGTGCGCGCGGGCTCTTCAAAGAGTAGACTTGCCCTCGAACGAACCGTGCACGGGCGAAGAAAGGAAGAGCGATAGGGATGGATAGGACCGTGAGGAATCTACGCGATGAGGACGAGAATAGAGAGGAAGAAGAGATGCATAGATGAGAGGAAGAGATGCATCGTGACTCCCACACAGTTGAGAAAATCAAATCGGAATATTTATCGAGGCTAAATTTATTTATCAGAATAACGATCGAATGGTGGTTACGAAGCTCCGTCTGCCAGGTTAACTCTAGTACGGTGATCGGGTCCTTTTTGACCCGAGCTTCTTAAAATAATATCGTCCCTCTTATGCAAATACCACGAATATACCATTCGATATATTAAATAAATTCAAAATTGAGTATGAAATCTAATCAGATAATTTCCCACAGAACGCCTAGCTCGTCGAAAAGGCTAAGCGTTTAAAGTACCAATCAACTTTCCAAAGTAGATAGAACAGAAAAATAGCAGATGTATCGTTTAACTAAAGATAGCCTGCTATCCCAACACAGCAGTAGACGAAAGCAACAAGAGCAGGGGTGTAGAGGAGGAGGAGAGACGCGTAGATACGAAACCGATAGGTATACATACATGTATAGGTAGGAGAAGGTAGAGAGAGGCTCCGTTTTACTGGATCTTTCTGTCGGTAATCAAAGATTTATATCTGGCGAAAGGAGCTGGTTGCAGTGGGATGCTACTGCGAGGAGAGCACACGATCGACGATAGGGGAGGGCCTGGCTCCGATGTTCGCTACCGAGTTCCGTTCTCCGAGTGACGCTCCAGCTAGGCTGTTGCGCACGCGCACTCTAACAGATGGCCAGATATCGCCTATGGCTGGCCTATGCAAACCGAATAGTAGGATGAATTAATGCCACGGCCAACCGATACGATATGCTGCTTTTATGTTAATAGCGGTGCGCCGGTGGTGCGTCCGCGTCGCGACGTGCATTCGCGGTGAACACTGATGGATGTTTCGCGGTTGCGGCCAAGATAAGTCGTCCTGACTGCCATTGGCGTAACGATTTCGATGGCACCGGCGATAACGAGTAGTCAGCCGGTCTCTCGCCGCGTTCACCAGCAAAGATCCGATGTGAAAAGCGAGAGAGAGAGAGAGAGAGAAACCGTGGCACACGAAGTCGTAAATAGAAATCCGTTCGCATTTATTTTGTCCGGAGGAAATATATATCGCTGTCCAGCGATAGGCAGCAATTTCGAATAATTTGGACAGCTCTTATCTCGCCGATAACTTATGGATCGAAGCATGCTTCTGCTTCGAAAGCTGTAACCGAGCTTGTTTCTCTCTGTGCGCTCTGTAGCAATTGCTCCTTTCGTAGAGAGAATTGGGAGTACTTTCTGTTCGGTTTTAGTTTGGTGGAGTTTGACAAAGAGACACGTTAGAATTTTTATTCTGTTATTGTAGTAATTGCGTGAATTAAATTAGAGAGAAGTTATTCTTAGATTTATCAAGGAGATTTTGGAGGTTTGAGTTTTTTAAACAGTTCAAATCGGAGATAAGAATTCTTCAGTGGTTATTCCTGACGAAAACTTTCAAATCGAGAAAATTATAATTCCCTCAGAATTCATTCACAAATTTCACCTCGCGAAAGCGTACCTACTTAAACACTTTTCATAAAAGAGTCAAAACGACCAATGAACCCACGAATCGTCGTTATTTTCGCCAATACCCGAACCCATGTAATTCCAATCCAAACTTTTCAGTTTACCATTTCCTGGTTCCTCTCGAAGATCCTCGACATCCTCTTAAACCACCTTTGAACTTGTCGGAGCTCTCGAAAAATAGTCCTTTCCGTCGATGGTATATCTGAAGAGTGCGCCAACTTCTAGATCGACCCAATATATATGTACATATATTCGATCGAAGTTACCGCGGGTGGTTTCACAGGAGTTTTCTAACCGTAGAACGCGGTAGTGTGTAGGATAACCTTAGCAGCGGTGCTACTTTTGGAATTCACACTTATCGCGGCGAACGAGGCGACGAACTCGCCCCGGACGGGCATTAGCATACTTAATGGGCCTTTGTTTGGTCAAGTTGAACTACGAATGTTGCGAGCGACACGGTTCGTTAACTTGACCGAATCAAATTACATGAATTTACTGTCCCAACGCCTCCGTGGTATTTCATCGTGGATCTATAGAGGCACGTGTGCTTCTCTCTCTTTCTCTCTCTCTGAGAGAGGAGAGGTTCCCTGGTTCGGTTGAATCAATTCCGGCAGGACCTTTGCTCTGTTGCATCGGGTCCTTTTTGACCCGAGCTTCTTAAAATAATATCGTCCCTCTTATGCAAATACCACGAATATACCATTCGATATATTAAATAAATTCAAAATTGAGTATGAAATCTAATCAGATAATTTCCCACAGAACGCCTAGCTCGTCGAAAAGGCTAAGCGTTTAAAGTACCAATCAACTTTCCAAAGTAGATAGAACAGAAAAATAGCAGATGTATCGTTTAACTAAAGATAGCCTGCTATCCCAACACAGCAGTAGACGAAAGCAACAAGAGCAGGGGTGTAGAGGAGGAGGAGAGACGCGTAGATACGAAACCGATAGGTATACATACATGTATAGGTAGGAGAAGGTAGAGAGAGGCTCCGTTTTACTGGATCTTTCTGTCGGTAATCAAAGATTTATATCTGGCGAAAGGAGCTGGTTGCAGTGGGATGCTACTGCGAGGAGAGCACACGATCGACGATAGGGGAGGGCCTGGCTCCGATGTTCGCTACCGAGTTCCGTTCTCCGAGTGACGCTCCAGCTAGGCTGTTGCGCACGCGCACTCTAACAGATGGCCAGATATCGCCTATGGCTGGCCTATGCAAACCGAATAGTAGGATGAATTAATGCCACGGCCAACCGATACGATATGCTGCTTTTATGTTAATAGCGGTGCGCCGGTGGTGCGTCCGCGTCGCGACGTGCATTCGCGGTGAACACTGATGGATGTTTCGCGGTTGCGGCCAAGATAAGTCGTCCTGACTGCCATTGGCGTAACGATTTCGATGGCACCGGCGATAACGAGTAGTCAGCCGGTCTCTCGCCGCGTTCACCAGCAAAGATCCGATGTGAAAAGCGAGAGAGAGAGAGAGAGAGAGAGAGCGAGAGAGAAACCGTGGCACACGAAGTCGTAAATAGAAATCCGTTCGCATTTATTTTGTCCGGAGGAAATATATATCGCTGTCCAGCGATAGGCAGCAATTTCGAATAATTTGGACAGCTCTTATCTCGCCGATAACTTATGGATCGAAGCATGCTTCTGCTTCGAAAGCTGTAACCGAGCTTGTTTCTCTCTGTGCGCTCTGTAGCAATTGCTCCTTTCGTAGAGAGAATTGGGAGTACTTTCTGTTCGGTTTTAGTTTGGTGGAGTTTGACAAAGAGACACGTTAGAATTTTTATTCTGTTATTGTAGTAATTGCGTGAATTAAATTAGAGAGAAGTTATTCTTAGATTTATCAAGGAGATTTTGGAGGTTTGAGTTTTTTAAACAGTTCAAATCGGAGATAAGAATTCTTCAGTGGTTATTCCTGACGAAAACTTTCAAATCGAGAAAATTATAATTCCCTCAGAATTCATTCACAAATTTCACCTCGCGAAAGCGTACCTACTTAAACACTTTTCATAAAAGAGTCAAAACGACCAATGAACCCACGAATCGTCGTTATTTTCGCCAATACCCGAACCCATGTAATTCCAATCCAAACTTTTCAGTTTACCATTTCCTGGTTCCTCTCGAAGATCCTCGACATCCTCTTAAACCACCTTTGAACTTGTCGGAGCTCTCGAAAAATAGTCCTTTCCGTCGATGGTATATCTGAAGAGTGCGCCAACTTCTAGATCGACCCAATATATATGTACATATATTCGATCGAAGTTACCGCGGGTGGTTTCACAGGAGTTTTCTAACCGTAGAACGCGGTAGTGTGTAGGATAACCTTAGCAGCGGTGCTACTTTTGGAATTCACACTTATCGCGGCGAACGAGGCGACGAACTCGCCCCGGACGGGCATTAGCATACTTAATGGGCCTTTGTTTGGTCAAGTTGAACTACGAATGTTGCGAGCGACACGGTTCGTTAACTTGACCGAATCAAATTACATGAATTTACTGTCCCAACGCCTCCGTGGTATTTCATCGTGGATCTATAGAGGCACGTGTGCTTCTCTCTCTTTCTCTCTCTCTGAGAGAGGAGAGGTTCCCTGGTTCGGTTGAATCAATTCCGGCAGGACCTTTGCTCTGTTGCTCGTCGCCACCACGTTTAATACCGTCGTACCTCGGTTCGGTTCATTCGTTAAAGTTCAACGATGCATTTAAGCCACGGAATGATAATTCGAGGCAAACTTGGAAACTTCCGTTTACACGTTCAGAGACGAGTAGAGTAGTGGGTACCACTTGGGTAATATCGTTGGACGATATTTCATTTGCATTAGTACTTGGTGCCTTCGTCACCTTTCACATCGTCTCTGCCATTATTAAATCACGCTGGCCGAGGCTAATAGATGAATCTTCAGCTGGTCCCCTAACTAACCTGCTAACGACCGTCGCTTTCGGCCGCTCCGAGCAAACTTCGAGTGTTGTTGCTCGAGTGCTGTGTCCATTCTGTTTTCGAAATTCGACGAGTTGGAGGTGAAACGTTTGGAGCATCATAAAGACGGGGATGAGGTGGGAGGAATGGTGGATGTGTAGGGGTTTGATTGAAATTTTTATCTTAATCGAGGATTGTTTGAAAGAAATTTTATAAAACAGCATTGAACAGTATAAATTAAATGGTAATTAATGCTACTTTTTTAATGGTTTTCTCCTTGGTATATTCTACAAACTTTGCCACAGAATCCACTTGTCACAGAATCTCGACTAATGCTTTAACCGCGGTGAATTTTGTGGTAGATGGTGAATTTTTAACCACGGCTGCAAAATTTGATTTAGCCGTATCGTTTCAAAATTCGGTTTATCAAATTAAGGTGGAAGATCCGTGAAGGGTAAAATTAAGTATTAAATTGAGGTGGAAGTGCACCAAAAGGTTCAAACAGGCGTTACTAGCAACGAAAGGGTTAATCAACCAAAATCTCCACAATTCATACCAAGAAACCACAATTTCCCTGATATACTTTATCATCCGTGAAACACAGTAGAAGCTATTAATCCGTGGATACACCAGTACAACACATACCAAGTGCAAGCTTAACGAACAGTCTAGCACATTGTAAAAAACGCGGATTTAATGAACATATCGACAAGGATCGCGCAGAAGATGGGCGATAAAACGCGTCGCGGCGTATCTCGATAAGGAGGGGAGTTGAACATCGATGGTAACGCGGCGCGGTAATTTGCTGCATAATTCCCGTGCTTCCGGCTAGGATTAAATCACCAATTAGTACTAATGTTACACAAAGAGAGAGAGAGAGAGAGGGAGAGGGAAAGGGGTTAGAATAGGCAAAGCGGTAGAAGCAACACAGAAGCGCTGCCGGCCAAGTGACCGATGAGTCATTGTCATTAGGCGAACTGTGGCTGGAAACTGTTGGCGTCGCGAAGGGTTGACGTTAACGGATCGTCCTGCGTGTAAACGAGAGAACGTTCTCGCGAGTCCGTGGTGTACAATTCGTCATTGTAATAATTTCACCTAGGCGGCTATCTCGTTGGAAAAGAGGGGAAGAGGAAGAAGAGAAGGACAACCGATGAATCTCGGGAATTCAGTTGGAGTTCCAGTTCGAAGTTTCATGGTTGAACCTCCCGTCGTTGCTCCCTGGCCCTCTGCTCGTTTTATAGCTTCATTAGGAGCAAGGGTTCTCGTTTAATAATTCATCAAGGCCGCAACCGTGCCGCTTCTGCTCTCGATGCTCGTACTTGGCTGAGTAACGGGCTGTGTCTTGGGCTCGAGGAATACTTCTTGCTCGTCTCAGCTGAGAAATTTGAGTCGAGTGGGGCCCCGCAACGGTGGATTTTGAGTTTTATTTTACGTAGGGAAATGGGAAAATCTGAGTTTTGTTCGGGTTCGAAGAGTCTGAAGTTTCGAGTATGCCCTGAAAATTTTAAATCGATGTCTCAAAAATTTTTTAGAGTATGCCCTGAAAATTCCAGATTGAGGTCTCGTCATTTTTCAGACCATATCCTCAAAACTCTAAATTCCGTTTTTGAGAATATATCCCGAAAATTTCAGATTTAAGTTTCAAAGATTTTTGAGACCATATCCTGAAAATTCCAGACTGAGGTCTCAATATCTTTCGGGAATAAATCCTGAATATTCCAAACTGAGGTCTCAAATTTTTTTGAGAATATGACCCGAAAATCCCATATTGAAGACTAAAAAAATTTTTTGAGAGCATATCCTGAAAATTCTAAATTTCGTTTTTGAGAATATATCCCGAAAATTTCAGATTTAAGTCTCAACATTTTTTAAGAACATCCTGAAAATTGCAGATTGAGGCCTCAAAAATTATAGATCGCAAAGGAATCCTTTATCTACTTTATCTCACACGTACCAAAAAGGAAAATTCCCAAATTGAAATCCTACCATTCGAATCTCACAATTTCTCCAATGAATCTCTGCGCAACACGTCGTTCAAAAATGAACTCGTCCTCTCTCGAACCTACTTACTGTCGGATAATTTCATACTCAGAACTTCTAACTACCGAAAGGTCGTGCTTTTCAATCTTCCGCCTCAATGGAGCAGAATTGTGTGCTGCACAGTGGCAGGCAAAGGAGAAGGATTAAGTAGCGAGACAGCTCGCTTGTACACGAGGAGCATACGAGCGTTCAATGGTACACTGATTTTAATTTAACACTGATGTCTTCGAGCCATACAAGCGCGACGTTAAATCAGGGGAAATGCTTCCTCCGGGCTGGAACGCCCGGCCCCTTTGTTCTCCCTTATAAATAATTGTTACACCGCATTGTTAGCCTCGCCATGGCAAGACGAATTTCGCGATTGTTATGGCCCGTGTTATTATGACGTCGTACAAGGCGACCATAAACGAACGTGACGCGATAAACTATGAATATCTCTTTGGACAAAACAGGGGTAGAGGTTTTTGTGTTGCCGAAAACACACGTTCGTACAATGAGGAAACACCAAACGTAATTACCAGCGGTGTTTCCGAAAAGAGATTTCGAGCTCGCGTTGTTTCTGTGGATTTTTTTTTTTTTTTTGCTAACGTGTCAGAGGTTGCGTGTTAGGGTTCTGTGGGAAGAAAGAATTACGGTTGGACTATTTATCGAATCATTACTGTCCATAGAAGTCGAACGACGCGAGAAACTGGAGAAAAAGGGAGGGGTCTTGGTTCGTATTCCTCTAAACATGTGGTAAGCTACGAAGGAAGTCGTGTTTCTTCGTTCGTCGCGTTTCTTCAGATGCCAACGAAATAATTATTGGCTTGCGTAGCTCGGTAAATATCCCAGGTTCTGACTGGGCGTCGCCTTGGTAGGCGTGTGCTTCGTTACGCAAGGAGTGTTGGATCAAATATTTGAGACGTTTGGGGAGATATTTTAAGTGAATTGAGATTCGTTAATTTTTTGGGATC
>NW_017100145.1:525280-545929 GCF_001263275.1 Habropoda laboriosa
TTGTCACCTTTGAAACAGAGAAAATTGAATTAGAGAAACTACTGCAAATTTGGGCAAGAATGACTTTTGCGAAATTCCGGATTCTGGATTTCTGAAATTTCGAATTCTGAGTTTCCGGAATCGCTACTTCCGAAATTTCTGAAAACGCCACTTCCAAAATTCCGAATTCCAGGTTTCTGAAATTGCCGCTTCCTAAATTCCAAATTCCATATTTCCAAAGTCGCGATTTGCAAAGTCTCGAAATTTCAAATTCCAGATTTCTGAAATTCTAAACTCCGGATTTCTGAAATTACAATTTCCCAAATTTCAAATTTCGAAATCTCCGCTTCGGGAATTCAGAATTTCATATTTCCAATATCGCGATTTCAAAAACTTCGAAATTTCAACCTCCGGATTTCCGAAATCGACGATGCTTATCATGAATAACAGCACACAACTCTGCGAATTCTCGCGAAAAAACTTTGGAACAGACGTAGAGATGTTCAATACCTTCTCTCCGCATTCCTGAGTTATTACTTGGATAGAAAAGTGTACAGATCACACGCACGGAACGATTGAGTTTAATATCGAAGGCGGTACGTTTCCGGATGTTTCAATAAAAGTTTCTCGCATGGGCGCTCCAAGTATGAGCGGTTTCCTGCAAACAGTAGAACGCGCGACGGGGTTCTTGGGAGCACGAACATCGAATGGATCCCGGAATTCACGCGAGACGAAAGAAAGAACAACGATACCGATGGTATGTTCCGGTATGCTCCGCGGTATAAGTGCAAATCCAATTTCTACGACTCGTCGACGTGCTCGATGGTTCGTGAGATGAAGATACGCGGAGACGTCGAACCTCTGTGGTACCCACGCACGCCTACAAGGTGTTCCGGAATAACCGTTTAACGGGAATCGCGTTTCGCGCAATTTTATTTCCTCGCGTTTCGTGTATCCAAGGCGGAAAAGTTCCCTTTATCAATCGAATATTTCGGATCACCGAAGAATTTTCTTCCATTGTCGGCGTATCACTTTGAAATATTCTGTCAGGATTATTTAATATTTACTTATATCGTTTGCAATAGGGTTCGTCTTTAAATTTTTTTTATATAGTTAGCAGTCTTTTATATGTGTTATCTGTGCCAAAGATACGAGTAAAGAATTTTCTAATAGATTCAGTGTACATATTGTAGGTTGTTCAATTTTGCGAACGACGTGTATAGTACTATGTGAAAAGTTAATAATTTTTTGGAATTTATTGATAATTCAGTCAGATCTTATTTTTACAGATCTTACATACATAAAATCGCAGATAATTCGAAAAGCCCTGTGCACTCATAGTGCAAATCAAAATTAAAAAAAAAAAGAAGAATTGTGTCTTTAATTAATTTTAGCTTGAGATAATTCCTATTGGAATTTAATTTAGTTATTGGTTGAAATAATTGCTATATAAATTCCTACTCACCAAGAATAAAAGAATACCAAAAATTGTCTCTAAAAATGAAAATTCGATCACGATTCGTAAAACGATTCTCATAAAATCGTGTACACCCAATAGACACCGGAGAACGCCTGACCTACCCCACTTAGGGAGGGCCGTGGTTGGGAGAGTCACCAAAGTCGCGGCGGCGATTTCTCTCGGAACATCGGCTGACAAAGGAAGGTCGGCCCGTGGGCGATCTTTTTCATCGACGTGGAAACGACGGTGTTCGTCGTCCGAGATTTTCGTCTAGCGTCGGTCGCGTTTATTGCCCGCGGGCCTCGCATAAAGTATCAATTCTGATCTCCGTACGACGTGTTTACGGCATCCTCGGGTTAACTTTATGCCTTTCTTACGAACTTTACGAGGCGTCTTAGCCGCACGCGAGTGCACCACAGAGAGCGAACGAGTGCTCCGTATCGTTGCACCACCACGTTGGATAAAAACCGTCACGAAGTAAAGAGGGAGAGGGAGAGACACCGTGGACAATCTATTTCTCTCGTTATACGATCTTCATCCTCTCTGTATTGTCCACGTTTTACTCTCTCTCTCTCTCTTTGTGTACACGCGCACGCGTGTGTGTGTTGGTGTTTGCGCGCGGAAAATCCTGACGTGATTCAGATTACGCGGTGCTGTTATGGGTCGTTCATCGCGAGACAATGGATTCGCTGGATCGAATGGAATCTGACTGCGCGGAAGATAGATAGTATTGTCGCGGCTGATGCCAGAGACTTTCTACGGTTCCGCGTTTATCGCGGAATTTATTCCGGCTGGCTATTGAAATTCGCAGCCCCGGCAGCCAGCGGTGGCTGCTCTGCGAGTTTCAGGGTTGAACCGTGTGTAACACTGAAAACACGCGAGGGAGAGACACAATAGGGAGAGAGCACACGTGTCGTTGGCTTTTTTTTTGTCACCCGCGGCAATCGATCGGACTTTTTAACCGGTGTTCTTGCGCAAGCTTCACACATAGCTTGGACAACACTGGTCCTACGGGACTGGGGAAATTGGAACAATCGCCGATTTTAATCCGTATCGTTTTTTAACCGTTGCTTTTTCTTTTTTTATTCGCTGTTGTATTACCGGATTTGGATAATTTTCTGAGTTCTCTCTGCTTTGGGGGAATTTTAGTCCCTAGTTTCGCCAAATTTATTCAAGATTCTTTCGAGTATTCCAAATTTATTGTGTATTTTTTGAATTTTCTCTGCTTTGGGAGAGTCTCGATCCCGAATTTCGCGAAATTTATCAAAGATTCTCTCAATCATTCCGCACACTCCCGAAGCAAAATTTCCACAAATATCCGAAAATCTCCGAATTCTCTTCGACGGACTCTCCGACAGATGTCCACATATTCCACCGTATCACACTCATGATCGTTCGGGGAACGATTAAGATCGCAACGCGTCGTTTCGTACCTTCCCGGTCTATGAATATTCCCCAGGAGGGCTCGGAGGAAGCGCGGTATCCTAGCACAGGAGCAAACATGGAGCTTTAGAGGTGCATCGTGAATGTACATTCACCCTATATGGGGCATAATTGAGTTAGTCGCGTGACACGTCGTTGGTGCTATCCCAGCCGCTTCCGCCTAGCTGTTTCGAGGTGGTATCTATACAGAGAGACAGCTCGCTCTCTCTGTGTGCAACGCGTATGAGTAGTACCATCGAGAGAGAGAGGGTGTTTCGGAGGGAGGTAGGTGGTGGTGGTTGGAACCACGAGGACGATGGAAGTTGGTCGACGGCGGAACTCGTTGCGCCGATAAAACGCAAACATTTAATTAAAAGATAATCAACCGGATTGCCCGGTAGCCGCTAATGTTGCAGAACGGGAGATAGGACGAAACAATCGGTTCTTTATGCATATGAGTCCGTTGGTTGGCTGGCTGGCTGGGCTCTGACCGTGCACACCGCCTATGTGATTTAATTTTACACGAATATAAATTCGTATCGCGCCGCCTGATACGCCACCTCTGCTCATCCTCTCCTCTCCCCTGTCGACCAACCTGCTTCATCCCACCCCTTGGTGGACCATCGAGTTCGACAGGCTCATTCTGACGCTGGAGAGAGCCAGTCATGACATAGGCATAGCGTGATGATGGTAGTGTGCTGTTTTGGGGGTGGGTGTTGGCTGCACCGACGGTGGATATCGGTTCGATTTCGTGGTCCTTCGGCCACGTATTGCGTGACGCGGATATTTCGCATGTACAGGCTTTTCCGCGGCTGCAAAACCGCGGTGAAAAAGGAACGATAAGCGGGAGGATCGTTGTGTTGCACGTTTTTCGTATATACCGGGTGTTCTGTAATATGTGGTACATACTTGAGAGATCGATTCAGAATAATGAAAAAAGTTCTTATGTATGTGTGCCCTATTTGACCTCGTTTACGAGATGCAGCGATTTATGAGCGAAATTTATACACAGGGTGGACAGTTTAACATGGTCACCTTGGATTATTTTGTTGTCAGTGGGTAGGTAGAAATTTTTTTCGAAATGTGTCGCGTATAGTACTGGACACCCTGTACAGTGCGCTAGAGATCAGCGCGAACGGATGAAAGTAAGAGGAGGAAAAACGTGGGAACGTAAGAAAGAGAGCGACGAAGGGGTTGAAACGGAAGGGAGAGACGAGGTGAGACCGTTCTGGGATATTAAGCTCGCGGTCACGTACGCCATTACTGAAGCTAATGCAAAGCTGCCAGTCGTTTTATGCCATCTGTAACCGGATCTCCCTTCGACGACGAGGCGCTACTTTAGCCTCCTCCTCCTCACCCTTCGACAACTGGCTTGCCGATCGATTCGACGTGGCTTCGATTAAAGACCTCCTCTCTCCTTTCTTCGTTTCACTTCTCCGTCCCTTTCCCTCTTTTCCCATCCATTGATTTCACGAGTACGTTTTCGCTCTCTTTCGCCGACCCGGAGGAAGAAAAGTGTCCTGAGATTTTTTTCTCCCCCTGCCTCGATTCTCTCTTCTCGGGCTCTCCCCTCGATATCGCCGGGGCCGGTTGGTTGGTTGGTTCGCGCCGAGTCGGTATTCACCAGGCACGATCGCGTTCTCACATTCAACGTGATAAAGCCCGTGGTTTATGGATAAAATTCCTTTCCGTGTGGGATCGCGCGCGAGACCCGATGGAGTTTCGGCTAGCACGTACGAGACGACGTCGACGACGGCTGGACTTATTAACTTCCTCGACTCCCTTCCCTTCGGTCGCGTATTCAAACAAACTGCTCTTCTTTTTCTTCACGGGCTGAACGTCACTCCTCGTTCGAGTTACCGTTGGAAAATCTGTTGCGCGATTTTTCCTCATAGAGTTCTCTCCCGTTAACGGACGTCTCAGGTAACGACGGGATCGGCGGTCAAAGGATCAGAAACTCTAACGAGTCGGCTGGTGGAAGTCGCAAAAGCGATCCAGGCCTCCTGTAGTCGGAGAGTAACGTGCACCCTCGGACAGGAACGAAGCAGTTGACCACCTAGCACAATGGCGACAGGCGGCTTCGATTCCAGGAGGCATGATTGTGCCTGGATCAAAGAGTGACGTTCGTCCACCCTCGTGAAAGGCCCTTTCCATTCAATACTCGCGGTTCTCGACGCTTACAAAATCACGCACACACGCGCGGACACACGAATACACACTCTGCACGAGTATGTCGTAACGATTGTATAATACAAAGTACGATAGGAAAGAAGAATGGCGGGAAGCAGGAACGATATCGAGGCTGGTTCTCTCTCTGCACTCGGTGAACGCGTTCCCAACGATCTCGGGTTACACGCATGCGGGCCGACGAATGGAAGAGAACGGAAAGACGCACGGGCCAGCTCGTCGATTGACGATAACGAATGCTAATGGACGGGACGAGTTAATTTACCTTTTATTAATTGATTGGCCTTTGGTAACTGCGCGCGCGAGTTCACATTTGCCGGGAAGCATCTCTAAGGGGACAGAAGTACAAAGCGGAAGAACTAAACACAGTATACAAGAGAGGGAGGAGGAGGAAGGTATTGTGAATCGTTGGCGAGGAGGAGGAGGAGGAAGAGAGGGCTACTTTTCGCGGAGTTTACTGCGGACAGGTCAATAAACCCCTTTCATCTATCGGCAGGCAAAGGGAGAGGACGAACAGACAGACAGACAGACACAGAGAGAACGAGCAAGAGAGAGAGAGAGAGAGGATGTTACAGAGAGGGAGGGTCCTCTTAAAACGTCGAAATTAAATTCCAGCAGCGAAGGGACGCTCGTCGGTTTTAAGGTCCACCCTTATAGCCGTTGCTGCCGCCGTGTCCCGCGTTACTTATTTCCCACAATTCTCAGTCCGCCCTTATTTTCTTCTTCTCCTTCCCCTAAAACTACCTCTCTCTTCTACCACTCCTCACCCTCCGCGTTCTTTCTTTCTTTCTTTACCTCTTAAACGAGGGGCGGTTCCGGCGAAAGACTTCGCTTTTTCCACCACTCCTTCGACGCAAACCACGACGAAGAAAAGTATATGTGCGACCGGTAGAATGGTCCATGCTTTCCCTTCTTTTCATCCTCCTTTTTCTGGCACACACAGCACCGTACAGCCCCGTCGAGCTTTCTACATTAAGTGGCCGAAATATCCGCGAAGCTTGCCAGGGTCTAGCCTTCCGGTTTCTTCTATATACGTACCAGCGGCGGTTTCAGGAAGCGGAGCTACTACTGCCCGGTTTCCAACGATACCACCTCGTACCTTTCGAGCTCCGTTTCGTTCTCCTTATCGTCTTGCAACGGAGTTTTCACCGTGGTTCTTACACGGCTCCTTACGATTTTCGACCGGGTTTTCGTTTACTGTTTCGATGGCCGGCGAGTAATTGACGGCGGAGACGAAGGGAGAGAGAATAGGGGAGGTTTTCTCTATCGGAGGATACAGCAGCTATCGAGAACCTTGGGAAGGGGGGGTTTCGATCCTCCGGCTGTTCCTCTAGCAAAGGTAAATAGATATTGGAAATTCAATTATCGGACTGAGCCGGGGCCGGTCGCCGCTGCCTTCGTTATTTTTAATGAGCGAGCACTTAGACACGACGGGAAATGCGAGACGAATCCCTTCTAGGCGATTCCTCACGGACTTGCCTCGCCTTTTGTACCTTGATATTTCTTATCTGAAAGGGAGGAGGAAGGGCGGAAGGATTATCGAGGGTTCTGGAGGGAGAGAGTAAGGTAACTCTGCCGTTTCCGTGGAGCCTGTAATCCGTTTAAATTCTGCGACCCCGTTTAAGTGCTGCTTTCACGCGAGCAATTTGTCGCGACTGTTTTTGCCGCTGATGAGAAATTTGCTCGTAATGAACTCGCGGGAGGTATCAGGTGGAAAAATGCTCGGAACGGGGATTTCGTTTCTTTTGGAGGGATGATCGATCGTCGATTGGCTATTAGGATGTCGTTAATTACTTTGGAGACAATGGTGTCGTTGCTTGGAGATCGTTTTGTGTGTTCTAGTCTTGATCACTTGGGTGTCCTGCATTTTTTTTTCGTTTAATGAAAATTGGAATTGTAATTTTATTTAATTTTAAATCGAAGCTTCCACGTCTCTTTCGGCCAAGCATCCTTTAATTCCTGAGGAAGTTAGTGTAATCGTAATAGTGGCAAAACAGTCAGACATTGTTTAAAAAAATGGAACTACTGGAAAGTACAGAATAAAATTAAGGAAGAAGTTCGATCACATTCAATGGTAAGAAAGAGAAATCGCAAATTCCGTCGGATTTGACTTATACCTCGAGTACAGGAACTGCAGCTCCTCGTTTCGCTAGTGAAGAAAGCTAACGAGTGGAATAAATTTATCGTTTCGTCTTTGGAACAGAGAAAAGAGGAAGGGAATAAAAAGAAAGAAAGAAGCAATGCTCGAAAGAAACGATCGCAGAGACAATGGTCGAGGGTGAAAGAGAGGGGGTAGAGTATCGGCGAGTGCAATGAAGTGGCACTGACAATAAAGAGTGGTAGCCTCTAATAAACAGTCGCTGAAAGAGAATCATTATTTATTGCTTCCCATTGATAATGGGCCGCGCTCCGTTCTTCCGCGCTATTAATTATCGACGATCGACGGTTTTACGATATTTCGCCGCCGTTTGTCAGAATATTCTTCTGCGCGAGCATGAGAACCGGATGCACCGGTTCGTTCGAGCATGAACGTAAGATCGATCGCGTACGTTGCTGTGCCTTTTTCAGAATAAGCCACTTCGACTTAATTAACTTTCGCCCAACTACGTGTTGGCGAGATCGAGAGAAAAAAGAAAGAAAATGGGAGGGAGTGCGGAGAGGGGGAGAATGGAAGAAAAGAAGAGAAAAATACAGAGAGAGAGAGAGAGAGAAAGAGATTTTGCTCCACTCTCGTATTTATTCTGCATTTTTTCCTCTTTCCAGCCATAAACATTTCCATCGGTGATCGTGCCAGGTCGTATAAATCGAGGGATTTCGTCTTTTTACAAGAGAAGTCAGAAGCAACACCGTGGAATCGTATATCTTCACCAAGTCCCACTTTTGCCACCTATACCCGCCACACTTTATTGCCCAGGACGAGTTCCTTCGTACAAATTAGTTGCAGAACTCGAATCCTTTCGAGAGGAGAGACTCGTGTGTCCACTTCCTGTCCCTTAAAGCAGTCAGGGATTCCAACCTTGATTAAATTTAGAGCACCGGGTCTGATTGAAGAAAATAAAAAAACGGAAGGAATTGATTCTGAGTCTACTGTATAAAGAATCGGAACGAAGTCGTTAATTAACCTATGTAGTGCGTCAGATGCTTATTTAATATTCACAGTTTGATGAATGTTGCAAATTTGTGTTGCTCCTCCGGGATATCTAGAGTGCTGGCTAGTTTTCTTCGTTTAGTATTTAATACTGGTTGCCGCTAGTACACGCTGTTGTGATGTATTAGATTTAATCGAAGATACCTAATGTCGTTGCTTCAATTTTCGTCAAATTTTGGGATCAGAATTAAATTTCAAATATACCAATTTTATTTTACTGCAAAGAATTACGTTAGCAGTTTCTTTAACGTCCATTTTACGAAGGTAGAGCAGTTTGTCCAAATCTACTTTCGGAATCGGCATAAAACTTCAAATACACCAATTTTATTTCGACGCAAAAAATAAGCAAGTTGAAAAATTTGTTCGATTTTCTTTCGTTGCCTTCCACTCGAGTCGCTGAATATTCAAAGAACATTTCTCCAGGAAAAACCAGGAGAATCCGTAACGAAATGTCAAACTAAATTCGAACGAGACACACCGTAATACCCGGCAAACCACCCACGCCAACATCAATTAGACCTATCTCTTTAGATCGGAACAATGTTGCGACAGAGAAGTCGACACGGACGGGAGGGTTGGTTGCTGAGAATATACGATGTTCCCGGGGCTCGAGGAAGCAAACAGGATGCGCGGATGCGTTCGAGCGTGGTAAGACCGATAGCGTTGCTGCACCGCGTACTGTGGCGGTTTTTCAAGAAGAGACTCTGGCTGTTTCACGGTCGCGCGACGCCAGACTTTGAGGCCGTCGAGGTCTGCTCTATCGGTCCATTACCAGCCTGGCACGTTGAACGTCCTCGTAAATCAGCCGAGTGGCTGGTCGCGTTTGTTGCCGCGATTTCTTACCTCTTACAATTGCTTCCACGATAAATACCGTTCGTGAGAATACTTAAAAAAATTTAACCCTTTATGTGATGCATATGCTTCACTTCGGTCCTCGAATAAGAGTTTATCTGAATTTAGTGTGCATTAAAAAGACACGACGACGGTGAATAAATGAAAAATTCTTAAAAAAATAATTAACGCTTTCTATTATTCATCGACCTGCGAATTTTCATTAAAATCCGAAAGTCACAATTCGCAAGAATTTTCCAAACGCGACGGTTCCTCGGCAATCTTTCTCAGAAACGGAAGGCGCGAGATGTTCAATTTTCAATTCTCTTCCACTTTGGCGCGACTTTCCTATTGTTTCGCCACGGTATCCGCTGAATCGACTGCATTACTAACTCACGAGCAAGCGGGGCTATTCCGGAAGCGACGGCGAAAGTATGCCGGAAGAAAGGGATACTTCCTCGAAAGGCGAGGTCCGCGCGCGTGTGTACTGCGCTCTGACTTATGGATATTTCAGCCGGTCGAAATTGCAAATGAAATTGAACGGTGAATGTTTGATGGAGGGATCGTGCCGCGCAAGGAACCGTATGACCGTTTCTCGCGGCTCGAGTACAATGATTTCCTAAGCCAGGCCGGGCAAAGAAATTACACGTCGTGACGGTGAACGTAGGTGAATCACGGCGTTTCTCTTTCCAATTCCTGTCGCTTCGACGTATCGTAAGCTTAGGCCACGGTAGGAATTTCCTCGATGATAGGTTTGTTCCAGATGAATCCTTTATTCCTAAGATAGGACGTAGGCTATCGAATCTTTCGAAACAGTGGTGTAGGAACGTCACGATGTGCGGTCGGAACTAAGTTTTCGCGTCTCAGTCAGCGTGGTTGGGTCCCATAAACGATTCATTTTTCTCGAGCTTATTTTATGAAACGTTTCTACTTGCAGAATTCATCTTATCTTTTAGTAATCACAAAAGATTGACTTAGGATTTTGCTCCTTCTTTCAGATTTCGTTCCAGTTTCATTTTAATTTGGCCACCATCAACGTTAGTTAATTAACTAAAGTTAACTAACCGACGAGTAGTAACTACGATCGCTTGTTAATTAAAATCGCGTGAGAAAATAAAGCACACCGACGAGCACTGAAATGCTCATTAAGAGTTCGCCAGTTTCCAGATCGCAATTTTAACAACATGCTTCGTACCAATATTCGATCTTCTCAAAAATAGCACAATTTGTCATCAGCCATAAAATCCACGTTAGCGTCTCCTTATCAAAGCTCAGTTTTTCAAGTCCAGAATTTCGAGCAACACACATCTCGTCTGAGAAGTGCAGTTACTATACAGTCCAGCAGTTCCATCTAGGTAAAGGGTTTCCTTGGACGCAACAGCACTCTGTACAAGCTCGCGAGTCTCGATAGAAAGAGCAAGAGAGAGATGACTATCTTTATATACGCGAGGCGTTTGGTTCCGTTCAATTCCGTGGTCGTTGGTGGTGCGTTTTCTCCCTTCTGTTCCTCGAAACCATAGATCAACCGTCGCGGCGCGGCGTGAGAGCTGCTTTCCTCTCTCTTCAACTTTCTTACGCGCAGGTATATTATCCGCGTAGCGCTAAAAATACCGAAACCCCGAAAACGGACGTTAAGATAGCGCTGGGCGTGACCGAGTCTGAGGGTCTGCGGGCGAAACGCGCGCTTAAAGAAGGGTTACGGGCAAAGTAATGGCCCGTGCACACCATAGCCAGGGGAACAGACAGCGGTGAGGGTGGTGTTGAGCCAGCCTTTCTTCTTTTTTCCCCCCTTTCTCTTCCTTCTTCTACGCTGCACGCGGCGACGATGGACTACCTACGACGAGCAGGTCTAGGCCTAAGAAATGGAAAATCAATATCTTGCCCCTGGTAGGAGCGTGTCGATCCTCTTGATATTATGCGTCTTCGAGAACAGCCTTTGTCTATGGTGGAATATTGGAGACTTTATGGGGGTTCGTCGAGTGATCTTTGGTTATTCGGATGGGGTGTGGTGTAAATTAGGCGGAAAGTCTGTTCGGGTTTACCTGTGTCTTCACCTGCGGTTTGTATACACAGGGTGGTCCACCTAATGTGACCACCTCGATTATTTTCGTTATTAGTGGAAGGTTTCAATTTTTTTGTCAGATTTGAGAGATGACGATCTTAGACTTTTTCACGTGTCATTCTTTTTAATAAATTTTCGAGACCACTTTCAACTTTTTTACGTATAATCTTACGATTCTTTTGGCTGTTAGCTTGCAGGCATTGTTAGGCGAGTCACCCTCTGTTTTAACCCTTTGACAGTCTGATAACATTATGGATTACGGTCAGAAATATTTGTGTCATGTGTGATCATTATTGAAACAAGGGACACATAACCCTGCGCCATAGTTACCACAATAATATCTCGTGCCTTTCTTCCTAAGAGTCTCTCTTGACGCTTGGCTCGATTCTCATTCGGGATAAACTGACGAAGGGTCAATTTCTGTGTAATCTAGCTACCCGTGAAAAAAAGCACGTAGAATATTGAAAAATTTGTCTACTCTTCTGAATTCCTCCAGAGAAAAATTCTTTCGGTAGGAACCAAGAATTTCAGGCCACCACTGTCCAGGTCCACACAGTTGTTCTTTTTCCCAAAAATCCATCGAAAACCAGTTTCTCCAGTTTCTCCAAAAAAAGACACTCAGCTGGACGTTGTGGACGAGCTAGCTGAATGCATCAAGAACAAGGGGGGAGTAGAGGGTGTCGGAGGCCGGGCAGAGCGTCAGAACCTTTTCAATAATTCGATCGAGGAGGTTCGTTCCTCCAGCCCGTCGTAAGCGTAAGAGACCGCCCGATCTGCGAGAGAGGGCGGGCACCTCGTATTGATGGGCTCGATAGAAAACTTCTGGTCGACTCGATCCCAATCGTTTCCGTGCGAATCAACTATTAATACCATCTCTCTTAGAGAGCGAGGTCCGTTCAGTCTCTCTACTGCTCTCGATTCCTCCCGGCCACGAAGGAGTAACTTTTCCGATAATGAGTTCTTTAGAAAATATTCTATCGGCGTCGACCGGGCCTCCTGCGTTCGCGAGAATAATTCAGAGATGTCTGGAAAAATATTTTCGCCATCCAACCTCCTACTCCTCCTCCTCTTTGCAACAGATCTCATCCTCTAGACCTACCCTTATTATTCTTCGTGGCTTTTCTTTCGCCAAATTTGCCCCTCTGTCCGCCGTTTCTCTCGTTGTCGCGCTACTTTGAATCGCGACGATAACAGCTCGGCTGTTTTTCGTCTCTCCCTCGTAGACGAGACCGTGTGGCGTCTGCCGTTGGTGCTCTCGACGACGGAGGACACCGTCGATACCGTCTACGATCTGAGAGGATCTTTCTGCAAGATCTCGCTGTGCTACTAACGTGGAGGAGATCTGAAAGATGAAAGGGGCGAGACGCGTTTAAATGGCACAGTGAGGTCATGGCGCCTTATTTTCGACTTTAACTCTTTCACTTTTGTGGAACAGATATCTCGCGAACTGATTTCTATCGGTGTGATTTTTGAGTCGCTCAATTCGGCGGCTGTGGTCCATTTATCGAGTCAGAAGATTCGGTTTGTGAGTTTTAGTGGAGGCACGAAAATTAAGCCTGGATTCGGTAATAGCTCGTGATAAGAGATAATCGTTAATTTCAAGATTAATTAGATGAATACTCGTATAGAAATTGATTTTAGGAGCTACGTCGATTTAGGTGGTTTTTTTTCAGTCACCCTGTGTATTCAGTTGATTATAATAATGTGATTTAATTTTACTCTGGTTGGATAAAAAAGTTTCTCTGGGAGGTAGCTTCTCACAGGATAACAGACAAAAGTTAAAGAATAATAAGGGAAATGGGCAGCTAGCTAGGAGGAATCGGGCAAATAAGAGGAAGTCCGCGAAGAAGGCAAACTCTCGCGTCTATTTGCGAATCGAATCCGTTTAACGCTCCCCGAGGATGGCGCGAAAATAAAACACCAAGTTACCAAGCAAGAGGGTGAAACTTTTCAGCCGTAGTCGTCGCTATCATTTCTAATAACGGATGAAAATGTATGCACGATGGGGGACGTCCGGAAGCAAACAATCCTCAAAGTACCGTTTCGATTGCGTTACACAGGGTGTCCAATAAATCGTAGCACAGCCCACAACAAAGTGACTTTTTAGAAAATAAAAAAGAAATAAAGATTCCCGATTGCTTGTCCAGTTTTCCAGATAAATCATTTAGAATATAAATTATTTCCGTTACGATTGAAAATAAAGAAGAATGACTAAGAGGAGTTTACACGACATTCCAAAATTATCAAAATTTTTTGGCATATTAATACCATCTCTTAATCTTTTGTACCGTAAGTTACCATTTCGATGGTTCGCCTAGTTTTCGAGAAAAAGTATCACGGTGTTTTTGACTAAGAGAAATTCATATGCAATTCCAAAAGTTATAGATATATTTTTCATATTTAAAAAAATGTCACCTCCTACTCGTCACTGCTACGATACAACCATCTCTTAATTTATCATACTGCGAGTTACCATTTCGATTGATAGCCTAGTTTCCGAGAAAATTTCACTTATAACGAACTCCACTGTTGAAAATTGAGAAAAATGACTAAGAGGAGTTCATACGTAATTCCAAAACTTTGCACATTAACGTTTATTTCAAAAAATCACCTGCTACGATTTACCAGACACCCCGTACATCCGGGACGTTTTTCCCCAGAAACGAAGGGGAGAGTCAGAAAACGTGGCCGGACTTTAGCTAAAGTAGCGAAGTCAATCTCTCCTGGGCGAATTTACAACGCGCGTTAAGTAACAGCGTGTCGGTTTTCGAGGTGGAGAGAGAACCGCGGTTGTTCTATTAATAAAGACACTCTCACACTCCACCTTCCACAACTGTCCCCTGATATTCGCCTTTATATTATTTCAACGAACGTGGCCGGCAGTTCCGTTGACGTTCATGGCCCTTAACGGCCAGCGTAATGTCGACGGTAACACCTTCGTTAACGCCAGTAACTGTCATCGACCGCCGTTACGGTGATCCCCGAGAGAGAGAGAGAGGTCGTTGGTTGGAAAAATTTTTCGCAAACTGTTCGACCTGCAACCGCTGAAAATTTATATCTCCTCGTTCGCATGAACGACGATGGTCCAGAGACCTCTCTGTTTAACATCGGCCAAGGATTCTCTTTATCCTGGACAGTGTATTTCTGGGTCAGGACGTTGAAAAGCTCTCTCTTCCTACCTTTCGACGTTGAAATATACATACGTTGGCTGGATCTTCACGGCTGGAAGGGCTAACGCGTGGATAGAGGAGGGTGCAGTGGAACGAGATGAACGAAGGGAGGACGAAGAAGAAAGAAGGGGGACGACGAAACGAGAGAGGATAGAGGACTCGTGTGTGTCTTCACGGATGAGGGAAGGACCATGGGGGCGGGGGATGAGGGAATAAATAGCGTTGCACGCGTATACCCTCCGCGATACGCTCTCGCCTTTCTTCTCCTTCGCGGAGGCCATCATTTCCAGAGCTCTGGTCTCCCCTGGTGAAATCGTGAGCCCGGTTCCGCGCGATGCATGCGGGCTATTCGCAGTAAAAAAAGAGGAAAAAAAAAAGGGACCCGCGCGTTTGTGTCCCACATTTTTGACGGGTCGTTGGCTACCACTGTGTGTACGTACGGTATCGTCCATCTCTGTCTCGCTGCGGAGAACTTTTCTAGTGTTGTTCACGCGGGGTTAACGTTGACTCGCGTTCAATGGAATGGATCTTTTTTCCTTCTCTTTTTTTTGGGTGTATGATTAAGGTCGAGCTCTCTGGGTAGCTGGTTAGTTGAGATTTTTTAAATCCGGAGAGCTGAGGATTTGGGACGGGGTGTGCTTTTGACGAGTTTGAGCTGTCGGACGTTTGTCATGTGTCAGGGTGCGTGAAGAAGGAGGTTTCTGACTTGTCGTTCGCTTTGGGAGCGAGATTTTTGGTGACGGATTAAGTTCAGCCTTTAAGTTTTCCGTGTGGATTTGATTTCGTGGGGACTGCAATTGTTTTAGAATTCTTTCCTTAAATTTAAAGGGACAAAATCGGTACCTCGCGAAAACGATCTAAGAGAGTAAAAATTGAAATAAAAAGTTAGGATTAATTAAGTAAAAACTCAGGAAGATACTAGTTTTAAGACATTCTTTCTGCATTTCTTTGATTTTCGTTTACGCATTCCTTTCGTCCAATTTTTGAGATTTTTCTCGGCAACGAAACTCCGATTTCTTCGTCGACGATGAAAAGAGATTAATTCGGTTGAAAGGGGAGGTTTCGGGGATCGTGAATCGCGAGTCGATTCTCCAATAGCGTGCGGCTTGGATCATTAAAGGCCGGATTATCTTGCATTATAGCGAGCCGAAGTGGCTGGCTTCCCTTTGACAACGCTTCAGATTCAACGGACGACAGGTAGAGCAAAACGGTCCGCATAATCACGTTAAATTTAAATATTCATCGGCGCGGCGTAGCACGCGCGTTAACCATCAAGTGAGAGCGAGAGAGTGTTCCAACGCCAATCACGCGTTCAATGTCCCCGCGCATGGAGTTACAACGGCACGACAATGTCGCGCAATTATGAACTAATGCCATAGCGGACCGGTGGCTAATGTAAACCGCAGGTATTCCGACCCACCCTTGTAACTACGATAACTTCATCAGTGACTTGGTGAACTGGCCCGCGCGCTGCAAGACAAACCACCCTGTTTAGGTCGCCGCTTTCAACGGGATTAGCTCTGTGTTTTGGGGTCAAAGAATCGGGAGGAATTTTTGAGTTTGAGAAAAAAGAGAAGTTTTGCAAAAGCTCTATCTTGGAGGTTTCATTTTTTTCTTGAGGAGGACGATTTTTATTCTGAATTTATTTTTTTCAGTTTATTGCATTCGGATGATAATGAAAAGTTGCTTTTTGTTTGTATCTCTTTCGATATTCTTAGGCAATTTTTATCTTTCTCATTTTTGAGGATAGGAATTTTTAATTTTTATTAACACTAGAACTACCGGTCGAGACAAAATGACCCATTAGCGACTTTCCAAAGGTGAATTTTTATGTAAGAAAAACGTGATTGAAAAATTGGGTTCACATCGGCACAAATAGAAGCGTACACGCAGGAAGTAAGGTAGGAAAGTTACAAATGATAATTCTTATCACTATCGAACATTCGCTTTTTCCGGAAAGTTGTCAATGGGTCATCTTGACCTGGTCAAAAGTATTCACACGTTTCGTTATACAACGATTACTCACGCAAGGCGAGCCAAGCAAACCAAGGTAAAATCGAAACGAGAAAGAGCAGAAGAGAAGAAAACTCCATCGATACACTTGAACCACCGCTTAATCCTCCCGCAAAACTAATTCAAACGGAAGCCTCATACGCGAAACGAGCCAAGACACCGTTCGCCCCAATTCACAATCCAATGATCCCCGTTAAAAGCTGAGGCATTAAATATTCACACAGCTTGGCCGACCACGAGCCAAGCGTAGGTCAGCCGTGAAGCGTAGGTTATTACCTGTCACTCGGTATAAAATCATTTTAGAATTTCAATAACCGGCCGTGTCGGATGGCCGGGTGCGAGTTGGTCGACGCTGGGCGTCTCTCGGCGTCGCGCCGGCCAGGGTGAGACCCCTTGTGTCGGTCGGGGCTAATGGCAATCCCGGCCGGACTTCAAACGCAACGTTACAGCGGCGCGTATGCAAGCGCGATAGGCGCGTAATTATATTGGCGGCCGATGGGCATCGCCTTTGACCGACTCGATTGCACGGTAAGCAGACCGCGAGAAGGAAATTAGCGGGCTCGATCGAAGCCGACGCCGCAACCCTCTGAAACTGGTTCCTTCTCGCGGAGACCGCCTGTGAAAGTCGCGTCTCCAAAGGACCTCGTAGAGTTTCCTCTTCGAGCCTCGAATGCGGAGAGTTCGGGCTCGTTTTTCCCTTCGTTTCGCGGTGTCGTTGGAAGGTGTGTCGATGATTGGGAGGTTTATCGATGAATTTGATGGTAGTTTGGATTGGTTGATAATTTTTCTTTGTTTGTGTAAGAGGTTGATGGAAAATCTTTTGGTGATTGTAAGGTTACTGGTTGTGGGTATTCACAGGTGGAATTGAATTTGTTCAGAAAGAGAGAATTCTACTTTTCATTGAGAGTTTTGAAACTTTCACGGCCCGGCTCGATATGGGTGTTTTTATTTGAGGCTTCCGGGAGTACGCCGTGTCCAACAGAATTTATATTCCGGGCTTCATCACGGTCTGGAGACGCAACTGATAATGATGTGCATCAGGGTGTTCGCTCCTGTAAGTACCCATGTTCGTTTAAGCTAATTAAAAATCAATTAAAAATCAATTAAAAGTCCATTAAACACAATTAGTTAACGGGAGAAGGGTTAAGTTTGTAACCTGTGTCTCTGTTGATGTTATTAGGGTTTTTCATCATTTCTAAGGATTCCCTACGATTCCCAATTCTGTTGGACACGGCGTACACCCGGAAGCCTCAAATAACAACACCCATACTTTGCATTGGTTGATAATTTTGTTGATCACAATTTTGTTCAATTTTTTAACGGAAAAATCCTTCTGAATCTCAATTATCCTGTGTTGCTTTATTCTTTACGCAACCTGTGTAGCTACATCAAATTTAGCTCGTTAAAAATGAGAATACTAACTCATAATTTCTATTGCAAAGTGGAATACATATCCAGCAGATAATCTACCGAGAAAGAAATTCAACTATCGTCGAGCAAATATCTCATTTGGCAAATTTCCTCGGCAAACATGTCCAGTGTTCTTTGATCTCGAGGGAAAGGTACCAATGAAGCACTCTTTTCCATGAAACTTCCCCGGGAAAAAGGAGGAGCGGAAAGGTGAGAGACGTAGCGATCGCGATCGAAAGAACCCATCCAATTTTCGAGTCACGCGAGTCACCGGTTAAAGGAAGCTCGTCGACCGCGAGGACACTTCCGTATTAGCCTCGGTCCCTTTTATCCGGGCGTTGCCGCGTGGCAGAAACAATTTTCTGAAATTTATGCACCCCCCGGTTCTTCTCCTTCTACGTGTACACCTCTCTCTCTCTGTCTATCTTTCTTCGCTCGGCGCAGTCTCGTGATATTTTCACGGAACAGGAAGAAATAAAGCGTCGAACAACAACGACGGAGAAAGAAGAGCGTAGGGAAGGGAGGAAGAAGTAAATAGAGGACGTAGGAGGGAGAGAGAAAAGAAAATAGAGAAAATAGGAGGTAGGAGATAAAAAATAACGAAACTGAGGGGAGTGAACGCGTCACAGAGAGACGTCTTCCGTTTTTCCCTGACGTTGTCAGGCTTCCATGGCGTGTGTCCGTGCAGGGAAACGTGTCTCTGATATTGCAGCCAGAAATTGACAGAGGGGACAAACCATGTTAATGTCGATAAACACGAACGTCCGTCGATTTTCCTGGACCGACCCTTTCCCTCCCTTCGTCCCTATAATCGGCTGTCTCGTTTCACCTTTGCCCTTTCATGACACGCCGTCCGACCGACCGACCGAGAAGATAGAGGCTTGGAAAACTGACACGTTGCAATTAGAATTTTCGATTCGGCCTGAAAGTCGCGAATTTGCATGCCAGAGGCGGGTCCTGGCCAACCCTCTCTCCGACTTTCTCTCCTCTTCACCCTTATTTTTCCAACGAATCGGCGCTCATCGAGAGGTTTCTGTAGTGTTGAGAATCGATTTCCTGGAAGTAATGTTTGCAAAAATTTTTTTCTACACGGTACACGATGTAAGTGGTTATAGTAACAATTTGTGTAAGTTTAAGGTGACTATTATAATATCGACTTAACCCTTTCGTCACTGAAATATTTTTTTTGAGAATTTCTTATTTTTCCATCGATTATCGGGTTTTCAGCGAATACTAAGTTGAGATCAATTTTTTTTCGAGTATTCAATATGTGTCCAGGAACAATATTCAACGTCGACGTTCATTTCGTTCGTTTTGCTGTTCTACGTACGCTGGAAATGTAGTCGAATTTCTCGTGTTGCACAGGTTCATCAAAACTTGGACATCGGTAACCACGAGGCAATATTGTGGCTAGTAGCTCCCTAGTCGAGAGCAGTTTCGGTGCACGATGGTAGAGACTCCGGTCTCGCATAATTCATGCTGCACGAGTGGCTGAAAAACTACGGCCTCCTTTATTCCTCCGTGTACTAGGAAGCTTCTTTATTCGTGGCCAGTATAAACTTTCACAATATCAAGATAATCTCTCGCATTCAGCCGGTTCATGAGGAACAGAGTGCTATAAGTCTCGTCTAAAGACACGTTCTGTCTCCTATCCCGCGAAATTTCTACGCAGAAGCAGGATTATTCAAATATTCTTTCATAAATAAATTAACGAAAGTTGATATCTATCCAATTCGAATTTATAAATTTGTAAATTTAATTTCAGTCAACAAGGTTATCACGTAAATACATATTAACTTTCTCCAAGTTCCTAAATCAGCTTCAGATATCCCTGACAAATTTATAAAAATTTAGTCTCACGTTTATAAATTTAATTTCAGTCCATTAATTTTAGTGTCACCGATATCAAGCGCTGCATTGCAAAAAGCGATGAAAAGAAACACCCCATTAAAAGAACACAGATAAAAATAAAAATTCGATAAATCATTGCCTGAAGAGGTGTATCCAATAACAAACGAGGATCGAGTCGATCGAAGACCGCAGACCTCGATGGAAAAAAATGTGGAAAGAGCGCGATCGAGAAAACTACCGCGGAGGACACGTGTAACGATTAATCAGGTGCAGAATGGCGAGCTGAAGAGGTTGTCGCCGTCACGGCCAGATGACGGCCTGCGGCGACATAATACTGTATTTTATACGGTGTCGTGTTATGGGTTTTGCGGTGGTTCGCGTGCGCTCACGATCTCGCACGCAGCTTTTTCAGGGCTTGGGTTTCGACGCTAGCCCGCGGGCCAGCCAGCCAGCCAGCCAGCCGTTTCGTCGATCGTACGTACTCTCGCGATCCGCGTCGTTCCTCTGCTCGGGGTTATTAACGCGTTAGGCGAACAGCTGTCCGCCATATGTCCGGCGAACGTGAAATTCGTCCCGTTTCGGGTTATCGAGGTGTGCATCGAGCACGTATGGGAACGAGCTTTGTGGACGCTGAACAACGGGGAACTGATAAAAAGGGGGGATTTTGATTACGTGAAAGGCAATACCTGATGGTGACTCGACTTTGAAGGGGTGTCGTGGTAATTCGTAGCGGTGATTGGGTTATTCGATCGAGAGATGGATTGATGAAAAGCGCCGGTGTGTGTGGTTCGTTGCACGATACAATGTGGGGAGATGAGGGCTTTTCTTCGGGGTATTTAAGTACCGTGACCTGGATTCGGTGATAGGTTTTTTTTGGGGCAGCCACAGTTTTACTCGTTCGCGTGGATAATTTTTATGGAAATTTGTGAGTACAGTAAATTCTCTACAAGAGTCAGTAAATTTGGTTTCTACAAGTGACAGTATAGATGGTCCTACGCCTAGGTCTGCGTCATTGCTGCGCCCATGTTATCTCGCTCGCAGTCAGTCAAGCGTGTAACGCTACACCAGTCGGTTTCCTTTACGAGATTACACGGCTCGACAAATATAATTTCTTTAA
>NW_017100145.1:547209-548441 GCF_001263275.1 Habropoda laboriosa
TTTGTTAATTATGCTAGAAATGAGTCGCGTGTCTCTGTAAGAAAGCGCTCACATGGTATTCGGTACAATTTTCTATCTTAGAATTACTTATTTTATTTGACGAACTAGTTCAAATTAAAACGCACGCATCCCACGACGTGTAAAATATCTTCCAACTTATCTTATCTTATGGACTACTTAAAGTTAAGATACGCTTGGTTCACATTCGCATACTTTACAGTGGCTTATTTTATAATACACGCGTATGGCACTCTGTACAATTTTCTATACATTCTTCATACAGAAATTTAGATTAAAATTAGTAGGGAAGGGAAATATCTGAAAAGAATAATTTTTAATATATTAATTAAATAGAAGGAATTTATTTGCAAGTCAAATTTACAGTTCTAAACTGCAGAATTCGTCAAAGTATATAATTTCTCGATTTCTAATGAATTTTGGGGTATTAAAGCAAGTATGTTTATTACTTCGAACTTCGAGAGACATTTTCAACCGTTCGTTGTGAACGATTGTCAATATTATGAAATACCTAAATTTTTTTGAAATATACCTATCAAACTTTCATCAAAATCTGATTCTGATGTTCAATGTGTTAGTGAATAATTGAAGAAAATGAATATTCCAACTAAAGTACATAATATGAAATTCTGAAATTACTGAAAATGAATAAATTTGATTATTTCTAACGAATAAATAGTGTATACCTGAAATATTTCTCTACAAATATTTAATTAATAAAGAAAAAGATGCGACTCACCACTTACCACACAGCTGGACATTGTAACATAGATTTCGTTGCATCTGTTATCCTCTCAGATCCATCGAACTTTTGAAATTCCCTCAGTGAAGCATTTGCATCCTCCAAGCATCGAATTTTGGTTCCACCACACAGTTTTGAGTCCTCCAAGCCTTGAATTTGGTTCCACCAGTGGTCCAATGTCAGTTTGAATGACCCAATGTCAGTTTGAATGACCCAATGCCAGTTTGAATGACCCAATACCAGATTTGAATGATCCAAAGCCAAACTGAAAGACCCAAAGCCAGTTCGAATGACCCAATGTCAGATTGAATGACCCAAAGCCAGATTTGAATGACACAAAGCCAGAGTTGAATGACACAAAGCCAGAGTTGAATGACCCAAAGCCAGAGTTGAATGACCCAAAGCCAGAGTTGAATGACCCAAAGCCAGAGTTGAATGACCCAAAGCCAGAGTTGAATGACCCAAAGACCCA
>NW_017100145.1:550108-551332 GCF_001263275.1 Habropoda laboriosa
ATTTTTATTAAACACTAATGTACAACAATCTTTGTAAATAATACTCAATATGAGTTTCCGAAGAAAACGATTGCTGGAAGAAAAGTACATATTGATTGTTATGCTGTAACGAAAAAGCAACCTCTCAAAGTGATTTCAATATCCTATTCGACAAGTCTGAAGAAGAACGATGACTAAAATTCAAATGTTTATTTCCCTAAACCTTCAACATAATTTCGAAATATTTTATTCGAAGCGGAGTATTCCAAGTCAGTATCGATAATTGAAGAAATTATTTGATTGTATTTAAAGGAACCGATTAAATGTCTAGCAAGTACCAGTAATTGGTAAAATGATTTATATTTGTTTTAAAAGGAAAATTTCTAATAGGTATTAGTTAAAATGAATTGTTATTCAGTCTATTGTATTGAAATTCTAATTGATTCTAATGTATACAAGTGTTACAAGAAGGCTGAGTGTGTACAGGGTGGACATAGGCTAGCTAGTAGCCCCCGACCACTCTATTCACATCTCAGAACCTTCAGGTCAAAATACGCCGCGAAGTGTCTATGGCCCAGTATAAAGGGTGAATAAATTCGCGGGACATCAGCGGGTCCTTATATACCTGCGGTACCCTCTCCCCAAAGTCATTAGCAAAATCGTCGGTTAGGTCAGGCGGGAATCGACTATTTTTCGCGGGAAACCGATTACTTTTCGCGGGAAATTTCTGTTCTTAATTTATTACTTGCAACAATCTATTATAACGCTACATAGAATCATTTATACGTTTCTATAACTTTCTTCAATGGATAACTACGTTTCAATGTCCTCGTTACTTACTGGTGGTTTAATTAATTTGCTAAGGATTAAAAATCAGGTTGACCTGTGGTCGTAGATTAAAAATAACCATAGTACAGCTAAATTTATCGTGTTAAATAATCCTTTTTACACAAATCAAAAATGTATTCAACGTTTGTTTGTTATAATATCGTGAAATGAATTATTTGTGTAGTTCTGTGCATTTTCTGTGCAGTTCAACCTAATTTACTTAAATTTACGTTGCGAGGCAGTAAACTTACTGACACTTGTAGAGAATTTACTGTATTTTGTCCAGTTTGGTGGAGAAAACGTATAATATAATTTATTTCATGGTATTGTAACAAGCAAACGTTGAATAAATTCCTAATTCGTATTAAAAAAATTATTTAACACAATAATTTCAGCTTTATTATGATTATTCTTGAT
>NW_017100145.1:551504-551767 GCF_001263275.1 Habropoda laboriosa
AAATAAATTGTATTATATATTTTCTCAGTTTAGACTGAATTTAAAGTTCGTAAGGATTAAAAATCAGGTTCACCTGTGGTCGTAGATTAAAAATAGCCATAGTACAGCTAAATTTATCGTGTTTAATAATTCTTTTTACACGAATCAATAATATATTCAACGTTTGTTTGTTATAACATCGTGAAATGAATTATATTACACATTTTCTCTATTCACACTGAATTTAAAGATTATAACGATTAAAAATCAAGTTGACCTGTGTT
>NW_017100145.1:553476-559383 GCF_001263275.1 Habropoda laboriosa
GCTAGATATTATTTTCAATTGAAAAAAAAAATTATAAAGCATTAATACTATAATCCTATGCTTAAAATGTATTTTCTTGTGGCTGCCTGACAGCAACCTGTAAATCTGGCGTGACAGTGAACGTGTTAATAAGTAAATGTTGTTCAAATTATGTCGTGTTTGATGTTATTTTCATCAGAAAAATCTCATCAATATGTTAAGAAAAATTTCGGGATAAAGAAACGTAAAATTAAAAAAGTTGATATTTAAATCGTTTGGTTGCCTCGCCTCACGTTTCATACTTATCTTTTATTCGCTGTCCTTGACTCTACGAGTGTCAGGTTTAGCTTCCTTGCGGTCTGACACTTGTGGAGAATATACTGTATTTATCTAGTCAGATTTTTAATGAAATTTTCCTTTCGTTACATACCACACAAGAGAGATAGTTCATGATTAGCAGCATTTGTTTAAAATACCTTTAATGAAATAAAATAAAAGTGTTTGAATAAGATTTTACAATAAAAATATATCTACACTTTGACACTGTAACGGTGCCTTTCACTCGAATTTCACCGTACATCGTTCAATATCCAATTAACAAACCCTTTTCAAATTTAAATAAAAGAGGAGGATTTTTCCTACGCTTCCATGGAACAGAACACGAGAAACAATCATCCACGATCTCAGGTGTGTCTACGGGCTACCTGTCCTCGCGAGAGCAGAAGCTCGGTCCAGAAGAAAGGGACACGACACATAGAGTCTGAAGAAAAGCAGCATCTCCGCGGCGAGAAAGGATGTGATATCGTGTTACAGAAGATATAACGACGGTACAATAGAGCTTTGTCGAGGGCTGGCTGGCAGCCTGGCCTTTTATTAGAGTCCTATTGGTTCCGTGTGACCCTTCGTGCTGGCCCTGGTGTAGAAAACGGGCTGACCTATTTCTTCCTCTATTCATTACTTCCTTCTGGAAACACGAGCTTTCTTCTCTCTGCCTCGTCTTTCTCTCTGCAGGCGACGACAACGAGGAACGCAATTGGCGCTGATATAATCCGTGATCGTGGCGAAATCCAACTGGACTTCGGATCGTGTCGAACGGGTTTATCGATTCGCCAGACAGGATGAGATATTTCATCGCGTCTCCTGGCTGCTTTCTGCTCAAGCGAACTTGCAGTTCTATCTTGCTCTCTTCCTGTTCTTGTCTCTGTCTTCGCTTCTATTTCTGACTTTGATTCTGCCTTTGTCTCCACCTATGTCTTTGTCTTTGTCTCACGACGCTGTGTCTTTGTCCCATGATTGTGCATCTTTGCTTTTGCCCCACGAACATGCGCCTTTGTCGCCGTCTTTGTCGTTGCCCAATAAATATCCGCCTTTGTCCTCGTCTTTGCCTCGTGACTCCGTGTCTTTGTCCTGTGATCGCGTATCTTTGCCTTTGCGCCACGAATATGTGTCTTTGAAGCTGTCTTTGTCACCGCCTTTACCTTGGCCGTTGTCTTTGCTTTGCTCCATGAATGTGTCTTTGCCGTTGCCTTTGTCTTTGCATTCGTCTCTGCTTCCGTCTCCGTCTCTCTCTCCCTCGCTATCTGTCGTTGCGGCGCACATTAGCCCCGCTACGCAGACGCGGTAAATAATGCGCGGGTAAACGGCAAATCGTCTGTTAACGTATTATCGCTGGAAACGATCCCGGGTAATGTTCCAGGCGGAGTGTGAATAGCCGAAGACGGAATGCATCGATTCGACTCGTTACACGATCCGCTCGAACTCTCTCCAAAGCTCCGAGGCTTTGGCTCTGCTAAACTCTGCCTTGTTGGACTCTCTCGACTTCTTGGTGTGCGCGTGCACGATGATTTGTTGGACGAGCAGGCGAAACTCTATATCGTTTCTAAGTTTCTTCGTTCAAGCGTGCCTAAACTTTCTGCAACTGGGAAACCAACGTGTCCATTTGAGCGGGAAACAGAGAGAGAGAGAGAGAAACGGAGTCGATCTTTGTGCTCGAACTGGCTAAGGTATCGAGCTAGGTTGCTCGTGAAATACGTTCCAGAGGTAACAGTTCGTTTTATGAAGCGCGTAGCAAATAGTTAAACATCATTCAGGCAGAAGAACGCTTTTTCTCAACGTGATATATCGCTGAAGGTATCAATGATGGATGTTGCTGTGTTTGAGGTGTGTGCGAGGGTATAAGGATGTACGAGGAAGTTATGGTTGGGACGTATGACTTAATGGAGGTGAATTAAGCATCTGTGGGTCGCGCACCTTTCAATGAAACTGATATATACTCACTTATTAAGAAAATACACTAGGAAAATGGACGATAAAAAATTATGAGTAACTTGGTACACTTATTGCATTAGGAATACAGTTACTTCATGTCCCTTCTTCGTGAGACCCCTCGTCTTACTCAGTTAATAGGTCAAAATTGTCACATCGACGCAACGTATGCGTCAGTAGCATCGAAAGTGTTAAATAAGTGAATAAAACACCCCCGATTTCATGCAAACGTCTTTCTCCTCGCAATTCCGTTATACTCCCAGGTCGTGGAACGTGTGCGGAAATTTCCTAGTCGTTTTTCGATTTATTCCCTTTTTTTTTCGGCGAATCGACGCTCGTTGGGCGTAACGCGCTCGTCCGAAGGAGAAAATTCAGCAAGAACGCAGACGCCATCCGCCGTTTGCAAATACAATAGATTCGAGGGATGTGCATACACGAGCCCGGGCTCGCCGGTGTCTTTTCAACGAGGCAGACATGAATTTTGAGTGGTCTCATTATCGGATCGTCTGGCATCCAGCTTCCGTCAAGAATTCATAGGACTCGTAATCGTGCTGGCTGCGAACAAAAGGGGGGTCCGATCGAGAGGGGGTGAGAGAGAGGCGAGAGATCGGGGGAGAGATGGGGAGAGAAAGCACCCAGGCGCTCGTTGCAACTGGTATCGATGGGAAGGGGGAAAATCTGGTTCAACGTCCCGATGATGCTTTTATCAGGAGCTGACAATCGCCATGGAAGGCACAAAGGCAGTCGTAAAATTCCAATTAACGAAAGGTGAGCCATTCGCGGAGTAGTCTGCGCCAGCCTAAAAACCAGCCGCGTCCAGGTTGTAATTGCGATTCGTTCTATCACAGATTCGACTGATGGCTTTGTAACGGGTGTTGAGGTGGGAGTTGTTAGAAATTGGAGAGATAAGGGGAACGAAGATTCTTTGGCTTGATCTGGTCGATTTTCTGGACATTTTGAGAATTTCGAATTCTTATCATCTGTTTGTACTGTTTCCAACTCTTGAACCACTGAAATCTCCAGTGGATCTTGAGGAAAGGGAATTTAAGTTCTTTCGTTCGTTGTGTTATTTTTACAATAGTAAGAATAATAGAATAATTATGGCGTTGTGAAAAAGGATACCATTCAAAGAAAATGGAGAATATTTCAGTTCTTTTTCCTTCGCAACTACCAAGGGGAAATGATCAAAAATTTGACGACGTTGACAACGATAGGTTTCCAAGCAAAGTGTGAATTGGAGGAAATTAACGAGATATTCGTTGAAATATTACGCGCTATAGTGACAGATCAGCGATGGCGGGGGAGTAGATCCGCGATGGCCTTGAGCCGCAGATTAATTTCGGACGAAGTATAATCGCATTATGAGGGATCAAGCATATTGCGCCATTCGTGCATGATAAAATGGGAATAAATTCGAAGCGGGCGCGCGTTCACGTAGACCGGCAGATTCCCAGGGAAATGTATTCGACTGTGGGGCTCCACGAGGATAGATATTTTGTATCGAATTTCAAAACGATACGTCGCGAGAAAAATGGATTTCCCGTTTCGTGAAGTACGAGGTGCCGCGATCAAGAAACGTCGCGATTTCGATCTTCCTTCCTTCCTCCGCTGGCAGCATTTGATCGCTTCCACGAATCACTACTGTTCTGAATTTCTGATTCGGGATATCGAGGTAGACATTCCTCAATGACCTAACCGTGCCGCCTCGAATCGATACCGCCTCCTCTCGATTCGATATCCGGCCTCTCCTACGACTCAAGGGGTCACCTCTTTATTTTCAACGCGCGTCCCGAGCAGCTTTCAGGAAAAACCAAAATTTCAATGTATACCACGGGGATGAAATTTCCACGGTGGATCTGCGCTGATTTATTCCGAAATTTAAATATTAGCTTATGTGTCTTCTGAAAAGAATGGATTGTGAAATAGAGGAAATTGAAATAGGTTAGGAATAAATGGGTTGAAAAATATTAATATCAATTTGGGTAGGATTATAGATACGTGTAGATGAGACAGAAAAATCTGTCATCCAACAAGTGTTTTCTTCTTGGTCGATTAATCTTCGAACGACGGATACCGGGTCACCTTTGACCCAGCTTTTAGATGTCTCTTGTTTCAACCCTCATTCTCCTCTCCTTATATTATAAATATGTTTGTTATTTTAATCGTAACATATTCGTACAATTTTAAACAATATAATGCCTAATAAAATTAAAAAAAAATAGTTTCGTTTGTGTTGTGAAAAAGTTTGAAGCATCGGGTCACATTTGACCCGGCACTCACCGTGCATTAAAATGCAAAAGGAACCACGATCAGAACTCCGCCCATTTGCGACGTAACTTCGTTCGGTCCTTTGAATACATCGAAGAAAAACTCGAGACGACGTAAGAGTACACGGCTCTCGACGATTCCCCAGAGATATTCAGCGGCCTTTGTAATCAATCTAGCAAGGGAAAACAGTTTATGTAGATGGAGCGTTAAGTCGCGTTTCATTTACATCGATAGCACCGAAACGATCGACTACTACTTGGTTGGTCGACTGCTTCCGTTCAAAGTGACCGTCCAAAGAGATAGAGTAGAGACGAGGAGGAGGAGGAGTGGATCCGTTGAAAGCTAACGAACAAGCAAGCAATTGAGTCCGATGCTCGAAAGCGGAATTTATTAGCCTTCTGTCTATATAGAATGTAACCGAGGAACAGAATCGACGATAGAAGAGGAACGATTACGCGTACCTGTTGTTTTCTGATTCAGTTTCCGTCGATTTCAGAGAGAGAGAGAGAGAGAGAGAGAGAGAGAGAGAGAACTGACGCTTGCCAAGTAGACAAGCAGAAAGTATTCTCTGTAATTATCGGTCTGCGCGCGCGCTTGGTACGGTTGCACGGCGAACGTTTTGTTTGCAAGTCATTAAGCCGACGTGCTTGGAAAATAATCGATTGGCAGAGGAAGTAGAGGGATAGGGAAATCGAAGATTGGAAACGGGGGAATAATGAAAAATAAGGAAAGAAGGAAAAAAGAGAGCGGTTGGTTCTCGTGATTGAAAGGAGGAAGGCTGTGGAATCAATCGAGGCCAAACCGCTGGCATCTACGAAAACTTGCCGATCGATTTCTCCATCCTTTATACGATCCACGTTGTTTCCACGCCCTTTGAGCTTGCAAACTAATGCGGAAACTCTGTTTCGTCGAATAAACCGCGGATGGAATCGATAGAAAGAACCGGGAAACTTGAGGAGCGAGAACATCTCGGTGGAATCCTCCGAGGGGAGAACAATCGAAGACATGAGAATTAAAATTACAGGGGAAACAGAAATTTAACAGCTATAGATAACCAAGAAAATTTTAATACTCTAATTTTTTTTAGGTTCTAATAATTATTGTGCTTGGTATTAGCAAACTCAGAGCAATTCTCACATACAGAGCACAGAGAGAAAGTTGCAAAGAAGGTGTTGGACTTCTTTTTGATCAAGCTGCCTCTCGTTTTCCCAGTAAACTCTTCAATTTTCGAATTCTATAAATTTTCGTTTGCAACGAAACGAACAGCGTTGAGTAAATCGCGATGGTTTCCGTCAGTTTCGAGGCTGATCCCGGTCATCGTCCAATTTCCCGTCGAAGGTGGACAGAATCTCTGATGGAAGCCGATGGCTCGTGAAATTCGAACGCGAACAGAAC
>NW_017100145.1:559393-578171 GCF_001263275.1 Habropoda laboriosa
TCGCTCCTCTCGCAGCAGCAGCCACCCCTTTCAGCGAAAAACAGGCCGGTTTTAATAAGAAACGAGCTTCCTGTTAAATCCCTCCTTTCGCCACGGGAACCGCTAAACGTCCCTTTAAAAAAAAAATCCACGGATAATCGTGCGTGAAATTGACTCGCCAACAGTCTGCCATCGTTGGAGGATCCGTTGTGTTCTTAATCGGGCGCGATCTCTCCCTCTCTTCAGGAAGGCAACGAAGCTTTCTCGGCGTCAGATCGTGCACACAAAAGACGGCTGGGTCGTGACCGGACGCACTCGCTTGCCAGCTTAATCGAAATCGATGGCTCGTGCGATTTGCCGGCACGTGGGGCCGCCCTACGTGCAAACAAACCGACGTTTATGGGAGGAAAAAGCGTGGAAAATTTGGCCAAGTGTTTTTTTAAGAGAATTTCTACGGGAGGTGGGAAATGTTCCTCGATTCTGCGCTTAACCCTTTTCTTCGTGACAAGGTGTCTCTCTCGTGACACAGATTCTCGTCAAGAATTATGAAAAATTAATTTTATTTCATGAGTTTCACGAGGGTACCCCAGAGAAAGTTTGGGAATCGTTTTCATAGGCGAACTCCTTCATTTTGTAACATTTTTGCTTTCAAAAAATTGAGAAGGAAGCTGAAAGTTGCGTTTATATCCTCCATAAAAGTTGGAATTTTTCATTCAGCAATTACCTACAAAAAAATTCCCAAAGTGTAGCTACTTTTAGACGTCTCAGCGTGGTGTGTACCCCCTTACAAAACCTAATTTACAAGATTGCAGTCTATCAAATGCAAATGATATCTAGTATAAGTGTTAGGAAAAAAAGATGGACTGATTTTCCGCGGCAGTCGAAACGATCCCACGAGTGTGGTAGACTTCTCAGCGTCAGTTCGTGTACACAAAAGGCAGCTGAGATCTTGGTCAGACTTACTCACCAGGTGGCTTAATCGAAATCGATGGCTCGTGCGATTTGGTAGCGTGGAGAGAAGGTAGAGGAGGAGGCACGGTGCAAATAAACCATCGAACGTTTACAATGTACGTAGAGAAGAGGGTAGAAGGAGAGAAAGGACTGGCAGGCTGGCAATCAGGCTGGTGGCGTCGGCGTCGGCGTCGGCGTCGGCAGCCGCTTGTCACTCGCTTTAACCGTGTGTCAGCCGATATCATCGCGCGGAGTGGAAATCTCTGCTATTGACAAGCGTATGAATATCGTTAATAATAAATAATGCCCTGCCTGGTGGCTGGTTGGCTGGTTCGCTCGATTCGACTCGACTCGACTCGACTCGACTCGGCTGGCTCGTCGTTGTCGATCCTTTTCACGACTGGCGGCGTCGATTCGATCGAGCAGTCCAAAGAGACGGATTAAAAAGCCACTGCTCTCGCGTGAACGACGCCGGAAAGTGTTCTTTCGTGACACTCGAGGCGATTCGGGACGCGTCTATTGTGCATGGATGATTCTTGAGCGCGTGTCAACACTTCGAGGGGACGAATCTGGAGCAAAAGCTCACGGAAGAAGGGTGTTAGGTACTGGTGAATTAACACGCTCACTCTCACGTGCATTCTATCGCCGCTTTTCATCGATAGTGGTAATTTTTAAACGGTTCTTTCGATCGGAAAAAATTCTACGGGATGAATCACCCCTTTGGAAAATCACGAGAGAGGTCGGAGAGTAGAAAAAAGGCGGGAAAAAGTTTAATATCGCTGTTTCGGTATGGATAGTCGAATTATGCATCGTTGAAATTTTCCTGTAATTGCGAAATAACGAAACAAAATTACTCGTGTTAAAAGGGGTGAAATTGAGGTATTCAGAATGAAGATCGCAGGAAGAGCAATTTGAAGTTTCTCACAGCGTCGAATGTACCATGAGATCGTATACCTTATCTCTGGTCGTGATTGTCTCTCCGCGTGTCTGCCGGTGATAGAGATTTTACAAAAGGAAGTGGCTCGTTTAGCCGGGGAACATGGGAACGATGCATGTCGTAGTGTTGTCGACAGGTAGAGAGACGGCCGGCGCGCGAGCAACAGAGAGAATCGAACCGTTTATCGTGCCGATCGAACGATGTAATTGCACGTTAGTCGATACGAAAATTAAAGTTTACGACGGTGATCTCGGGTGAATCAAGCGGCAATTAATACCGCTTTCATGAGACCGATTACCCGGTTCTGCCTCGATCCGGAACGACGTTACGTTTTCATTTTAGCCGACGTTGGAAGGAAAGAAAGCGCGTGGTTCAGGGTGGGTCGAAGCTTCTGCGAATCCGATGAATATGTAAATGGATTCTTTCCGTTGCCCCCTCCCTCTCCGGAGAGTTGGACCAAATAATCGTACAAAGAACGTCTGGAAAAAGCGACCGGTGTGTGAGTTCTGGGAAAAAAATCTTTTGCATTTTTAACGTTGTTACGCGGTTGCTTCTGAAAGGAGAAATGTTTTTCTTTCGACGACAGTCTGCTTTATTGCAACCGGAGTAAGATACGCGTACACTGCTGTTCGTAAGTATTAGGACTTTACGCTTTAAATTCCATTTGTTCGCTAAAGTTTGCGTATACAGGAAATGTGAAATATCAGGAAAAATATACAGGGTGTTCAGTTTGCAAATTTCTGAGGAAAATAAAGGCTGCAATTGTAACTTTCTGCGACCGCTGCGTTTTTGGACTAATATACAGGGTGTTTCACTTGTAATGGACGTGCAAAAAAATGTGGATAATCTTGTAAAAATTTTCAGGGGTTTTTTAATCACAAACATCTTTAGTCACGTTTTCTTATCTTTAATAACAGCATAAATAATTTAGACGTTTGTTAGAAACGAGACACCCTGTTGATCTCGTTCGTGTTGCAGTCTTCGAAACGGTTTTTTCCTCGAGCCACGATTTTCTACCTCGTTTAGTTTCACTTCGTCACTTGGGGAGAAGTTGCTCTCCTGTACGCGAAGTTTTCGCCCGTCTCGATCTCCTCGCGGGCAGAGAAGCACACCGTTCCGCCGTGAATTACGACGCGAGTGCCTCTTGGAAGCGCGTTCTGTTTACATCGGATGCGGAAGACGTTTACCCACTGTGTGTGCGTTTGAAGGGCTGCACCGTTAAGGTCCGATGAATATGTAAATTCTATTGTCTTCCTCGCTTGTACCAGCCCGCCCCGTACCTTCTTCTAGTTCCCGTTATCTTGATCGTCGCGTTCCAATTGGAACATCCCAGCCGGCGAACTTCGGAAACCACCTACCCGACGTTGAATAAAATTTGAATTCTCTTGGAAGTTAGACACGTTTACCTGCGTGTCTTCTGCCGGAGTTTAGAGTTTCTCCGTGGCGAGTGTTGCGTTTTGCGACATCATTAGCGGTGGTAGAACGGGAATCGTTATTTCGAGAAAGTTTGAAGCGAACGACATTTCGCAATTCCACCTTGGACTTTATAGATGGAGTATTAAAATTCAGACCTTGTTCGTATCGTTGCACCTCGAGTTCAATTTTAGAGATACGGCGAACACCAGAGATTGTAATTTGGAAGTGTGCGGACGATTTAAGGAAGAAAGTTCACTTTCCGCGTCACGTACGATAACAAGGTTCGAACGAGCAACTCTTCCTTCCACCGTAATTCAATCTCCATCGCGTGCAAACACCAAATACCTCAAGATCAACTCAATTTCCAAGGCTCCTCTGGTGATCTTTCAGAGGTTGAACAACACCCCTTCCTGTATATAACATCCTAAACAGCGATAATCAGGAAGCGTCTGAGCGGCCGTCAAGCGTCAGACGAAGGGAAAACAGGTGGCGCGTATAAAGCGACCAAGGGGACAGGCGAGACACGCGTGGCGCGTTGCTGGCAAACTTTCATCCCCTGAGGGACGCGAGCGGATCGCCGCAATGGCCGCGCGTTACGCGTGAAAGGGGTACGCGTTTCAGACACAAACACACAGAGACACGCGTAACCGGTGAAAGTATATACAGAGACATCAAAACCAAGAGATGTACAGGGTGACTCTGCAATCGTGGTGAAATCGGAAGTGGTAGACTTTTGGTCTCGAGTAGCAAGCTTTGCAGTCTCCAAAAGTGACAGAAACTTGGTTCTACACTTTCGACTTGTTTTTTCTCGAGGAATCACTCTTTCTCCGAGTGTATCACGATTGCAGAGACACACCCTGTATATTTAAACAGGCCATAAAAGGTTTTTCTGGCGGAAACGAAGCCTCGTGTGCAAAAATATTACTCCACACTTTCGACTTAATATTTCACAAGGAGTCACTCTTTTTCCCGATTATACCGCGATTGCAGAGACACCCTGTATATTAAACTCTAGGCCTTATCTGAAGCAAAACCGACTTTTCTGACGAAAACGAAGCCTCGTATGCAAAAATTTCGTTCCACACTTTCGACTTAATTCTTCACAAGGAATCACCACTTTCCCGATTATATACCAATTGCAGAGACACACCCAGTATATTCAGTGAAGCCACAAAACCTTTTCCTAACGAAGCCTCGTACGCAAAAATTTCATTCCACACCTCCGACTTAATTTTCCACAAGGAATCGTCACTTTCCTTACCGCACCACGATCGCATAGTCACACCCCGTATATCCGAGATGACAAGGAGAAAGCGACACTCGTAGAAAATAGATCTCACTTCTGTTTGACGCGATAGCTAGGAGAGCAGGCTGTGCTATAGAGGCTTGTGGTACAGGAGAGGAGGCCTGCCGTTTCCGGGTCTCGCGAACGCCCTGGCAGAAGTAAATACGCGCGAGGGCGACGGCATTGTCGTATTAATGGAAAGGATTGCTTGTTCGAGCGTGTAGCGGGAAGCAGCGGTTCGACGGGTCTAAATTGAAATTCGATTGTCTGCCGGCGACGGTGTTTGCCGCGTCGACGCCGCGCGATTGTCAGCCACGGGGGTAGAGCCGCGCGTGGAAAGAGCCAACCGAATCAATGGCAACGAGACGAAACGAACTGAGGACGACTTGGATGGTTCTCGTTTTGTTTGCCTACCGGACTCACCGGGCCTCCGCGAATTCGTAATGAGCAAGTGGTACGTGTGTAGATCGTGAAGGATGCGTGCCGGTCGATCGTTTGCTGAAAGTTTGGCGAAACGTCGCAGGGGAACGCGGAGGCGAGGCGACCGAATTTCTGCGAGCTGCCAGCCGGGGATAACGAGTTGCAGGAATTCCTAATGAGCACGCAGCCAGACGAACCGGTAATTCGGTGGCGCGAGTCGAATCGCCGAATCTGTTGTTTCCGGGGGCGAAAGTTGGAGCAGCTTCCGGTAATTATGTCGCGTTGACGAGCCGCTTTTTCACGCTATCTCTGTTGCTGTGTCTCTTTGTTGCGAGTATTGTGTTAATTAATGTTTCTTGGATTGTACGTTTTTTTCATTCTTTTCTAGCTGTTGGTTCGTTGATGGAAGTTTGTGATTGTTGCGTTGATAAAGAATCTTTTGGGTAGAATGATTCGTCGAGATGACTTTCTTTTTATTGGTGAATTTTTATGATTGGTATTAATTGGGTACTCGAGGAATTTTCTACTCTTCGTTCTCTCGTTAATGATTGGCTATTTGAGGTAAATAAAAGATTAATTGACAACGAAGACGAGATTGGCGAACGCTTTTAATATCCGTAGAATATTTGCGCAAGCTGAACGCGGTTCGATTGTTCCATCTTTTATTACTTCTTTCTTTACTTTCGATAATTTGCCGGAGAAGATTTGATCGACGTCGATAATTAGTTATTTGACGAGGATAATGGATGAAAATTTAAACAATCTTGGGGATATTACGTTCCCTCTGCTCGATCTATAGGAAAACGAACGTTCACGGGCGCCTTTCATGTTCGTAGATTCTCGAAGAAGTTGGAAATTTCTCTCTGGTCCCCGTAGATCTCGCAGAACTTCTACTTTCGTTCTTTGTGCAATCTGAAAAGTTGCCGCTTCCTGAGCACGGTCTCGATTCTCTTTACACTTGGCTCGATTTCTCGGTTAAAAAGAAGAAGTAGGTCGAGGCTTCGTGGACTTAAGCTGCTTCCTGGGTACACCGTCTACGTTTCACCTTCCACAGGATCAATTCTACCTCGCGAGAGCGTTTACAGATTTCCCCACGTAGATCCGGTAACTTCTCTCCCCTTTAATGCTCCGCTGTTCCCTCTAACCTAAGGGAGAAACAATTGTCTGCTAATCTTGAGATAGTAGATGGCCTCTAATGTTCTGTTTCATTGTTCTTTACTGCTTCTACACCCTTCATCGGGATACAAATATCTGTTACATCTACCCTGCTGTATTCGACGATACTTTAGTTGAAACATTGTTGGGAGAGAAATTTTATATTTTATAGTTTCACTGTTTTTTTTTTTTTGATAATTTTTTTAAGAATATGTAACTGTGGATAGCTATTTTTTGAATTGGGTTATCTTCAACAGAAAATTGTCATTTTCTATGGGGACCAATTTTTCTAGATCCCCTATTAACCCTTTCGCGGGTTAATTCTTGTGTCTCTGCGGGCTATCACTTCCTTTCTGAAGAAGGAACAGTTTTACGATTCCACGTTATTAGTGTTGCTGTATATCCATCGTTTCCAATCTCTGTCTACCATATTTTCAAGACACAAGCATTTTTCACGTGATCCAATTTCGCTATTCCTCCTTCTAACCCCTGTTAACCCTTTCGCGCGCTAATCTCTCTGTCTCTATGGACTACCGCTTTCTTTATTTAAGAGGTGACCATTTTTACGATTCCACATTAGTAGTATTCGCGCGAACCCATCCCCCTCAAAGGGTTAATCCTCCCTCCGCCGCATTTCCAAGACACAAGCCAGCATAAACTTGCTCGTGGTCCAGTCGCTCAAAAGAAGGCGAATAAAAAGGTAAAAGAGGCAAAGAAAGGAAGAAAGGCAAAAAGAAGAAGAAGAAAACACAGCAGCAGCTGGTTGATTAAGCCCAGAGCGGCTGCCAGGCGTACAGGTGATTATGACGAAGAGAGGGGCGGCAGGAGGGGTGGATCCGGCGCTCGTTACACGAGTTTTCCGTTGGGCAGACCGTGTCGCTTCCGTTTCAAAGGGATTTATGTATACGGCGCGGGAGAGACGCGAGCGCGCGCGCGCGCGACTCGCAATTAGTCCGACATTCAGGCGAGGATAGCATGCACGTGTTCGATAATGCTTGGTCGGATCTAGGCACGCCGCGGCTATAGACTTTCCCATGCATAAAGACAAACCGTGCGCGCAGGGCGGCCTTGTCACGTTCAGATGTAAACCAGACTCCCGAGTGCAAGTACTACCCGCGTGGAACACGCGTCACGGGGAGCCATGCACGTCAGGAACACGAGCGAGAGCCGGGTTCCCCGCCGCACCTGGCCCGTAATGCACGCGCGATACGTGTATACGCGCCATTGAATAAGTACACCTATGCGCATGAGTTATCGCCCCGCGGCAAACCGTTCAGCCTCTATCCGTCCAAATAAACCGCCCCGCTTCCAACGATTGCCGATCGATCCTCTTCCCTAGAGTATCGAAATTTGCTGGACTCGTCGAGACACCTGGTATTTTTTCTTCAATTCTTCAATTTCAGATCTTTGGAAATCGGAAGATTTTTTCGGGAATATTTAAGTGTTTTATTGGGATCTTTGAAATTTTTGGAAAATATGATTTGAATATTTTTGAAATTTGTTTCTGTGTGATTTTTGAAATCATGTGGAAATTTGAAATGGATTAAAGTAACTGTGGAATTTATGGGACGATCTTAACGATGATTTTTGAACACAAGACAAAGCGCGGGAAATTTGAAAATTAACAATATTGACAAGTGGTTTAGGAGCTATACAGATCTGTTTTTGTGAGAAATTGTCAGCGACCACCAAGTGGAAATTTTACGATGACCGGAAAATATGTTTAGTCACCGTTACATATTTTTCTTTCTGGGAAGATAAACTCTTGTTTACGCGGCTCTCTTCCATATCACCGCAATTTTCAACACCACTTTTAAATTATACGTAAAACCTGCGTCCTTCGAGTTTCCGAAGAACGTCAAATCCAAAGAATTGGACACTTTGGAAGTTCTCACGCGTACACAGACGACCATCGTACCAAGCCCTGACTCGTAATAATAACACTTCTCAAGTAGAGTGTCAATGGATGTTCGTGGAATAGGTTCTTGTCGTGCAGCGTTACAAGTGGCGACTGGTATATACGGTTCGAAGAACAGTGCATCGATTGTACGTCTCGGTTTATATAATCTGTTTGACACGTATAATCATGGTGAATGACAAGTGTTCACCGAGTCATCCGATAATCTACATACGTGTACACGCGTGTCTGTCAAACAGAGCCGATCTTTAAAATTCATCTCGTACATACTCCTTCCAAGTGTACCCTATAAATAACAAAGAGGCCTAATCGATACGCGGTATGAAAAGAGGCATATCCCTTTTTAAAAATCCTACACGCGCTTCTAGCCGGTCGTAACTCTTGGAAGCGGCGCAGTCAGTTTGAAAGTCCCTTTTGTTACCGCGTCCCCTAATATGTAACAATGTTTGCACGAGAAGTCGGATAAAATCCCAATGCACACAGCGACGAAATGCACAGTACAAAGGTTCGCATACGGCGGCTGGTATAAAGAACGACGCCTTTGGGGAGGATTGTGTAGAACGCAGCTGAACTCCTCTTTCTTTGGAACTCGGCCCTGTTAAATCAATCTTTAACCCGTTCGCTCGTAAAGAATGGTACAGTTGACGGAAGAAATACAGCGAGGCGGTGGAATCGTTCAGGTGTCGCGGTAAACATGTTTCGAGTGTTTCCAGAGAAAAATTGATAGAGATACGAGAGCACGAGGACGTAGAGCCTCTGTCGGGATAATATACTCTTCGCGCCTGCGTGGAGTCTGTCGTCCTGCGTTTGGCACCGTAGGTTTACGACGCGTCGATAGCTATTCAGGCACAGTAAGACATTTTTCTGAGGAATATTGAAGAAGGTGAAGAGAGGCTAATAATTTATTTTGGAAGTTAACGCGGAATTTTGAAGAAGGTGGAGGGAGGCAAATTATTTACTTTGGAAATTAATGTGGAATTTAGAAAAATGCGAAGACAAAATAATTTACCTTGGAAGTTAATGGGAAAGAAACTTTTGTGTTTCCCATCGAGTTATGTTAATTAAAAATTTTCTACAGCTTTATTGTTAGTGACTGTAAGCCTGTAAAATTTCACACTCTTCTTTTAACACCGAATTTGTTTTCATGGCAAGGATATTGAAGATAGCAGTGTCTAAGGCTGTGTTTAATTATCCCTAATTAATTCTGTTCACACTATACAAAGATAAGCGAGCGAAAGGGTCAACAAACCACGTCAGTACTAAATTAACGTCAATTCGCGCCTGTATCATCTCTTATTCACGAACGTTAGAAAATCAACGACCGTATATACAGAATGTCTAGCGTCTTTCAGCTCGAACGATGCTCGAAAGGTCCTCGAAAGAGGGCCAATAACGGACATCGAAGGCGTTGTATATACAAAGATTGTTTGCTCGTTCGAAAAACGACCCTTCCGACACGTTTATATCGAGAGTACGTGTATACACCGGTGCGACAATCTTCTCCTCTGTTCGAGGAGAGAAAAGACGACACGGAGAGGAGAGATCGGTGTCGAGTGGCGAACGAAATCCTCGCGGCAGTTGTACGTTGAACGTAAATCTCTCTCGAGCATTTTTTACACGCTCGCCAGTTTGAAGCGGGCAGGATTATTTCGTGCACGCGTGAGGAGGCAGCAACCCTCTTGAACACATCCCCCTTTCGCCCCCTTACGCCCCCGCTCTTTCATTATCTCCGGAAAAGAAGCGAGAGAGCCCCTCTCGAATCGAGACCACCGCCGCAGATGTGCCTTGAAATTAGACGACCTCGTCAAATCGAAAACACCAGACGCGTCCAATGTTCCCTCTCTCTCTCTCTATTTGGCTCTTTCGCCACGCTCTGAAGCCAAACCTGAAAAGATGAACCGGACTGAGAGTAAATTAATATTTACCGACCGGCTGGACTCGTTCCCGAATCCCGTTTATCCGTTCTCGATTTTTCTTTTCCCGGTACTCTTAGCACGTTTTTAAATATCCATAAGGTGTAACAACGGCCTCCTTGGTGGGATGTTATGAAGATATTACTGATACGTAATGAATGGTTCACGTGAAATGGACCATTTTGCCAAGCGTGTTTCTCAGGAGTATGTACTCTTTCGTTCGCACAAATTGGTACAAATTTCAGGCTACGTATCTGGAATAAATTATTAGTAGTTTCGGGTATCTTGGTTGGGTATGGGTTTGCACAAGATTTTTTAAGGTTTTCGAGGGAAATTGGATCTTGAGTGTTAGCACAACTTAAGTAAACGTAACACACGATAGACTATTAATATGTTGTGAGTGATGGGGTGAATGTCGTGTGTTTGTTTCGAATTTGTGTGAACGATCTAGGATAGACACGATATATGGTCGATACTCGAATCGACTCGAGATTAGGGAAACGGGCAGTGTCCTAGAGAGAAGCAGCGAGTAAACAGTAGAACCAGTTGTTAATGAAAACAAAGAGAGCGGGAGCGTATAAGAGAGAAAGAATAGGACAGCATTGATCAGGTTATTAATATTCCCTTTTATGTATCGTTATCGTTATTGTGCAATTGTTATTATCTAATATATTCGTATTAAACTTTCTACCACGTGTTATTCACCCACATTAAGGTACTCGGGTGTCCGTCTCGCTCGACGGCTATATTAAGAGTCCTCTCCGCGTCCTATCCTGCGTTGCTCCGAAAAACCGTTGGAGCCCCCTCGTTCGACTTTCCGGGGACTCTCAGGTACCCGCGCACTTTTTCTTCCTGGGTGACAAAGTTCAGGCCACCACTTCGCCGCCGAAATCTCGCATGAGGTAAATTATGGAAAGGTAATTTATTAATTGCTGATACAGGTTCACGGTTGCCGAATGATGAATACAATACAATACTATACTGGCCACAATACTGACACGCTAGGAACCGACGAAAAAATTTCGAGGCACCCAACCGGGAATCGAACCCCGGACCTTCGGCTTAGCAAGCCGAGGCTTTGCGCACTACGCCAACTACTCCCTCGCTATTCTCCCTTGTCGGTTTCCTATTTACCGGTGGATGCCCCGATACTAAAATACTGATACTGCCCAGAGACTATTTCTGCGCGTATTCTTATACCTCTTGTCGCTACAAGGGCCGAACGAATCAGGAATCGCGTTAATTGTGATTGGCGTGGCTGAAGCTGGTAAACAAACGACAATAAACACAAATACGAAAAGTACGTTCGCAGAGAAGGAGGGGTCCGTCTTGTAGGAACCAGGCCAGGCATTCTCCCTCTCTCTCTCACTCATTCTCGTCCTACAATTCTGCTCACCGAGTCTGACGATTTAATTTTTGGAAAAATTTGTATAATCCAGAATAACGAAGGGTTCGTAAGATAAATAATTGAATATTTTTCCACACGTACAAATTAGAAAAAAAAAACAGAATCGTTAGAATACACAGTTTCACCTGCATGCGCCAGGTATAAAATAAAACCTGGACCATCGAAGTATCGGAAGTTTCCGTATTTCGATGGCGAGTGGAGAACGACCTCGTTAGGTTAAAAAAAGATGGAAAAGTACGGCCAGATGCTTGTTCTTTCGTGCACGGTTCCTGCATGCCGGGAGTCGTTGAAGAGACACAGAGCGTAATTCCAAGTTTCTCTCGCGGACTAACGACACTTAGGTAATTGCACTTAAATTACATCGGTTTAGCCGCGGCAGTCACGAACGAGGGTGGAAACCGACGTAACTCGCGAGCCTCTTGCTCCACCGCCCAACGAAATAGTCCAACTTTTCCGCCGGTTTCTCCTTCGTTTTCCCGGGGAAAACGCGCGTGTTCGACCAACGATTTTTTTTCACGCACGCGGAACTTTTACAGACCACCCAGCCAGCCAGAGTCAGCGAGCCAACCAGGCCGTATGGCAGCAGAAGCTTCGTTTTTACAGGCGAGCGGTTCGCGTTTGCGGACGAAAGTTTCCGCGGTGTGCGAGCCAGCTACGTCGAGCTCGCCAGTTTGCTAGTTTTCGCCGCTACATTATCGGACATTAAATATTTCAACGGCGACCCTTGAACGTTTTAGGATATACTACCGCCGCTCTTTCATAATTAAATTCCTCGTTCGGCGAACCTCTGCGCTGCCCACTTTTTTCAAGTTCACGTCTAACGAGCGTACGGATTTTTCACTGTTTTTAAACAATATTTGCTATTTTTCGCGCTGTTTATCGGAGGTTATTTTTCAAACTTCTTTTTTTTAGCGATAAAGTTTGGTAGGTTCGTTGTTTTATGGAGGTTCGGTGTTATCTCTGCTCGTTCGTTAGCTAATAATTTGTGAGTTTTAGCAACAGTGGGGAAACTGTATTTTCACTCAATTTCCGAGGCATCTTTTTTTTACACTGATTAGGTAGGAAATATGATTAATTTTGTTTTGTATGGAGGTATAATTTGAAGGGATCCTTTTTTAATACTGGAAGTCGAAATTTAGACAGACGAACATAGTTGACACTTTGAATGCCGGACCAATTCTACGTAACTTGTCCACGACGCCGAAATTAATTTTCTATTTTAACAATTTTTAACAGTTGACAATTTTATATGTCAATTTTATATCCCGTGTGATGCATTAGATGAAAATTTTACAAATATTACCATTCATCCAAATTAACTAATCTTGGCACCGTCGGTCACCGTGTTAAACATAGACACTTTGTCCAACTGCATCGTCCCGAAACACACTTTCCACCATTCAATTCACCTCCCTCCTCAAAATTCAAACTTTTCCCCTTCGAAATCATCACGCTAGCACCCAGAAACAACTTTATCTTTCCCAGCGAGTTGTGGTCACCGTAAACCTCTCTCTCCGGTATCAGCGGTGCTTATCGAAAACGATGGTTCACCTGAGAAAGTGACCCGAAGGTCCGTCGTAGACGCAGTCTGGCCGCGATATTTCGCTTGGCGGAAGGTCCGTTGTCGTTCTAGGCTATCCTTTCGACGCTGAAAAAACTGGAAAACCACGTTGTTGGACAGAGGGAGAGAAAGAGCCGGCGGGACGGTTTTTCAATCCCGTGAACCGAGGAAAAGGCGGAAGGACGCGCTGGATTCGAAGCTTTGGGGGTGACTTTATGGTAAGCAGCTTCGATTTTCCGTTAAGGTTACGGTCTTTCTACAGGCTAGATGCAGCCGGCCGGCTTACGGACCAAGTCTATTCCGCGGATTTTCAGGGATAACCTGTACCCGATAACGTTCCCCCCTCTGTACGCCGCGGGCTGGCGATAAGCCGACGTCGTCGGACCAACGACGAGGATTTTCAACTTTCTTTACATCGGCACGCGACGGTATTTCCACGACGACAGATTCTAGCCCGTGTGGACGTCCGCCGTTTTCCTTCACGACGTTACTTCCTCTGTGAACGGACGGTGTTTGTGTTGGATAGCGAATCGATTCTCACCGAGCAAGGGGATTTAGCGGTGATGATAGTAATAGCAGATGGGGAGATCGATAGGGATGTTAATGATGACGTGTTTGTTGTGTGTATCGGGGAGTGGTTGAGTTTGTGATAGTGGAGGTTAATGAAGAGATTGATTGAGGTTTGAGAGGAGTTTCGGAGTTGCGAAGTTATCGTTCACCCACTGATTGTATTAGTTTGTATGTTTTAGCGGGATTAAGTAGTTTGAGATTTTGCTCGTTCTGCTGGTGTGATTTGGAATTAGGTAAGACTGAGGTTAAGTGTTTTGGTTGGCTTGTGAGGAGACTCCTGAGGAATCTTCAGGGTTGTGTCGATTTTTAAGGATTTCAAGAATAAGGGTGAAAGGGATGAAAAGATACTACCTTTAAATTTCATAGAATTTTCTATTCATTTCGATCTTCACCGATTGATCGATCTACGTAGCAGAAAATTTGCGGAATTTTCTTGATATTTAATTTTAAAATCGATTATCGTATAATCTACAAATTTTTCGACTATTCTTTCTTATTTCCCAAATCCTTACACTATTACAGCATCAGTGTATCATCAACTATACCTCGGTACTCGGCACCGAATACTCATTATATCAACCCTCTGCTGACAGAGTATCCTAACATTCTCAATTAGAGCGTAACGTTGCCAGCCGTTAGTTTCCCCGAAACAACGTCGAGTGTCGTCTTTTTAACACACTCACGGTTCGTTTCGAGCTGGATGCTCGAAATATCTGGCATTATTTGGCCAACACTCGGTCGACGGACGCGTTACGTAAATAAATATCTTCCCCCGGAGGGTGACTTGCCTCTGGCTTGCTAGTCAGCTATCAATCTGTCGTTGCGACTCTACCAATTATTGCGTTAAATACGCATCTGAGATCAATTTGAACTATTTCGAAAACGAGGCGCTTTCGAACGCGACGCTGTCGCGAGGAGATGGAGGGAGGGAGCAGTCTCCGAGGGAAGGAGGAATAGGAAATTCAAGGCGTCGAGGACAAACACGGGTGCTGACATTGTGTAAACATGCTGTGACTACCCTTGGCCGCGAGACGTCGGCCCTGACGTCGACGACGTAGATGGAACACGGCTTTCCGGGAAGCTGGATATTCCGTCTTAAGGCCGGGAATTAAACACATAATGGCCCTGATTTTACGGGAAAGTCCCGCTGTCTGACGCTGCAGACGCGATCTCTCCGAGGTCATTGACGGTGATTATTCCTTTTGAGACTTGGGGTTGTATTTCAAGGATGAAATGTACTTTGATGGTAGTTTCTTGGGGTAATATTCGAATTGCTGTGGAATTAAAGAAATTTTTGAACCTACCATTTTTCGTAACTCTGAAATTGGAAGAAATTGGAGGATGGAAATGGAAGACACAGAGTGCATCGTCTAATTTGCATGTCTGAATAATACCTGAATTACGCCTAAAGCAAAGTTAGGCATAGAAAAAATCTAACGTCTCCACCTTGAAAATTCTTGAAAATTTTTTGAGATGGTCACGATATTAATATTTCACTACTTTTGCAAACGTGAAACTCGAAGAGAAAAATGAAATTTCACCTTCTAAGGATAATTGTTTAGGAAAGAAGTGAAGTTCGATGTTTGTTAATTCAATTTTCGAGGATTCTATTACAGAGGTGTTTCGCCGTGCGATAAGAAATTATTGGAAGAGGTTAGAAGTTTCAGAAGTAGCCATTGTCGCGCTACAGGGGAGTTGGAACAGTCTCGACAGAGGCTTATCCGGTGATTCCGAGACGCGAGAGTAGATGACACGTGCAACGACAGTGACGTTCAATTTCGTAGAGCGATCTACCTCGAAATGGCCTCGTGCCATTCGGAGCGTGAAACAGGCTAAGCAGGGTAGAGATATTGGCTGTGCTTCAGTACTAAAAGGGGTTGCTTCCTGTATCACGATTTGTTACTCGGACCTTCAGGAAATGAGGATTGCCTTTACTCTCTCGCTCTCCTTGGAATATTGAGACGCCTCTGAGGCCGTTATTCGCGTTCGTTTCCCTTGAAATGCGAAACGAAAACGCGCTGCGAGGCTTGCCAATTTTCTAAATGGTCCCGCAACGCGTTTCCCAAACGTTCGTGTTTCTCTCAACGTTTAGGAGGAATGTTGAAAAGAAACGAGAGATATCTAGGTTTCGTGGATAACTTCTTCTTTGGCGTTTTTACGGAGGGAAAGTTGGAAAGAAGTAGAGAGAGGATGCGAAGGAAATTTTCACTTTATTTGGGGTAGCATCAATTTGAATCTTTCTCTCGTAGCTGGAGAACTAGGCGACATCGGTCTTTATTTTACTTGCTGCTGTTCGGGAGAGATTTTCTGGGAAATAAACAGCGAAGTTTCTCGGGAGACTTTGGAGTCCAGTTTTGAATCTAAATTTGGGGCGAGAGGAGAAATATGTTTTCTTTTGTTCTCAGTTGAAATATTCTTGGTTATCTGTGGGATTTTCGGTGAGATTATCTATGAGAAAGAAAGTCACGAAAACTGATTCTTAATTGCAGAAAAAATTCTCAAAGATTAAAAAAGGAATTATTCAAAAATTACTTATTCTCGATTCCAGGAAAATTTCCCAGGAAATAATAAAGAAATTTTGCAAAATTTACTCACTCGGAATTGTAGAAAAAAATTCTCGAAGATAAAAAGTATAATTTTGCAAAAGTTATGCGTTCTCAATTCGAGAAAAAATTTGTCACAGAATAGAGAGGAAGCGACGCAAAGTTTCTCGTTCCCGGAGAATAAGAAGGAAGTGACGCTTCCTCGGCGATCCCTCACGTAAAACAGGGACCTAAGTAGGAGCTTTTTCAGCAAGAATCAGACGAGGCATTCTTCGCGTTAAATCAGTCCCCGGTGGCGTTCATCTCGTGAAATTGAACGTCATGGGATACGCGCGAGATGGTGCGCGCGGGTGTAAGTAACGCGCTCGCCTCCGGAGTACGTAAATCTCTGCGCTGGTACCGGAACTCGCTTAGCGGCAGATTTAGTACGAGGCGTCGACTCCGCCTAGAAACCGCGGAGGTTCGAGTTAAATGGTTTATGCAAGACCGAACGAAGCGGTAATGAAGTTCTCCCGGCAACCCGTGTACAAGGATAATCTACGGTGGTCCCGATTTATCGTCCGTTTATAATGCGTTTACCCTTTCTCTGTGTGTACGTGCCCGCTTTTAAGCGAGCCGCGCGCCGCCACGCCGATTTCGTGGTTCAACGGATGCCTAACATATTTAAGTGGCCAGCGTTGCGAAGACGTGGCTGCTGGCCATCCTGGATGCTGGTCACGATGAACGATCTTCAGGTTCAGGAGGTGGTCGGTGAATGGAAATTGTGAGTCGAGTCGAGTGGTCAGGTTGAACAGAGTGGGTCCTTTGTGTCGAGTTGCTGGAAACCGGTGGAGAAGATAGTGTTGGGAATTGCAAGGGTTAATTTTCGTTTTGGTTCGCTTTGATACGGTTCAGAGGAAGCATGTGTGTCAATTGTAGCCAAGTAATCGTTGGTGGGGAGAGGACAATTGCAGAAAATGGCCAATTTTGGACGTTACTTCTAAAGCACAATGTTTGTCTATTGGAGAATTTTGAGAATTAAAGTTGCAAAATACTGTTTTTTTCTCTCTCTAAATGTGTCTATAAAGTAATACGATTTTATCTCAGTTTTTTAAAAAAATATTCTACCATAATTTCACATTGAAAGCTCATCGCAGAGACCCTCAACGCAAAATTTGAGCAGCACTCGACGTTAAAATGGATATAACCCGAAAGCAGATATGAATTTTTAAACAGCTCTGCCTACGTGAATTCCAATAAATCTCTTCTAGTCCTTTGGCGCGAATTTCCCGACTGCGTTCCCAAGGACAGAGGCACGGTCTGATCGAAAATCGATCAGGAGTACCGGTGTTCGGCTCGGCCATTAATCAGAACGTAAGCGCGAAAGCGAGAGTGGCAATATATCAGGCCTCTGGGAGAAAAGTTGGGGAACCGAGCCGCGACGAAATCGTCGCCACGTGCGCAACGATAAGAGGAAATAAAATTGTCGTCAAGATCGTTTCCTCCCTGCTGTACCAGAACATCCAGCTGGATCGTCCTTGAACAGACTCTCCTGATCGAGAAAGTGTGCCACCATCCCCCTTTCTCTCGAGGACGTCCTGCGGTGGTTGCACGTGCTGTCCGTTTCAGAGACAGAAGGAGAAAATGAAACGTGGAGAAAGAGGAGGTTCGGTAGAGGATCGAGGGAAGAGAAAAATAGCAACTGTAGGTTGTTCGTTTGTAGCTGAAGTTTGCTCTGCACGGTTGCATTTCCGAGCTTTTTGCGTCGTTTGCTCGTATTTCTACTAATTACGCTTCATTCAGCGCGCAATTCTCTCTGGACCGTTCACGCAGAGAACGTTCGTCTCTTTTGGTCCTGTTTCGAGGCGATGGATCTAGAGGACGCGCTAATGAGAGCCGCGATGATCTACGTGTTTCATTAGAGTCACGTTGCTTGGAGAACCGAGTGTCTGTCTCTGTGCTGCGTCAGTTGTGATATTAAAATATTTCTTCGGTAGGAGAAAGGTATGGCCAAGTTATCATACTCTCCTTTGCAGTCTCTTCCATTCGGAAATGAATTGTTGATAGGACAGATAACGGAGACTAAATTGTTCAATTTTTGTTACACGTTGCACGACAGTGAATAGTGTAAAGAATGATTCACGGTACAATAATAGAAAGGTTAACGAAGCTTCAATCGACGAGCCTATAAACGTCCCTCGACTTTACTTTTAATTACCCATCGAAGTTCAGGGAGGTCCAACCGAATTCCTCGAACGGTTAACCGCCTCCGTCAGCCTCTTTGGACCATCGATCTTTCACTCTCGACGAGTAGAAAAAGCGACGTTGTCCCCTAGGTGGGAAAAAAATGGTGGAAAAACGTGGTTGTACGCGATGCGTGGTCGTCGTTGTTAACAAAACGCGCAGCGGGTTTTAATTAGAGTGTCGGTAGGAGAGAGGGAGCGCGTTTTTGCGTCGTTAACTCATCGTGAGAACGAGAATCGAAGGGGCTACAAACGTCAGTCTCACCGTGAACACGTGCTGATGACCAGAGACAGAGAAAGAGAAGGAGGACCATTAATTGGCCGAATCGACGAGATACAATTTGCACGGTCCGGCTGTTCGCGAGCAAAGAGGAACAACGGACGCGTTTATTTCGCGCGAACAAATTCGCGAGACCGTATAATTGGCGCGCGGTTTCACCACCGAGAGCCTCAACGATGCATAAGAGTAGAGAGCGAGAGAATCGAAGGAAGTGAGAAGA
>NW_017100145.1:578238-607267 GCF_001263275.1 Habropoda laboriosa
GAGAGTGAAAGATGAAACGATCTGTCTGGCCTGAAGCGAGGTTCGGTCTCTATCGTTGCTCGAATAATTAGAATTCAAAGGCAATCGTTGGTTAAATAAGCAAGCATAAAGCGAGTGTGGATTCCCCCTCTCTCTCTCTCTCTCTCTGACCGTGTAACCTGAGGTGAATCGAGAGTTGGATCGATCGATATCAACGATCAACTCTATCCCTCCTCGTCCTCTTCGTTCTCTGAATGGGAACAAACCAATGGTCCATAGTTTGTCCTCGTGTCTGGAACTGCGCAAAGTGTCTGAATGCTATCGAGGTTTGCTCGTCAGCTACGTTGACGTCTGGCCTTTGAATGTGCCCGTCAACGACCCTGTTGAAACTCTGAGAAGAGACGTTCTCGCGATAAATCGATCAGATCTCTCGTTCCGATCCAGGGAACTGCTTCTCTTCTATACTAGTGGTCCTTACGTTGACGAAACCCTGTGTGCGCGTGAGAGAGAGAGAGAGAGTTGACGAAACAACGTCGCCGAGGACCCTCCTCTTGCTTCGTGGTACACGGAATTCTACTCGTCGTCGATGTCGACGGAAACAAGGAACGGAGACGCGCGCCGGGACGTCTGGAAACGGGGCCTAGCATCGACTCATGGCCTCCTGCTAATAGAAATGGGAATTCGTGGTAAAGGGGAGAGTCTCAGGCGGACTCAAAGCGGCACAGATGCAAAATAAACACGTCGGCCCGTCTTCACAGGAGGCAGGCAAACATATCGATGATTGATTAACACACAGTAGCGCGAGCCATCCAAACTACGCCCCCCGCCCCGGTTATTGGCCCGGCTCCTTGCATATGTAATTGCTACCGATGCTAGCTGCATCATGTTAATTGTGTTTGCATCGAGGCCTCTTAGGCCAACGGTGACTATGTTGATTGAGCCTGAAAATCGCATTAACGGATTGATACACTTTTTCCGCTGATATGGGCTTCGAATGAGATGTAAAGAAGCATGGTTCTCAGGGTTGTTTTAGCTGGTGGGAGTTAGGTGAGTTTGTGGATCTCTTGGCAACTGTGTCTTGAGACTTTGAGGATTTGAATCTCAGTTTTTAATACTCGAGGACTGTTTTATGCGGTGGAAGTTGGGTGATTTTGCGGAGGATTCTTGGGACCTGGCTGAGAAATTTGAACACCTGTATGTCTCGAGACTTTGGAGATTCGAACTTGAATTTCAATATTGTGAAAATTCGAATCACTTGGAAACTAATTTTGAACTCTACTCCGAACCCTAATCTCGAGCACCGAAATTTCCGCTCTATAACTAAGGATCATTGTTACCAACCACACGAAGAATATCCCTTTTCCGAGTGCTTTAACGACCCAACGAGCATGTTATCCAGCAAGATAAAGAAGAAGCTTAGCAGAGAAAGGATAGAAAAGAGAATCTCCAACGTTACCCTCCTGTTCTCTTCGAATTTCCGTCCAGTCATCGTTTCTCTCAAATGGTTCCTTCGCCCTAGAATCAAACGTCTTAAGACAAGGCTGTACCAGGTGCTCTTATCTTACAAGTTCATCATTCCTCCACTCCCTCTTCAACAGCTTTCAACCATCGTGACTTTTCATTCTCGTATTTCACTAAACGTCAACCGATCCTTTCGTTCCTATATTTTCTCTCTCTCCGCGTGTAAGATACCGTTCGCTGCGAGAATTCTCGAGAGTCGAATAAAGTAACATATCGATGCGTTTGGCATTCTTTCACGGTAATAAAGAGACAGAAAAAGGTGCATTGAGTCGGCAAAGTGATTGCAAGAGCGACAATAAGTCGTATCGTTCCTCTGCACGGTTACGAGGAATTTGCTCGGCGAAACGAGAACTCGTGTCCGCGATCCGATTAAAACGGAACGGTATAAACTTGAGAACTTTTGGTTTGCAATTGTTCCAACCGGGGAAGACACAAAAGAGGGGCTTTTTGTTGATTGAAGAGTCCAGGCTCTCTCTCTCGTGGCTTCCGTCAGTTCTGCTCGAAAGTCGACATCTCAAAGGACTCTAATGAATAGAAGCATTTACTATTCTTCCCTGCACAGATGTAATTATAAAACCGTTCTTTTGTTTCAACCTCCATTGACGAAGGAGGAACGTCCGTCCGCTGGAACCTCGGGCACAACCATTGTGCCGCGACGTTCATAGTCATTCCGATTTAAATTATGCTCGCTTGTCGCACGCTCCCGATTCGCGCGTCGAATTGCTTCGGAATTGCTCTGCATGTCTCCGTACACTCGACGTGACATGTTCATCTTTACGGGTGTGCCATGTTTTTGGTGTACATTTGCATGATCATTCGGGGGACAGACTTGGAGAACGTTTATTAAAGAAGCTGTAGGTGCTTTGTTGACACGTTCACTGCTCCACCAAATTTGCTAACTTCATGGGTGACTGATAGTTTCGTTATTTGAGGATAGGAAATGCAATTTTTTACTTTAGATATTTTTTTTTTTGTATTCGAGAATAGGAAAAGCAATTTTTCGTTTCAGTCACTTTCCAGTTTCCAATTTTAGTTAATTTCCTTACTTGAGAATAGGAAATGCAGTATCTCCATTTTTCGCGGAACAGTCCCTATAAATAGCCAAATTTCCGCAAATTTTACTCGTCATTTTTTCCCTCCCGAAAAATCAGGAAATCTCGAATCACCGATGGTAGACGTTCCACAAGCCGCAGCAGGTATAAATAAACGAAAGGAGGCAAAGAGCGAAAGAACGAAGAAACGAGAAAGAGAACAACAAAAGACGAACATCGCGAGTAAGACTATTACCCTAATAAGTTTGCTCGAAAGCACTCGCCACAATTAGAATTCCTTTCTTTCCCGAAAGTTTCGTTCGACCCGTTCCCGTCTGTCGTCAAAGCGTCGCTCCGCTTTGGTGTACAGTGGAGCAAAGGAAAGGCCTTCGTCATTTACGATCGGGCCTTTACGCGGCCAGCGACACGTGTTTCCGGTTCGCGAATGTTAGCTCTTTGGCTCGAACACACGATTCGTACCTTGATCACGGATATGTGCAACTTGGCATTTTGCCCCGGTGGTAGTAGTGGGTACGAAGGGATCAAAGGACACGTATGAATATGTCCCAAGTGCGGAGGCCGATTTTTATGGGCCTGTTGTTTATTTGGCCGCGACACCGGCTGCATAAAACACGCTCCATTAGCATGCTTTTATTACGTCGACCGGGTCGACGTGTGTGCAACCGAATTAATATCAATCTCCCTCATAGCCTGGCTATCGTCGATGCGACGGGGTAATTAAAAATTATTGTTACACCGAGCATTGTAAATCCGCCAATTCCCCGTCGCGCGTCAAATTTCCTGTCGCACGTCGCTGGTCGAAAAAAAAAAAAAACAGGGATGATTCAATTTGCAACTTTTGCAATTTTTATTGTATCGTTGTTTCACCTTTGTCTCCCGTTTCACTCCACTTCGTGACTGGAATTCGCACCGTTGACAGGGGAAGGGTTAAACAAAGGGACTGTGGTGGGAATAATTAAGAGGGAGGTTTGAGGTTGGAGGTTCGTGGGATTAATAGTGTTCTTCGATTTAATAGTTTTCTTTTGTATTTGTATCCTTGGATGGGGAATTTTTTGGGGAAAGGCAAACTTTGCTGTGGGATATTTAACCCTTTCATTACTATTGGCACCTACATTTACTCGTGCTATAATTTAATACTTCATTTTATCCTTTGCGCATTTTCACCTTAATTTCATAAACCAAATTTTAAAACGATACGGCCGAAACAACAAATTTTACAGCCGTGGTTAAAAATTTGCCATCTGTCACCCACGTTTCGCATTAAAATCTGCCGCAGCGAAAGGGTTAACAGTGGCGGTTTAAATTCCTCGGTGATTTCACTGAATTCGGAGTTTAATTACAGGCTTTTACCAATTAGTGCATGAATTCTACAGTTATCCTTAAATATCTCATGACCTATCGAGTGTCTATACTTAAAATTGAACACGAGTGTACGTCTTTCAATTCTTCATCGACCTGCAAAGTTTCATTCGAAGTTAGTCGGTAAAAATTTACAACCTCATCCTCCTAATATCCACGTGAAATAGCACTATCGTCAAATCCCCTACACAATTCGAAGCTACTCTCCACCAGCTAATATCGACGCTACTCTCCACCAGCTAATATCGACGCTCTCCTCCCTGCATCATCGCGAACCCAGAGTGTTTTCGCGTGTCGTGAAACGACGCGTGTCACGAGCTAGCATTTAGCATCGTTAAAAGAGCAATCCGCCGGATCTGGTGCATCGGGTTATCCGGCGAGTGGACGGTGATGGTCGATCTTGTGGGCTGTGGTAGGTTGGAAATCTAGCTGGGTATTGTCCAGAAACGGTCGTTTCGAGGCGAGAGAACGCGTCGCTGGGACGATTGTTTCCGGTAACGAGCGTTTCGCGGCCTGATTGTACGCTCGAAGACGTCGTTTCCAGGCTGAGCTTGGCGAGAGAAAGAGAGTGAACAGGGGAAAATGGACGCGCGGCTCGTTACACGGGACGAAGAGAGAGAGAGAGAGATGGAGCCGTTTGAACGGGACCAGGAATAACGTTCGTCTGTTCCTTTATTAAAGCGACGAGACGTGCGAGGCTTTGAAACGTGATCAAACGTGACCGTGAGCCGGGTTGAAACGAAAAGGCGACGAACGTGACGGATGACGAAGATCAACGAGCACACACCACCAACGAGCCGACGATCTGCGGCTCTGTCCGAATTCGCGGGCGATTTATCGAAAACTCGCGGATCCGCTCTGTTCCGCGTAGCAATTAATTCGCGAGTAATTGACGCGGCAATTAGCGGCGCCACGCGTCGGCGTACTGCTGCTTGTCGTTCCGTGGAGAATTAGAGGTTTGGAGAATTGCTGCTTGATTTAGAATTGGAATTTCTGTGGGACGTTTGCTCGTGTCGGTTGAAATTCAGGACTTTGTTGGAAAAAAGGACGGATTTTTGTGGTCGGCTGAAATTGGGTTATAGATAGCTTTGGATTAAAATTGGTAAGGGGCAGAGGTGGAAAGATGGTTGAATGAAAAAATCATTACGAAGGGATTGGTAAAAGACAGGGGTAGATTCGAAAATTCAGTTCCGAGTTATAGAAATGTACTTGCGTCCTATAATATCTGAATACGGCGTAAGAAGGGTGCAGTTATGATCTTCTTCGCTATTATTTTCCTGAAATTATATTGGTTTGTAACAGTAACGGTGTTTAATGCAATTGTTTGGATGTTTGTTGTAATTTTTATTGCATTTTTATCAAATATTCACCCTCCCATAGAGAGAAGACATTTTCCCTTACTAATAGCGCCAAACCCTGCGACGGTAAATCGATTCTAAAATGAATTCTCTAAAAACATTTCGTCAGCGCAAAAGTTAGTACCTTCTCGCGATAAAATAAAACCTTCAAATCCCACAGCAAAAATACGAAAAATTCGAATGCTCTTCCACTAAAACCGCAACGCAACGAATCCGGCATACACACGTAACATTGTTACCGTTGCTCAAAGGACGTGTTGTATCCCAGGCGATATTTCATCCTTTTTTTTCGCACGTCCTACGGCGCGAGGTGTCTCCTGGTGATAAAATTTCGCGAAGGAACGTCGAGGAGGGGGTGTGGGGGGCGACAGCGAACGGGGCGGGTGGAAACGGTGTGAAATATGCGGGAGCTAGGTGGATTTCGTTCCAGACGTTGGCGATAAAACGCAAAGGGGAAAAAGTTGGAGTGGTCCGAGCGGTTACGAGATATTCCCGGCCGATTGAAACGCGGCTCGCTGGAGACCAGTAGGTCGGCTTCGGTTGGTGCGTCGATCCGTGACGGAAAATTAGTTAAGTGGGCATTATTAATGAGTTTTGTCGGTCCACTGAAAGCTACAGATTGTACGACACGCATATTAACGAGTCGGCGCCAAACAGATTTTTCTACACCGAGTGTGCTAAGCGCGAGTGTACGTGTTATTACGTCCTGGTTTTTCCCCTTTACACGCGAACACCACAGACCAGATAGGCAGAATGTGTGCAAGAATGTATTTCGCACACTTTTATTATCCCCCGTTTCGTGAAGCAGAAAAAGGAACGTCGTATCTGTCGATACGTAGCAGAGTGTCGCAACCATCGGCAAATTAACGCTTAGCGCCGTGGTGGAACTGGACGATCAACATCCTTCGCGCGATATAATCGATAGTTGTTGCCAGAAGGAATTCCTGGATTGGCCGTTGAACGGTTCCAAAGGAACCTGGTAATGCTACCGGGGAAAGAATGTAAGTGGCTCGAATGGGTTTCCGTGATCGATCTATTAGGTATTGTTGGTCGTTTTGTGTCAACCCTTTCTTCTCTATTCGTTGAACACAATCTACGCTATTTACTCGTCTGCTCGTTTCTCTTTCTTCAAGGATGTGACACGTTTTTCGACAGATTTCTTTTTTTATCGCAAGAAAAATTTAATTTTTTTTAGAAATAATTGGTCCAGTGTTTTCTTAAGAATATTGTTTGCTCGTCTACTCGCTTTTTTCTTCCTTGAAGATATAATAAATTTTTCAAAAGATTTCTCTTTTTTATAACAAGAGTGTTTTCTCAAGAATATTGTTTGCTCATCTACTCACTTTTCTTTCGTTGAAAATGTGCTCAATTTTTCAAAAGATTTCTTTTTTTCTATTGGAAAAAAGACGAAACTTTTTTTAAATAATTGATCGAGTGTTTTCTCAGGAATACTTTTTAAAGAAGGTTTGCAAAGAAAGTTGCTTATTAAAATAAAGGAGATCGCGAATAAGTGGGTGGTCCTCCATACGTTACTCGAAACTTGGGAACCACTGTGCATTGCCAGATGCACAAGAACTTCCGGGAGGAACATTAAGCAAATTGCTACTAGACCCTCGCGGTGTTTCAATATTCACGTGAAATTACAAGTGGTCACTTGTAGAAGAAAGAACTCGTGCCTCTATTTTCGCGAAGACCAGAATTTCCGCGAAATTAAAATAGTAATCCACTTACAAGCACAAAAGTGTATATTACCGCGTATCCAAAGGGTTAATGATATCAGAGATAGGAAGAGCTCCCAACGCGTTTCTTCTTTTTTTCGGTAAAGTCTTCCATCGTTGCGCAGAGCTTCTGGTTCTCTAACGAGCGGTACTATTATCGTGGATTCAGGAAGCGCAACGGGGGAAATAATTCCCGCATTTTTATGGAGCCAGCTTGAGAAATGAAGTCCGTAAAGATGCCGCGGCGACGTTGCTCCGTTGCAACGGGGTGGCACGGCAGAAGCTTTAGACTCGGTGCTGTAAGTGCAAACGCTAATATCGTTAGTCGCTCTGAACCGGCTTCTTTCTCCCCGTTTTAAATACATTCCTTCCTCGAAATGATACTCGACAATTGGCGAAATTCAATTCCGGCGAACCGTGAAATTCGTTCCCGGAGGAGGAAACCTCCTCCTATCGAATACCACGAATATCAAAAGAAGAAGATACTCGACACCTTTCGTTGCCGAACGAGCAAATTTTTAACGTGCGGGCACACGTTGTCATCGATACTCTGCACAGGTAGGCCCGTGTCGTGGTTTTGCTCGATTAACAAAATCGCCCGTGTCCTCTCGAGGTTACCCCTCTCGACTTTCGCCGGTTAAAGACAGAGAGAGAGAGAGAGGGGGAGGTGTCCGGTGAAAATGAATCGGACCCTTATGGTCGTTTAAAAATGGTGGAATCGTATTAAAAAGGCACGTTTTACGAGGAGGCGTACGGCGAGAGAGAGGCGAGAAGGAGAATTGAGTGTGCGGTTGGATTCCGCCGTGGGCCACGAGCAAGGCGATGAGACGGCCACGCTTAATTAACCCTTTTATAAATATCCTTACAAGGCATCCCTAATTTCCCCGTGGCAGCTCCAAGGGTGGAGAAGAAGCTGAGGTAGTCCTCTCTCGTGCTTCCCTTTCAACCTTCTCTCGTTCGTTCGGGCAAACATAGAACGTTACGGGAAGCGGCTCGCGTTAATTATCCATACCGCCAAGTTTCATTTCTCCGTCTGCTCTTCCTTCTTCTTTCCTCTTCGTATCGTGCTTTCGCGCAGTCAAACGCAGCTCCGAATGCCATCGGATCTTGGAGGAGGGAGAAAAAAGAGGAGTAACGAAAGGAGATAAAAGTGGACAGAAGAGAGGAACGTGATACCGCGAGAGGTATATAGAGGAGAGATGAAAGAGGAATGGAAGCGCGAAAGGACTTTGTAATTCGGTACTGCGAGGTCGCGAGAGGTATACATATAGAGGAGAGATGAAAGAGGAATGGAAGCGCGAAAGGACTTTGTAATTCGGTACTGCGAGGGAGGACAGAGAAAGATAATAATCTTGTTTGTTGGGAGAAGAATTGTGGTTAATTGTAACGGCGGTTGGAAAGCTTGGTTAAAAGTGTGTTAAAAGATTATTATTCAAAGGCTTCCTTTTTGATAGTGTGTTAGATGTTTGTGATTATTCAAAGGTTCCTTTTTCCACGGATGAGCGAGAATTTCATTTTTCACGGTGGTAGAACTTTTGTACCAATTGTATTTCACAATGGAACGACAAGTATGCGACCAGTGGAAATATTGCGAATAAAATGTCTCTTTAATTTACATTTTGCAATTTTTCCAATTTAACCCTTTCGTGACTGAATCATTTTTTTAAACAACTTTTTCTTTATCTATCGATCGTCGAGATCAATTTTTGCTCGAGTACTCAAGTGGGACATGTTTGTCTCACTGGTCGCGAAAGGGTTAAGCACCAAAGCTTTTCCTAAATAAGATAAACTTCGTTTGACGTTGTCAGTCTTATCTAAATCTTTCCCAGACTACGATAGAGACGTTTTTAATTTAATTCGAGGATCGTCGTCGGAATGATGTTGCCGCTAGAATTACGCGAAACGGAACTGAGTTGCCGGTGGTGGGCCGATACTGCACGTCAGCCTGGAGCGAGTAATGTGGATTATCCGTGGCGATCGATCAGTCCTCTAATAGCTTGCTCAGGGGTAGGGGCGGTGAGATAATGCAAAATTGATGAGTCCCTCCGAGTGTTTGTAATCCCGAGAAATATATTGAAATTGCCGACGAGACTCTGTGCGCACGGGGTACCCGAACGCCTGTGAAAATGATTCGTCCAAGCCGCAATAATTCTGGATGATTTGCTCTTGCTAAGAGAAACTGGTGTGTGTGTATGCGGTGCGGTATCCTCCTCGCCATCGTTGGCCACCCCCGCGAATTACGAATTCCACCGCTTTCCTCGGCACCTTCTCTACAAACATCCGAGCCTCCTCTTGAAACCGCCGATCGTTGTGTTGTTGGTTTGTCCATCGCTCGTTAATCCCCGTCGTTCGTTAGCGTGGGCCGAATAATAAAGGATCGTGGGACAGAGGAGCACGCATATTTGCTAGCAAGCGAGCGCCTCTCACGCCCCGTCGAATCTGCATAATTAACGAATTTTTTCCCTCGCGATTGCAATTTCTCCGGAGAACCTGTTTATCTCGGTGAAATGTTGCCGAGACGTGCTCGTGATTCCTCCGCGGCGTTTCCCTCCTCCTATCCTCCCTCTCTCTCTCTTTCTCTAAGCTGGTTTCTCTTGCATTGTAGCCGCCCCGTTGCCTGACGATATTTGCATGCGGTGTATAAACTATGAAGTGGACGCAAATGAGCGCCGCGCGCGCTTTCCGATTAGGGTCTCTCTCTCTCGATCGTGTGTGTGCACGCTTGACTGGTGCTTAATGCTCGCGAGTCAGGAGATAAGTCGCGCGGCGACTTTCCTCTTCGATCGTTTCTCGTCAAGCGTTTCTCTTTCTTCTCTATCTCCTTCTCCCTTTCTAACCGGTATACGAGACCAAGGGGATACACAGTGGTGAAAAACCGTGTTGCAACGACGCGAGCTTGTAGTCGTTTCAGGTACAAGAAGATCTTCTTCTTCTTGATCGTCGTTCTTCTCTAGTGGAACGGTGAGGGATTTTTCAAGTGCACTTCAAGTCGTAAGGAATACGGCCAGAGTTCTTTCTCGTCTTTCTCGCGGTTTTTCTGGCTTATTTTTTCCTCGCTTCCTTTATTCATATTTTTTATTTATTTATGGGGTGATATCATTTTTGAGAGATTTCTGCTCCCTTGACTTTTAATTTCGAGGATTTTCCATTATTTAAAAGAAACTTTTGGAAGTTGGCTAATCTCAATTTTTCTTTCTTAGGAATTCCCGATTCTTACTATTAACTATTCAATAGCCACTGGCCAAAAACCGTGGAGAATTTTAAATAGGACCGCGGGAAAATTACGGAGAAATTAATTACCGCGAAAAATTTCTCATCTTTAACCCTTCACACGTGCAGCGAAGCTTGACTTTTAAAGATCGACCGGTAATCGACACTTAGGTCACGCCGACAATCACTCTTACCGCGACTATCTCGTAATAGCCATATAAACCAGGTCTCCCCGGTTCAACTATAGTTATCGTTACATTGTTCTTTTCTATCCAGCCCGATATATATATGTTACATCCACGGTACACGTACTATCATTACCTATTTCACATTCGACGCGGGCGTACAATACTCTCGCGAGGATTTCGCGTATTCAAACGGGCAGCTCGTTTCATTTGCAAGGGAATTACTCGCGTTGCGCAAAATTCCAGACCTTTATACGCCGCTCTGTGTGCCGCGATTGCGGTCGTTTCGGTTACAACACCTTGTAATTATAGTCCCTTGAATTAACAACCATCCACCTCTACAATCTCCTCGAGCTTTAACCCTTTCTGTTAAAGCAACGTTCGCCTATTCCTCTCGAAATCTTTCCTGCGGAAAATCAAACTTCTCCCGCTCCACAGAGCTAATCCAACGATTCTTCGGAAACATTCCTCCGAAAACATCAGAAGAGAACAACTTCTCTCTATGTTGCTCGGGGGTTAGCTTCCTTTTGCGAGAACAGCCGGAAGGTCTATTTGGCCGAGTGGTTCGGCGTTCATAAAGGTGCGCGGCATCGAATTCAGCCGGATTCACGTATCTGTCTGGGAATTCGCCGTGATGTTAACCAGTCGGTGCATATTAATTCCGAGGGATGAAATATCTCGACCTTTGAGCGAGCGAAACGGGGGAGGGTATCTTCGAGGAAATGTTAGATAGATAAAGAAGAAGCAAAGAGAGGGGCTAAGGTTGGATATAGTATGTTCCCTCCTACTTCTTCTTCGTCCTCTTCCTTTAAAGAAGCACGTAGAACTCGGAGAGCCACGATCCGTAGATTTCTTCGTGGGAATTCTTAAGATCAGCGAGCGAACCGAGGGTTTCCGGGATCGAGGCCCGCCGCCAGTTGAGGAGGAAGCCGGGAAGCGAGGAGGGACGAGTTATTAACGATTATCGGGGTCTCGGGTCTTCTACTCCGTGCTATCCTCCCACTCGCCGATCGAACGTTCTACTCCAACCCCTTATCACCTGGCATGCGATTAAATACGACTCGCTATATTAGCCTGGACTCGTGGCGACCTAGCCGCGATATTGAAATGCGGCCCTCGTGCGGGAGAGGAAAATCCACCGTGTCCAGGATGCGTTGCTCGCTGGGGTGTACGTGTACAGGGTGTCTCGTGGAAGTCGGATACGTGAAAGTTTAAAATTTCGTCTGGGGGAGGAAGGGGTGATTTTTTAGTTGAGGGACAGGAAGATTTAGACTGTTATCTGGAAAATGTAGAATTGGTGCTTTCTTGTTTTATTCGTGGTGACATTTTTTTTGTTGTTGGGGACAACGAATTATCCTAAGTTTACGATACGGCCGACACATCTGCTATTTTTGAGGATTAGAATATTTAATGTCGTAGCATGTTATTAATTTTGCAGTCAGGGGAAAACCGCCAGACGCTTAATGGGTTTTTAGGTGCTTGACCTTTTCTGCTCAATAGCAAATTGACGCATCGTAATCTTATTCTTCGGACCAAGGACACACAAATTTTTACCTTATCCTTGACCTCTACTAGAATTCGTTTTATTCGTGGTGACATTTTTCTTATCTTGCAATCTTTCGTAGGATCTCATATTTAATCCTACTGCGTTCTTCGTTTTGACTGTACACTTAAGACTTTTGGGTGAAAAAGGACCTAAGACCTTGTGTGTAATAATTTTTGTTTCCAACGCGACATATGAACCTAGACGAGAAACGTTTAAAATAATGTTAAGGAACGTGAACTTGATAACAGCAAAAATTACTAAAAATATAAAAAGGCGGTGGGTCAAAAAAGACCCGAAGACCGCTGTAGGGTTAAGGCAGGTACTTGTCCTTTCAAGATTCGATATTGACAAAGTTTCTTTCAATTTTTTAAAAAGTATATGTAGGCTTTTTGGGACGGTTTATGGCTTGGCCTGCGCCACTTGGCGAGTGACAAACACCAGACGGGAGTAGCCATCGGTTCGGCCCAGCGATATCTTTGCCATTCGACGGGAGTCGGTTCTTAGCTTCGGTATTAGACGGACGTCGAAGAGTCCGAAATAAACTACTTTGCACGGCATCCTGATTTGAGTAAAGTCCGTTAGACCACCTGCTACATATAAATTCTCCAGGGGATTTCCATTTCACAACGTTACAAATGTCATTGTATTTGCATAATTGCTGTTGGTATTAGGACAAACCTAGCACTCCACAAGTAGAGACAAACTTCTTAAATAAAAATCACTCCCACACCTTGAAATCATGCCGAACAATAATTGCGCGATAGTGAAGCACAGCAGGTTTCTTCGTTTCTCCCAAAAATTTCACGCGGAACGTTACAGTTCGAAATCCTCGAATTCCACATCTCTCCCGTAATTTCCACCGCAAACGTGTCTCGATGTTGCAAGACAAGGGGTCGAAATTTCACCTCGTCCCGTGCACACACGAAACACCCTGTATAAACGTCAATGCCTGCTATTTGCAGGCGTGCACACGCGCCAGTCCACGCGTGTCGCGGAACATCCGGCGAGCGGGCGGGAATCGGGGCCGCAATTCGATTTCGTTAATGGTCCTGTCGCTGGATACACCGGTGGCATGTCGTAATTTTTAATGAGCTGAACGGCCGGCTTAGAGAGGCCACCGGCATGTAAATGCACCCGTCGAATCGAGGTTCGATGATGCGCGTGGATCGAGTCGATTAAAACCTCTCCCTCTCCCTCACACAAGTACACACACAGACAGACCAGGTGTACGATAACGTTGTCGAATACTCGATTTTTACGCCTCCCACCCCGAGAGGTGGTACGTACAATAAAAATGGCCGCGGATCATTGTGTCTCCGCATATGTGCGTTAGAACGGTGTATTCGCGCTCGTTTTTATCCGGTCGCCTGTTTTTTTCGAACCAGAGGATTTTCAGAATCAATTTCCTGGAGGACAAAGCCAAGCGTGGCCATACTGTGCTCGTCCTTTTTTCCCCGCTCTTGTGAAGATCGCTTCTTTTTTAACCATCAATATTTCATCCGATGTCGATACTTTTTCTGCTTCGCCTAACTGAAAATTCACCGTGTACTTTGCTTTTTTTTTAACCCACCACCACCGCGATAGCGTGCAGAGTTTAAACCACCATTTTTCCCGTTCGTTGCGTGTCCAGAAAACATTCGTCCAATCTGCAGCTTCGACTCTCTTCTCTCTATTGGAATCGCAGTACAGAGGTATAGAACGATGAGTTCGTTTGCGAGGCAATAAAGATCGCGGGAGAGTCGCGGACACGAGTCCCGCGGCGCGAATTTAGCGATGGTTCGCAAGCTCGAAAAGCTTCTCTCGCGTAACACACACACTTTCTCCCTCTCTTTTCTGGTATACGTCTTATTTATTACCTCTCACGTTCGCCGATGATAGAGAAGGAAGAGAGAGGCTTGGCGAGAGGGTGAAGAAAGGGAGGAAAGGAGGGCCATCTCCACCTTGCAGTTTCATAAGCTTGGGCTGGTCTCTCTCGCGCATACGTAATCAGCCGGCGGAAAGAAGCTGCTATGCTGAGATAAAGTCACAGACCGGGCTGGTGGGTGGCGAGGGGTCGACAGGGGAGGGAAAAGATGGAGGGGAACAAGACGAAGGAAGATGAAGAGGAGGAGGAATGCGGAGGAAGAGGACAAAGAGGAGAGGCGAGCTTAGTCAAATGCACGCTTCAGGGGCTCTGCATAACTTGTCGACTGCAGTCCTCCACTCTTTTGTTTCGCCTACTTGTCTCTGATCCTGTCCCTCTCTGTATTTTTTTCTCTCCCTCACTCTTGCTCCTTTTTCCGCTTCTTCGTTTCGTCTGAGTCATGACAACCGACTCTTCTTCCTTGGCTCTTCCTCCCTCCTCACTCCTCTTTGGTTGGATTTCTTCCTCGTCCCACCTAGAGACACTCCAATGCCAGGTTAATATGATTGAAGCGTTTCCTACGGGAGGCGGAGGGTATCGAAGTGGCTGGAAGGAAGAAACCGTGTTAAGATCATGGGACACGATTTATCCGTGATTCCACGGATAGCGGCGCCTCGGTGAATCCTGAATGCCGGTCTCGAGGTGTTTCAAATACGACGAATTTCCTGGTCAGAGGAAGCTACCACCAGTCTGGCGTTTCTGTAAAAAGAGACTGTTTAACCCTTTGACTTTGCCGGGAGATATGAATTTTCAGTGGCCACTGGATCTTCAAATTTTACATTCCACCCTCAAAGTTATTTCTATCGTCAATTTTAAATACAACGGAAACTTCATTTCTTTTTACAACAGCGAAAGATCAACACTTCCAATTTCGTGGAAAGGGTTCGAAGATTACTTCAAATTTTACAAATACCGTCGAAAGGGTTGTAAATATTTCCACGTTCAGAAATTCGGAGAAAATGAATTTATAATTCGCCTAAGCCAGAAACAGGAAATTATTCAAATTTCCCAATTGAATCTACACGGAACAAAATCTGAAGCAGCCATCAGCTTGCGAGAGAAAGAACCTCCCCGTCTGTCTTCACGTAGCGAACTATCGTAGAAGAGGGAGAGCCCTTGGAAGAATTAATTCTCCCCTGAAACCACCGTTTAAAGTCGACGACAACGAGAACACCGGGGAGAAGAAGATACGCGGGTTAAATTGGATTTTAAACACGGCGGTGGCCTCACTCGAGGCGACAACTGTGCGCCGCAAAGACCGAGAATAGCGTTGGACGTTTGTTGAAGAGAGCTGGCTGCAAGAGGTGAGGCACAGAGCAGAGCGAGAGAGGTGGGCTCGAAATTGCATTATGCATGCGGCGCCAAGTACACTCGGTAATTACTCCTATTAATAGAATCAATCTCGCCCGCACATGCCGGGATGACGTTTATTAGTGACACGTGTTTGCAACAGAAGCAGCTTTATGCGACCCGTTATCTGCCGCGAGACCAGCTGAATAGAAACGCGCCGCGGCTGTGTGTCGCGGCTACCTGTTGTCGCTGTTGTTCTCCTCCCTCGTCGTCGTCGTTGTTGTTGTTGGCAGTGATGATTTTTGCCGATTTTCACGGTTCGTTCTGTTGATGCTCGACGCGCGGCAGGAGTTGTGAGAGAAATCTGATGGATTTTGGTTGTGTGTTAATTATCTTGATGTATTTTTGGGTTTAGAGTGAACTCGGGGTGGTCTGTATTTTATTCGATGCTTTTGGTTTTATTTTGGGAGGTGGGGAGGGGGAGTTGGTGTTAGTTTAATCATGACACGTCGTATATGTTTGGGTGGAATTTTTGAAATACGCTGTGTTTGTAATTTGTGACTTTGTATTTTGGGATTGAGTATTTTGTGAACGGCGACGCTTGTTTGGTTAAAGTGTTTTCGGTAATATCGTCGTCGTCGCTCATTTTTTTTACAGAAAGTAACAGAGAAATGGAAAGAAATTCAGTGTGTAAATTTTTGCACTCGAAGTACTAGTTTTTAAGTGATCATTTCAATAAAAAGACATTAGGGACCGAATGATTCCCTTACAATGGGGCAGAAATTTAAAAAAGTAGGACATAATTCAATATGTAAATTTTTGCACTCAAAATATTAATTTTCAAGAGATCATTTCAATAGAGAGATTTTGGGGACTAAATGATTCCCTTACAATGGGACGGTAATAAAAAAAAAGTAGCGAAAAATTCAGTGTGTTAATTTTTGCACTCAAAATACTAATTTTCAAGAGATCATTTCATTAGAGAGATTTTGGGGACTGAATCATCCCCTTACAATAAGGCAGAAACAGAAAGAAAATAGAGAAAAAATTCGAAAACACTAATTTTCGAGTAACTCTTGTAAAAAAGGTGTTAAGAATTATATCATCTCTTCGGGCGATACAAGGAAAATAAAAAAATACGCAAAATTCGAACTGAAACTGTTACACTAATAGCGCCGCGGCGTTCAATTTACCGTCAATTCTCCTGCTTCCCGTTCAATTTCAATAACCCGGCAAACAAACGTTGATCGTTGCAAAGCCTCGAAATAATGAGCGGCCGCGTATCCTGGAACCGTGATCGCGACGATGATGGCTCTGGTGTCCCCCCGATAACGAATGGAACGATGCTTCTCAATTCGTTTCCGCGTCACGGGTAAACATTTAAATTCATTACGTTTCGAAATCAGGCGGAATGATTCATCGTGGACGGACGGACGGAGCGTTTGTTTCGAGGACCGGCGATGATCACGTATAGCATAGCCACGCGTGAAAAGGACGCCGGCTTCGTTATATTGACGTAGGTATTAAAAGCTGTCCCCGTTCTCTCTTCACCTCCTGTTATTCCCACGAACCACCATCTCTCTCTCTCTCTCTCCTCCCTTTATCAACGGAGGCAATCAAACAAAACCCGTCAGCGTAACTTATAATTAATTAAATACAAACACGCGAAGCAATCGGCAGCAGAGGTATTACTTATTTGCATGCGGGATTACGCTACTACCGTTCACCTGATTTACCGAACGAAACCCCTCCCTTCTGCGTTCATACCTGGGCGCCGATAATTGTCGCGGCGTCACGCGTCTGCCTCGTCACGTTTATTTTTCTACCGAATCCGCTAATTAAAATAATTAATTAATCAACGCCGGCTGATGAGCCGGTCGATTCTACGCGGGGACCAGTTGGTGAAAGTATAAATGCAGAATGAAAATGTAACGAAGACGTTGTTTCGTTGTGTTGGACGACCAACCTACAGCGCAACCGAGCTGCTGTGCCGAAAAACAAATTAGTCACGCTTGTTTTTGTCGTTCGAATTCCTAGGCTATTGGATTTCGGTAATAAATTAAAAGATGATATCTCAATTATGAACTCTTCTTTATTTTTGAAACGCGAGGAAGGCAGGTCCTACGCAATCATCAGAGATCCACAAGACGCTAAACACTCCTACATAGTCACAACCCAAAGTTTGTCTTCTCTAAACCCTTAAATAGCCCTATTTCCCTCCATTTTCGGAACATTCTCTGTTTTACCACGCGCACGCAACGTTAAACTTGTTTTAAATTCAGTGTTACAAGGACTCCTCGAAATTGCGGGAAAGGTTCTTTTTCTCTCATTCCTGCATTCGTACGTCGGTTCTTTCCGATCCAAGGATCGAGCAAGTCGCGTGTTCCTGTAAGCCACGAAGCAACTGTTGTGTCTGGAGTTGCAGGCATCGAAAGGTCCGAAATAAAGTAGCATTGTAAGTGGAAATCGGTAAAAGCGCTTCCAACAGTTGCGCGAGTTGAGGTTTAATTGACGACGATAGTGGTGTATGTATATAGATACATATGTACGGTGAATTGTGGTTTTGCACTGTGTACGGTTGAAAAATAGGACGTTCGTGGTATGGATTACGAGCAACGAGTTATAAGAAAGATAACATCTAGAACACGCCCAGTTGTTACGGGTACTTACTTAAAGCTTGGACGTTGCAGCGAATTCGCATTCTCTGTTTCTTATAAATATACCTTTGGTGTGTATAATGGAACAGCATTGAAGTGACTTGGTTCGTTTCACTGGCTCGCGGATGGAAAACATGGGAGGAGTATTACTCGGGAGGAAATATTTGAATGATATCCAATGGAATTATACGTTGGACAGTTTTTAAGCCGATGTGAATGCTGTTACGAATCGCGATATGTTTGTTGCGAAACCGATAATTGTCCCTCTTTTTGAGTTAGACCATTTAATCTACTCGGGATAGGGGACTCAGGTAGTGCTCGAAAGATAGACTATTAACGCACAACAGTTTGCTGTTAAAACTACATATTTGTGAATGGACGTGAACAGAGCGCGAAATGTCTAGGCTTACTGATAGGAAAATTGTGTGTCGTGTCGTGTGGTGTTCGCTATTTTATAAACTACGTGTGCGTTGTGATTGGTGGTGTGAAAACTGTCGTAGGTGGTGGAAGTGTGTAGTGTGTTTGGGGTGTGTCTGCTGGTGGTGTGAAAGTGGGGAATTTGTTCTTACATTTGTTATATTGCTTGTCTGAAAATTGGTGATGTCGAAGGTCTGTTTTATTGTCTTAGGGTATGTGGTGTCCAGGTGTGAGAGTCGTCGAATTTTTGGTGTAGTAAAGTAATTTGCCCATGTCGGCTAAGACCTCGCTGTTATTGTTCGGCCGTACCGACGAGCCAAGCGGCGTCTGTTACGCATGTGACAATGCTAAACGAACCAGGTTTATATTTAAAGTTTCTATAATGTGCCGGAGGTATTGTGCGAAATGAATTGATGCTTTCGCGTTGGTTAATTTTACGTTGAAGTCATTGTTAACCCTTTGGGTTAAGGATTCCATTTTCGAAGGGATGTTTCCTTTTGATTTTTGTATTTGTTTGACAAGTGGTTCTATATTAAGTACAAATGTATTCTAATTCACTGAACAACTCGTTAGGTATATTTTATCGTAAGAGAGATACGACGAGGTGGATTTATCAACGGAATAAAAATAGTTGAAGCATAAATTATTATAGTTGCAGAGTAGAATTTAGTAAATGTGATTTCAAATATAAATTAGAATTCGCCAAAAATGATTTCAGGTGTAAATTAGAATTTTCAGTGGAATTAACTTAAAAGTGTAGCTAAATAAAATAAGAATTTATAAAAAAAAGAAGAATCTTCTCTTCCCAAATGGATCAAAATTTCTAAAAATCAGTCGAATCTGTGGCTTAAACACAGTCGCTTTGCAGAAAAAAACAGAGGACCTCTTTGAAAGAAGGAAACCGCACTAAAACACTGGAACCACAAGCCCCGTAGCAAAGTGAGTGAAATCGTGCATGATGGAGAATTACAGGCTAGATCACACAGTCGAGTTAGAACAAGAGACACGAAGCGTAGAGAAAGAAAGAAAGAAAAAAACGAAGGCTGGATTCAGCTAATTAGAGGCTTTCACGGGTCCAGCGGCGGTGATTGATGAAAGAAGTTGTCTCTCCGCGAGACGTCGTCGATTTCCCCCAGTTACACCCCGTCTCTGTAATCTCTGGCTACAAGATTGTTTGAACGAAACAGTGTTTTTCACCGTCGCGTCCGATCCATCATCATTATCATTCCCCCTGTAGCCAGGTAACCGCCACCGTGCGTTCCGCGTCGCGGGACGAGGCGTTATCGTCGTGACGATCTGGCGCTCGTTCCCCAGGCAACGTGTTCCGATTTCCCGCCGATAAACTGAATGACAGTAAAACTGGCAAGGTGTACGGAGAGGCTTGAAAGGAGCGAGCTGGAGGACCAGGGAGGAGTATTGAGAGGAGACGAGGAGGGAGAGAGTGTGTAGCGTTGGTGGAATACAGGATTTTTGTTTAACCCTTCCTGTGCTGTTGAATCTCCGCGAGAAAAGTGTCGAAAATTGGAGAGTTTTTATTTTAGTGGTCTGAGATTTAGTATCTGAAGAAATTTCAGAAGCTGAAGTGCGATACTTTCGGAGCGTAAATTTTAGCTGACGTATAATATATTTCATAACTCCGTGATTGTGTAATCTTCCGAACCGAAATTTTCTTTAGCTCTCCTGAAAAATAAGAGAGGAATAAGAGAACTTTTATTTTAAAAATAAAAGGGGAATAAGTGAATTTTAATTTTAGAAATAAGAGAGAAATAAGGGAATGTTAATTTTAAAAATAAGAGAATTTTTATTTAAAGAACAAGAGAATTTGATTAAATAAGAGATTATTTGGAAAGCTAGCGATAACGTGTTCCCGAAGGAAGCCCTGAAATCTGAATTTTGGACCATTTCCAGTGCACTGTATTCTCCGCAAGCTTCTTTAGGAAAATCGTTGCGCAATCTATTGAATTCCCAGCGCGATTTCTGCGGGTTTCGTCGCCAGGAAATCGGAAATCGGGATCGCGTTGCAGCGTATCGCGGCCGATACACCACCGGAGAGATCCAGGACCGTCGGAATGATAACGATGTCGTTAGCCTGCAGTGGCAACGGTAGCCAACGATACGGCTGGCCAGTCGATAAACCCGCAGCTAGACGGCGCCGACGGAACGATTCGTCCTCGTAATTGTTAATTAGCACGGTCGCGGCACCGTAGTTTCTCTATCGCGACGCGTAAAACCCGCGCGTACGAGTTTTAAATGGCTTCTGGCGACAGGTCGCGCATGCGACTCCCTTGTCGAGTGACACCAGTTTGGCTGGTCAGTTTCAGTGTCGTTTCATGGTCGTGCAATGGGATTCCAGTTGCGATAATGGGGATGGTAATAGTATTGGATTGCTGCATATGAAATTGTTTGTCGTGGGTAGGGTGAAAGTTTCTTTGCTTGCGATAAGGATAACACAATTGATAAAGATAGTTTGCAGAAATGACGAAAGATCGCTATTCTTCGGTCATCAGGCAGATTTCACAGGGTGTAGAAGCAGTTATACACTTTTGTATTTTCTTATTTTTGAAGAAATGGATTTGCAGTAGATTAGGGCAATTGAGGACGAAAAGAGAGGAGGGAGAGACAGAGAAAAGCAGAGATATTGAAATTGGGGAGAGACACCGAAAAAGAAGGAGAAACGAAGAGAGACAGAAAACGAGAAACAAAGAGAAAGAATTTGGTTCGGTCGCAGATACCCGGTTTAATAGAATTGGGCGAACGTAGGGCGCGGAAGCGCGGAGTGGGACAAGGTTCACCGCGACGATTTCCAATTTTACGATAGGATCGTAACGTTAAATAAAATCGGGCCGGAGCGTCTGGCCGATTACAATGTCGAAAATTCGATTCCCCGTTAATAATGTTCTCGATAATGCCGCGTCGAAACGCATAACGCCGCCGAGGTTTCGCGTAGATTCGCTCGCCGCGAAATGAGAAATTCGCTTTAGCGAACGATTATTCGAGTGGTGGCCGGCCGGTGGCGCGAAGCAATTTACGCGGCCGATAAATCAAACTACGTTCGGAAATCTATGTAAATGTTATTTGCCCGGTGATATGTGGCCTTGTTACCGAAACGATATGCTCCTGTGGAGAAGCGTAAAACAAGGAGAGAAATCCTTGGCGGGGAGAGAAAAAAGAAAGGAATTGGACGCAAAGAAGAAAGTAGGAGAAACGAGGTAACCACGTCGTCCGTTCATTGCTGAAATATCGTCTTAGCTATTACGTCTAATTATCCAGCGTAGCAATAATAACGGTGATTTACAATCTGCTTGAAGCGTTATAGTGTTTACGAGCCATTAGTTGGGAAGATTTACGGTGAACGGTCGCTTCCTCACCATCCCCACCCCTCCCACGTGCCACTTACTCTTGCTCGTTTTAAATGAGTTTGCTTCGATTTATCTTGATTAATTAGGGAAATATACGAGGCAACTCTCGATACGTCGATTCGCCTTTAAATCTCTGCCTAACGATACGAATTGCCTCCTCTGTCGAGCAATTGCTGCTACTCGTGCGCTCTGCTCAAACACTCGAGGACTTTTGCAACCTTTTTTTCTCTAGAGGGAATTTTTTATCGTGAATTTTTCTCGGGAAATAGAAAATACAAAATTTTGCATTCGATCCCTCGACACGTTCACAATTTTTAAGTTCAGTATCTCTCAGTCCCTCGTCAGGGTGACACTTTAACACGTTCCGTGCCGCGTGGGTCGCATACGCCCCACTCTGGTCTTTCCGTTCAGGCCATCTGATATTTCGGCCTCTTCCTTCCGCTAACTTAAACTATGCAACTACGGCGATAATTTGTTAAAACAAAATTTTTGCAATCTTATAAATATTGGAAGACATATAGGGCGAAAAGCAAAACTGTTAGTCTCGACAATGTGGGACGCATACGACCCACGCGGCGTGAACGGAAAGTCACCGAAAATCGGTCCGGCACGGAACGTGTTAAATTCGTAAAAAAATAGATAAGACGAAAATTTCCTGGGACAAGTTCGCCACTTGATCTCATCAATTATATATTAGGCGCAGAAATGAATTCGGTGCCTTTTTTCACAAAATCTTGACGGCGTTATCGACTCGAAACCGCCAGAATTTTTCGTCAGTCATCTACTTCATCTACAAATCGTTCGCGCTCCTCCACATCCCAGAAGACACGTCAATCCAGAATTTCCAGTTTTACCCACGAAAGGGACGCGAACGATAATCGTCGATTCCCCGAAACATTAACCCAAACTAACCCGCTGTTTATCCGCTTGCGCTCGCGAGAAGCGTTTCGTGCCGCGGGGCCATCAGCGATATTCTCATTTGCCCCACGTTCTCTCGCCGCAACTTTCTCGAAACGGGCTGCGTGGCGTCGCTCCGCTAAAAGCCAAACACCGGTGTTATTGCGCAAACTTTTATTCATATCACCGCGTTACGTCCGCCGCGGTTATTATTCGGACAACTTTTCCACGCCGGTCCAACGATTACGTCCGTAAACAGTATGGCGTTTCGGTAGGAGAGAGAGAAGGGCTGGTAATATCGACGTCAGATTCAGCCGTGAGAGCGCCGGGGTGCTCGGAAACGGGGCAAACACGATATTGAAATTCACCGCGGCCTGTCCACGCAAACCGCGGAGGAGAGAGAGAGAGTCAGTCCGCGTCTCGTGGAATAAAAATCTCATTTCCGTTCCGTGTGGCCCGTTCGTTTCGTGCTTGTCGCCATCCGCGACTTTTCATTGTCTCTGTGTCCCTCCTCCTACTACTCCTCCTCTCTCTACCCAGTCCGATTCGTGAAAACGAGTCGAAATTAAAGCCACGGAATCCACGGCTCTGGATACTCGTTTCCTGATCGTTGTTTTCGGTCTTCAGCCGAGGAGATTCGGCGAAACGAGGTCGAGTTGGATTCCTCTTTCGAAGCGTCAGATGGAAGGAGCTCGTTTCCGGTATGCTTCTCCAGGAAACTTGTTAATGTTGTTTTTTCGGGAGGAGTGAGAGAAAGAGAGAGAGTTGGGTTTTGTGCACGGAAGTAGGAGTATTTTTTGGGAACTTTGGAATGCTTTTAGGGGGGATTCGTTGCTATCGTTGAGCTGTTTTAAGGAGATGGGGATTTGTTGGTTTTTCGTGTTCGTTAACTTGGAGAAGGATGCACCGGGTGTCTTTGTTGTAATTCACGGCTAAATTATTTCCACTGCTGTGGAAAGTAAGAAGAAATGACTAAAAATTTGAGTCCTTGCGAAGTCACCTTAAATGTCACTCCAGTGTCTTTGTTTCTGTTTAAGGTCACTTTACGGTTAAGTTAAATTACATTATAAGATGTTCACCCCTTAACTTGTAACTCGTGGCAGAGATTCTGGCGAAGATGTGAGAAAAATCTTAAGTTTCGCTTGAATTCGTAAGACTGAGGATTGCTAAATGTAATTAATCCGTAACAAATTAGCTCCTATTACTTGATCCAGTCGTAAAGTAATAAATGGCCGACGCTTAGATGCGTAGTCAGAAAAGAAATCACAGGTTAAGGGGTTAACATGCGAAAAAAGCTCCACGAACTTGGCAAACTTCTGTTTTGTCGTCACCATTTGATAAACTCCTCTAAAAATTAGTCATTTTTTCTCAGCCCCCGTAGCAATGAAAATAATTTGAACACTGTCTACCACACTGCGAACCGGCACGAGAGAACCAAAAAAAGGGGTCTGCGATGATAAAGCAAATTTGCACTCAGTTATTAATAATCAGCGGGTAACTCGATGACCGGATCCGCTGATTAACCGTATGAAAAATCAAACTTTCACACGCGACAGAGCTCAAAGAGTCTGGAAAAGAACTCAACGTCATTACAGGCTGACAGTCGCGAGTGAAATTGAAACGTGACGGTAGCAGTTGATCGATCAATCCATGAAGAGAGAGAGGAGGCGCGCGAAATGATTTTTAAAAAACGCTGGATCGGTGATCGCGACGAGGAAAGGGTGGACGAATTAACAATTACACGGAACAAAATGCGCGACGTGGGTCCACCAGAGCGCGGCTATAAACGCGAGTTTTCAATCGATAGCGTTTTACCAGGATTCGATTGAACCAGGACTCACTCTCTCTCTTTCTCTCTTGTTCGTTCGGTGGTGGTTTCGAGGGTCGTCGGCTGAGTGCTTTCGAAAGTGACCACTCTAAATGAGGCTTGTGTTTGCAGTCGGCTTCAAGCAACCTCGCCTCATATGTAAATGATAGAATAGAAAATCGAGTGGCACGTTCTTTCGCTCCGATTAATTTCAAATTTTATCGGGGGACCGATGGTTTTCGACACTGGTGTACTTGAACACACGTCCGCTGATAATCGTCGCTTGTTTTGGCGAAGGTTAGGTTCAATCCACGTTAAACCGCGATGTAAAATTCAATTTCTTGTTTCTTCTGGTTTTGGGGCGATCTTGAAGGTGGGAGTGCAATTTGAAAGTGTTAAAAATCGTTCCTTTTTTGCATGAATTGAAAGTACAGTGAAAAGGATTCTGTGTTTATTTATCCCTCGCTAATCCAGTGCTCCTGGAATATAAAATACGAATTAAATAAATAAAATATCAGATATCTAGAGTTCAGAATAAATTAAATAGCCAAAATCCTTCTTAACTCAATTCTGAATACGAAAAGATACCTCAACCTCCAATTTCTCTGATTTCATAATAAATGTAATTCCTAATTCACTTTCTTCTCCGCGAAGTTAAAAAAGAAAACGTTAATACTTATATGGAATAATTTTGATATTTTCAATAATTTACATTTCGTCTTCAAAGGGTTTGTCTCCATTTGTTCGTCACAATCGTCGATCCCTGAATTAAAATTCTTCTCAACTTCGCAATAAATACAACTCCCAATTTACTCCTTTCTCCACGAAGTCGAAAAAAATGATGTTAACGCTTACATGTAATAATTTTTACATTTCGCCTTGAAAGAGTTTGTCTCGATTTGTCCGTCATAATCGTCGATCCTCGAATTAAAATTCCCATCGCTCGTTCTCGTGCGACTCGGAAGTAGCTGGATGCAAACGAGCGATCGTGTTCCAGCTCTGTTCGATTCGGTCGGTCGTGTTCGAACTGTGGATCGACGAGGCAGGAGTAATCAGCGAAACACTTCGTATTCTTCCTGCTTCTAATATTCCCGGGACGTGCGCCGACTCCTCTGTTAGGGACCACCAGCCTCGTCGTGGTACCGGTTCTCCAGCGGGTTATTACCAGCCAGCTTCCCGCTAACCGAGGCCCGTGTACGTTTCGTCGACACGAAATTCCCCGATGTATCGTGTGAACACGTTCACTGGTTGCCTTTGAACACTCTCCAAACGACGAAAACAGCTCGATACGTAGTCACGCGACAGGGATGGGCCTCGTTTCCTTAAAAATCGGAGAATAGCCGGTGCAGGAGGGAACTGGAGGATTCGAAGTTTCTTGCTTCCTGAAATTCTGTTTTTTTTTTTTTTTTTTTGGTAGTCTCTTTTAATTAAATTTTTGTTTGATTAAAAATGGGGAATAGTGGTCCAAAGGATCCAAAACCTCTCACTTTTTAAAATTTTAGTTTTTAGTAGCTGGTCTCTTTTAGTTAAATTTACAATCTTCCTTTGCTTTTGTAGAAAGATTCACGCGACGGAGGTGCGCGTTATTTGTTTAAAAAATGAGAGAAATGTGGTCCAAAGGATCCAGAACGTCTCACTTTCTAAAATTCTATTTTTTAGTAGCTTCTCTCTTTTAATTAAATTTACAATCCTCCCTTTTTTAATGGGAAAATTCACGGGTCAGAGGTGCGCGTTATTTGTTTAAAAAATGAGAGAAATGTGGTCCAAAGGATCCAGATCTTCTCACTTTTTAAAATTCTATTTTTTAGTAGCTTGTCTGTTTGAGTTTTTACAGTATCTCCTGTTTTAATGGAAAAGTTTGAACGTATTATCGCAGGAACGTATTTTCAATTTCTCTATTAGAGTATTCTTGGGTTAAGCACCTCCATTTGCAGGTGCATGTCTAGAGGATCTATCCTCCTCGTTTCCCATGAGGATTACTCCGCTAGTAATCTTCACGTGTCAAGAACACGATGTACTTCAACACATAGTTATCGCGTCAAGAAGGAACTTGGAACACGAAAGGTGTAGCTATCTGCACGAGTATAACCTGTTTCGAGTTTCTATTCCCCGCGAACAACGGCGATGACGCCACTTTTGTTGCTCTTTTTCCAAACGTCATGTACTTATCTTCATCTTGTACAATTCTCAGTTTTGATGTATTCCCTTCTCAGGATATTTCTCCGCGTATTTCGCTCTCTAAATTTCATGGAAATCGGTCGAGTTTCACTCAAATTCAGTGCAATTTCTCTATCTAATTTTTGAGACAACAATGTGTCAAATTATGGAAACGAAGAAATTCCATTTTTTCAACACCTTAACCCTTTCACTTGTGATTTCTTTTGCTGATTACGCGTCTAATTTGCATTAATTTGTATCAGCTAACGAAAGCTAATTTATTACAGATTAATTACATTTGCCAATCGTTAGTCTCAGAAATTAAAGCGAAAGTTACAATAAAAATTCGAAATAAATTAAATACTAAAGTAACTAATCCTGTCACACCTTGACCAGACTCTTTGTCACAGTTCAAAGGGTTAAATACCAACTCTTCTACACCTCTCACCAATCTACCGATCTTTTATTCCCACTCCACCATAAAGACATAAAAAAAGAAAAGGAAAAAAGGATCCACAAACATTACCACGCGAAACACGCGCGAAAAGGTGGACGAGGCCTGAAAATGGGCAATCGAAATGGCCGCGTTTACAAGCTCGAATCTCCGGTAGCGGAGACAGAGTCGTGGAGCCCTCGAGAGGCGCAAAACGAAAGCCGGAAGTGTAACAGCAAACACTGGATGGAACAATGGACGTATCGTCGAGCTGGTGCTCGTTCAATTGACGTGGGGATCCTTAACATCGTTTTGCAGATCGACGAGACGGTGAAGCGTTGCGCGTATATACGTCCACTCGATACCTGGCCACATGGAGCGGCCTCTAAACGCCTGGTGAATTGTGAACATTCAATTTCCGACGGATTTCTATTTACCCGCTTCGTCTCTCTCACTCTCTCGTTCCAACTCTGCCGTTTGACACGTTGAGCAGTCAGTCACGGACCGAAGCGTGTCGTTCGAGCGTATTTTCGCCGTGGACAGGGAATTAAGTCGTTTCTGTCGGCCATTTACGACCGTTCCAACGTTTTCTATTCAAATAACCACAACGTGAGTGGACCAACGTTGTTCTTTTAGTCGTTCTTCGATTGCTTTCCTTTTTTTTTCTCTCTCCCTTCTGTTCTCTTTCTCTACCTTCCGGTGCCGTTTTGTAACGTGTTTAATAAGAAGGTTTAGTGGGCGGTTTCTCTATGGATTTTATGATTAAGACGAAGGAATTCGTGTACGGATTGAATAGATCATTTTGAAGAATGATTTCCTCGTTCTAATTTCAGCCGGGTAATCGCGTTTTGTTGGTTTATCAGGGGAAAGTTGCGGATAGAGACATATTCACCGACATTTATCCTATTATAATTTAACGCAGCTGTACAGGAACTGCTGTTAATTTGTTAGAACTTTTTGGAACCCTGGAGAAATTATTCTGTGCCACGGTGTTGCATGGACAGACATGATTTATCCAATTAAAGTCTGCTATAAATATCCTATTTAAGTCTGCTAATTTTATAAGTTTCTCTATTCTGGGCTTTGACGTTGTTTCGAACCCTTTTTCTCAATTCCCAATTAGTCTGACTTTTATCGCTCTTTTATCACTCTAACTTTGAAAGAGGCTCGGTGACATTATTGCGAATTAAAGAAGAAAGCACGCGCATGGAGACGTGCTTAAATGAAAAGCTTAAAATACGGCAATTTGACAAATTTAATATTCATAATAATCCATAATTATCAACGCGAAATCAAAGTCCCTGAGCGCGTTGAAAGTTGAGCGAAGACCTATAGCAGGTTCAAGGACCCCTCGAGCGAAGATCGGGAAGATCTTGAAAGTCTCGAACGCTTTGGAAGACTTATAGGACTTCTTTATTATCGTATGAGAAGACAGTACCGTCATTAAGTATAATATATACCGCAGTGTATAGCTCGGTTCGTTCTACGTAGAACTGCTGTTGCAAAACGGCATAAAACCTTTATGGCTTATTTTCACCGACACTCCTCGCGTACTTTTTAATTCCTTTCCATCTGTAAAGTGTTGGTCTCGTAATAGAATGCGACCATTTTGACATTTTTAAATCGACCGCCACGACCTATGTGTTTGTACGTATGGTATGTGGAGTTCTCTTAACACATAATCTTTCCACGGTTTTATCTCGAATGGCAAAATCGTAGTATCGATATCGAGAGCTAGACAATTCGATTTTCCGTTTTTTCTTCTTCTCCTTTTTCTTCGCAGCATTGAACTTTCGTAGATCGATCGAGGTAAAAGCTATTCGGCGAATGCGAGCTCGTGTGGGCAGTTTTCAATGGCGTGCTTCCACTTTTCAACGTTTGTAATTGCCGATCGCTCGATATCATACATCATTCCTAATGGATTGTACTTTCACCGTGCCCCGAGCTCCTTAATTACCTCGTATTTTATTTCACCAATTATCGCTACACGTTTTCGTATTAGCGGTATTACGATGTTAAGCGGATCATTAAATATTCCGGGCGTATACACGGCGACAACGTGATTTTCTACACGCTATCAGACACCTATGGAATAGTTCCGCGTGAAAAAAAGGAAATCACCGAACGTGGACAAATTGCCTTTCAACTTGCAAAATGTTCACCGTAAATATCTCAGTGGGT
>NW_017100145.1:607286-610237 GCF_001263275.1 Habropoda laboriosa
ATCGTGGACAAAACATTCGTCACACTTTCTGACTCGATCGATCACCGCGGGAAAGTATTAGGTGTGCAAATACGTGATCCGGTAGTTTTTTGTGGAATTTGTTATTAACGCTTTGCTAAGTGGTTGGATAGATCTGATATTTTTTACTGTGTCACTTGCAGGATTTTTAAATATTGCAATAAATATAGATTTTTATACATTTTAGTAGTAATTGAAGAATCGTTTTCTTGAAACTTTTATTTTTGGTGTATGTAAGGGTCCTCAATTATCTGGGAAGTTTCTAGCAATCTTGGCTGAAATAACTTCTCCATTTTCCACCAGTAATGACACAAAATTTAAATTACCTTACACAAGCGCAAAAAGAATAATAAATTCTTTGCCCATATTCGTCTACTGAAACGAAGTCAAACTTAACGAGCAGAAGAGAATAATTCTTGCACCTTTTCCATGTTTCCAACGAGCCATAATGGCGCAAAATTTAAATTACCCTTTCGCAAGCACACGAAGAATAATAAATTATTCGGCCATATTCACCGAGGAAAATAAAATCAAACTGGACGAGCGGAAAAGTGAGGAAAAATGATTTGCACCGACGATTCACTCGACTGTGTACGTTCGCCATTGATACGAGCTTCCGTGCACCACGAGCGTTCAATTTTCAAGCGGATTTCTATTTACCCCGTTCACGGTACCCTTTGGCCAGCGCGGCCATTGTCCAGCGGAGGTCTTTTCATCCCGGTGGACACCGCGAGCGAGCGTCTGGCCGCCATAAATCGCGACGAGCGACGAGCGGCTAGGAATGCTCGGTGTCGCGACGTCGTCGGTTCGCCGCGGGAGAGAAAATCGCCTTTTGTCCCGGGGGACGTTAATAATTACTCATGCAAACGAGCCGTACGAAGACGAGAGAGCTGGCCAGCGAGTGGGACCGCGAGACCTCGACAGCATTCACCAGAGTCGCGCCGGAAGTGCCTCTCCCCGCATTTCTAGTTGAAGGGAGCACCGCGAGCTCGGCATTTTTTGCCTTCTTGGGGTCGTCTTTAAATTTATTTCTAAATATTGGAGGAAATTTAATTTTTAATATTATGTATTTATTACAGTATTTATAAAAAAAAAGACCGCCCCCTATCCCCCGTATACATATAAAATACAAATACAAACTTTCTTTTTTTTCCTTAGCGGTCACCCATCTTAACATTAGTCGCGAGGAACGTAGCTTGACTTGGAAAAGCTACGAAGCGTCACCCTACCCAGTCCCCATTTCTCCCAGGATAAAAGAAACTGCATTCTTATATTATTTAAAGTTAGAATAACTATAGTAAATTTACTTCAGTCGTTTAGTCACTTCTAAGTCACACGTCCATCCCCTTCACCTCTTTCCCCCGTTCAACACTCTTCCACCCCTATTACCACCTGTTTATAGAACAATCTTCGCCGATTCCCCCCGGGAAAATTGTCCGCGACGCCAATTACTACCGAAATCCCGTCCCACCGCGTTTGGCGTTCGCTCTCCGCCGCTCGTCAGCGCCTTAAAACACGGCTGTATCCGAACGAAACATCATTGTCCCGCTACGCGTAGCAATTACGCGTAACTGGTGAGCCAGAGGGGCGGCCGGGCCTCTTAAAATTCCACGCTGGTGTACAGATAACGTTAACCGGTGATGGTACCACCGGATCGCCCTGTAGCTGACACAATACACGAGCTCGTTTAACCTCCCTTACCTTCCCCCTTTTCCATCCTCCTCCTTCAGCTGCTGCTGGTCGGTGGCTGTGACGCACGCTAATTAGAATAAACAGGTTGCCGACAGCGGCAAACCTCCTCACGAGCCTTATCGAGCGCTCGATTGAACATCGCGATGCTATCGTCACGGCAACGAGGTCCCTGTTGCTTCAACGAAGATCTCGTAAACTCGTTCCTCTTTCTTCGCGGTGGAAGAAGAAGACGAAGGAACGGAAGAGACGAGAGGGGAACACACGTGCTCCACCGATGGGAAGTTGGCCCGTACCAGAAGACAGTTTGGTCCCGCGAAACGGCTCCGAGATTCGATCGTGAACACGCGATTCCGCAATTGCAGCACGATAAGCTTTATGGCGTATTATTCGTGATAAGCTGCTCGTGTTCTTACCGTGGAAGATTGTAATAGAGATTCGGGAGGGGTTATGGGGTGTTAAAGATTGTGAGTTGATGAGTTCTGCTTTTTTCTCGTCGTGTGTGCTTGGGTTTTTATTGGTGGAAGTTATGGGCGGGTTCGTTTTGGGAAAATCTGGGAAGCGTGGAGGATGGGAGTTGTGTAATACGTTTGGGTAAGAGTTACGTAACGAGGTTCACTGCTGTGGTGCACAGGTGAATTTTTAGGTGAAGTATCGAGGTTAAGTAATTGTAAATTGGAATGTTTCAATTGAACCTGTGACATTCGAACTATTCAAGTTTTCATATTTATCCACGTCATTTTTTTATTTCACATAAATTCAGCCAGTGATATTCAGATTATTCAAAATTGAAATTCAGCCAACCAAATTTCAATTATTCCAAATTTTAACTCAGCCAATGAAATTATTCATTATTTTTATTCAAGCTGTTCAAATTTTAATATTCACGCATACAAATTGTTTATATCAATAATAGATGATTTTCTAAGTCTCGATTCTACTTGATTCATGGTCTCACGCATCCCTAATCTTCCACACTTCACTATGCCACCCAAAGTAGCACAAGCACGTCCCACGTCACTCGAATTTCCCAAAAAACCCCCGTTCCTCAGTCTGAATCGCGACACAAACGAGTTCTCCCCATTTCCCCCAACAATCTCTCTCGTCTCTTTTCTCGAATCTCTCCCGAATTATGCATCACCAACAGAGAGCAGATTATCGAGGCGACGACAAATGATAACACACACGGATCGATCGCGGCGCAGTTTCTTCTCGAACAGCTTGGAGATGTTTTTCGGACGTGC
>NW_017100145.1:610260-664851 GCF_001263275.1 Habropoda laboriosa
GCCTAACTTACGCGCGTATTATGCGCGTATGAGCAGAAACGTAGCCTTGATAAGGGTTTGCGACGAAGCGGAGGGAATAATAACGATGCGGGTTTTATTGTTCTCGCTGGTCAGAGGCGAGACGTGGCGCGTAAACTTGCGGACGAAACGCAAAAACCGGCGACAATTCTCATAACGCGAGTAACGCGCCTCGTGTCGGAGAAAGATGGCTGACATTGGCAGGCTTGGTGGAGGAGATTCAGTCACGGTGGAATTCGGGCGAGATATTTGAGCCTTGAATTTACGATGCTCGGTGGAAAAAAGAGAAAAGAAAATGTTGATGTTACACCTGACTTTGAAGCTGCATTCTATTAACCCTCTCGATCCAGAATTATTCATCAGCTGGAACGTTTAGTTGTTTTGGGTTGGGACATGTGAAACTTTCGATTGAATGGAAATTTTAGAATCGGTAATAATTTCTCCATTTTTTCATTTTGAAAATTTTGCACGCCAGAAGGAAATTCTTCACGCCAATTTTTGACGGTCATTTCGGATCGATTCTTTCCCCCGATCGATCATTTATTCGGCTTGCTGCATCAGCTGCACTAACAACGAGTAAAGCACGATTACCCTAATCTCTTACGAATCTCTGAACTCTGATTTCCTTCTAAACACCGAACAATAATTCTTCATTACTTTTGCAAACCATCGTTGGCAATTGTTATTACATCCTCCTCGCAAGTAAAGAAACGTTTAATTCAACACGCCCGAATACACATTTTCGCGTATCAAAAATATTCAGATATTCCACAAACGTTTAACTTAAACTTTTTCCATTAACATGCAGAATTCGAAGGAGACGCGTATGAATAAATTTCACTTCGTTTATTCAGAAAGCCACGTAGCAAGTATAACCGTAAGAAACGTATGAAAATGCAGCGGTATATAGCTGCAGTATTAACGTGAAAGGGTTAAAGTAGCAACGCGTGTCCATCGAATTCTACAAGTTTGCAAATTTCCGCGTCGCGTTTCCTTTACCAACATCCGGCACACACATACACGCAGAAATTATTACGTATTCTCCAGAAAAAAAGAAAAAAAATATATTTCTAGAAGCATCATTGTGTCGTAAACACCCAATAATTTCTATTCGTTACCAGCGGCGGTGTGTTTCGATCGTGCGTGTTACCTAATGGCCGCGCGTGCGGTTCTTTCCCAACGCGGGGAAGATATTTCATAGGCGGAGGCCGTAAAAATTAGAATTTCAATGAGCCCGGGGAAAACGCGCGCGGCGATAAACAAACGAGGTTAACGATATAAATACGACCAGGTGGAATGGTGGTAAAAAAAGAAGAAAAAAGGAACGAAACCCGCGATGGAAATGGACTTTGGAGGTGAGAGGGGAGGGCAAAGTGGCGAGATTATCGCCTGCAATCAGAGGCGACTCGTGTTGCATACCGTAGAGTCGACGCCTCGCGTCCGGATTACGCGCGATACGTCCGTCAATGGACGACCAATTAACTTTCCTTCCTCTTTTTCTCCTACCCTCCCTCTCGCTCTCTCGCTCGCTCTTGTCCCCCCGTTGCTCTCGATGTATCCAATCGAGGAAGATCGAAAGGGTGGCGGCGCAGCTGCCCACCGGTGAAAAGGGTGGCCCTGACTGCGTGGATATTAGGCGCGGGATTAACTGTCGAAGCCGACAAACCGCTCGACTTTTCCTCTTTTATTTCTCGTGGAGGCACTTGCGACTTCCAGTTGGCGGTTTTTTGATGGAGCTTGGCGTTGTACGGATTTTTGGTTATTTGAAGGAAAACTGGTGAATTGTTTCTTTTATAGAAAATCAGGGCACCTTCATTTTTTTTTTGAAATGGCGTTAAGACAAATTCTGCGATATCAGATAAAATTGCTCTTCTTTCAAATCCTACTTAAACAGAATAATGAAAATTGTCAAGACTGTTTTTTTAATCAAAAATGAGGGACACGTTTACTTTCTTATGTGGCACCGTATATTTTATTTTTTTGTATCTAGTATTGTAGGTGAAATCAAGACAAATTCAAGGATATCAGATAAAGTTACATTTCTTTAAGAAATTGCTTAGAAAATCGTCCATAAATTTAAAAAGGTCCCTTATTCTTCGATTTACTGTTAGTCTTCGCGCAAAGCACAGGATGTCCGGTAAACCACAGCGCACCCAACAAGCAAGTGATTCTTTCTAAAAGAAAAATCGGGGAAAATGTAGAGTAAGTTCCATGAAAAATGGAAAGAACGAAGCGATTCCAGCGCGGAAGTCGGCTTTTTTCAAGGGTAGATCGCGAGGCCAAGATTTCTGCTGCGGGCATGCACATGAACCGCCTGTGGCATCCCCCTTTTATCGGACTGAATCGGAAATACATATGAAGGAGCCTCGGCGCATTTTCCCACGTAGTATATTTCGAGGCCAGCCCCTGTACTACCAGAGAAACTTCCATCTTTTCAGTCACGTGCCTGTTTCCTCGGTCCAGCCCAGGAAATCTCTACGTTATTTCTGGCTGCGCTATTCGAAATTCGCATGTTTCACGTTTCTTCGGTAGATGGTCGAAATGATTTCGTAGTTCCTTGGAGCTTCTTACCTTTAATTCCACAATAGTCTAGTGAATCTTTTAGCGGACAAAGTGCAACGAACAAGTACCTTAAAATATTGAAAAATTAAACGGTCAAATATCAAACTTGAGCTTATTAAATACCTCACATTTTTCTATCTTCTTGGAACAGCATGCAGTATGTACCATATTTATTCCTTTCTACAGAATTTCAACCAATCTCTTACATGAACGCTACCTCCAAACTTTCCACCGGCAATATACATATTTAAACCTTTCCAGAAGGTTAGAGAAGCGATTTTACAGCTCCTCTAAGGTTACCATTTTCCCACGAGGGAGCTCATCATCCTCTCATTGCCGGCCAATAAAATATTCCTCTTTCCCAACGACCGATACTCCGCGGCGTACTCTTTCTCCGTTCAACAAACCAAGAGCGCCCGATTTTCCATCCAACTTCTCGTTTCCGTCTCGATCATCTCGATCCAGAATCGTTCCGGTACCAGCTTCTACCTCTTCGAATTAACGAAGGTCCGAAGCGAGGAGGAGGCCGTAGCCCACGATTCGAGACGATTCGACGATGCATAATTCATAGGATGATGCCAGAAGAAAGTCTGAGAGAGGTAGAGAGGCACGGATATCTCTCGTTATCTGAGGCAACTCGACTGTTAACGATGTAATAGACACATCGTGTCGGATCAGGCCGGATTAGCCGGTTACACGGTCACGAAACACCGCCGCCGCCGCGAACAGTATACGTACTGTTCGATCTGGGCAACGAACCGACGCGAAATCGGTTCGCGGCGTTTTAGACTTAACCAACGGTGAATTCTATCTGCGATCTGTTGTGACAGTTGAGCGATAGCGTAATAAGTTTTATCGGATCTCCGGTTCTGTACATCCTCGTGGAACGGTAGCCATCGCGGAGGACGAAGAGGAACGGGACGGAGAGCTCTCCCGAGATCAAATTATAAGTGTACACCTGGCCTTCCACCGTGCCTCATTTGCATACGATTTGAAGAGAGACCCATTGTAACGTGTTCGTTCGTTCGTTCCTTCTTTCTCTCTCTCTCTCTCTCTCTGTGTCGCTCGTGTTATACAGTTCGGCGCAAAAGTGAGGCTGTTGGTTGCCAGACGAACGTGCTAATTGGGCCTTAAGTAGCATAACGAGTTCCGAAAAACGGGGAAGGGTGGGTCGTGTGTGAGATGTTTACGGTGTAATTTTGCTGGAAGCATTCGTGTATAACATTCTTTAGGGATTTTTTCGGGTCTCTTTTTGTGCGGAGATGCTTGAATTGTGTATAACTTAAGATATTTTGCAGGGTGTCTCGGAGGATGGTGCTCTTGTCGTGCTTGAAGCAGAGGCAGAGAAGGTAAGACGAGATAAAACGTTTTTTGAGGAGACGTGTTTGACTGGATAAAGGATGTTTGGAGTTTTTTGCCAATGAACAACATTTATTTTTGATCAAACGTGCATTTTAATGGATTATTTTTGCTTCCTAAAGAAGCTTTTTTTTTTATATTGATTTTATATATTAACCCTTTGCGATCGGCACATTTCTCTGGTTGGACTATCAGCTAGTCGAAGCAAATTTAAATTTTCAAAGTTATTTTTGCATAGTTTATTTATTATATATATAAGGATATTGAAAAACAGAATATTTTGAAACTGATACATTTTGTTTAATACATACTAGTTATAGTGCATAAAAATAAAACGTTTTAATTTTTGTAATTTTCCAAAGTATGATACTTGACAAAACAAAGATCATGCCGCCATAGCGGCGACACCGATTTCTAGAACAAAATTGAAATGCCGCCACTATGGCGGCACCGATCGCAAAGGGTTAAACCTAGCGTTCCATTTTGTTTTTTAATTCTTGGAAGGATATTGGGCAATTTCGACTCAGAATGAAGTTGAAAATACTCATTTTTACTTATATTTTTATATTCATCATATAGCGTATCAACTATAAATATTATGCAACGAATTTAACAAAATTATGTTGCAAATATCTCTGAAAATGCACGTCCCCTAAAGTTACACAGAAGGTACACATTTTTCTGGCAAACAAAAATGCACAAGAGGTCTCCGATAAGTGCCAAAAATATGCTAAATTAATACCTAAAAAGTATCACTAAGATTTCGAAAGAAATTTAACAAAATACTAAAAAATTAATCTTAAATAATTCAACAAACTGTGTCTCACTTTTGTATCTTCGTTTTTCACCAATATTGGGTCAATTTGACCCCAGTTCACCTCACACTGTCATATTTAAAAAATTCCGCGCAAGGTTTAAACGAAACTTCATCTCTCCGCGCGATTAGGCGCAAGAAGATTTTTGAACGTTAATGTACCCACAAATTCTCCCCTCGAGCTCGCCAAAGGTACCGGCAAACTATACAATTACTTATTCCAAACAATCACACATTGTCCCCGGGACCAGACCAGGCTGCTAACAACCTATTATACTCTCCACCCCCGTTTCAACCGCGCTTCGAATTCTACTCTCGTTTCTTTCACGTTTGAAAACGACTTCGCCGTCAGGTATAGAAAACTTTTAATCAAAAAATTAAAAAAAGGAACACTCCTGTGTAACGTAATATCACGTAAGTGAGGAGAAAAGAAATGGACGACACAGAATATGTGATATGTAAAGCTTGACGAAATTGAAAAGTATTTCATCGAAATCCAAGGATCGCCCGGCAGATGAGTATTGCTCGAGGCTTTCGAAATACTTTAGCCCGGCAGCTGTGTACGTTGCTCGGTCTGCCGATAGAAACGTATGGCATTTTTATGCAAATCTTGCGGCATCTTCCGGCGAGGCTGCTGCCCCTTTCTCGACGCAGACTGAAAGGAGAGAGAGGAAGAAAGAGAGAGACAGTTGGACCGGTCGAAGTTCGGGACCAACCTTTGTTTTACGAGCGTCGCTAATATTTGTCGTACCAGCGACCAACCGGTGATAATGGACAGCTTATGGGTATTTAAACATCGGGAAAACACGTCGTTATTGGGAGAAATTCGTCGAGCCTTCGGTGTAACCCTTTATGGGTTCGTGAGGGAATTTTTCATAGCCTGAGAATTGTTATTTTTTTTAAAGAAATTTTATAGATTTCTTTTGGGTCTGTGTCTTATGAACTGTGAAATGGATTTGATGACATTTTTAGAATGCAATTTTTAGCGAATTTTGCCTTTATTGGTTAAGGGAATTTTGATAGTTTGAGAATTAGAATTTTTGAAAGAAATTTTATAGATTTCTTTTGGGTCTGTGTCTTATGAACTGTGAAATGTATTTGATGACATTTTTAGAATGCAATTTTTAGCGAATTTTGCCTTTATTAGTTAAAAAGGGAATTTTGATAGTTTGAGAATTAGAATTTTTGAAGGAATTTGATAGATTTCTTTTCTCTGTCTGCGAAATTTTAGCGAATTCAGAGAGATGGAAGGTTGTTACGTGGTTGAAGAGTAATTGATGTCCGCGAATGTTGGAAATGGACCACGCTGTGTTTTTTTTTCTTTTTGGAGCTAGCAATTGTTCGGTATAAACAATCAGAGGGATATAAATTATGATCTCACGGGTGTAAACAACGGAGCGACCGTAAATTGCGCGGCCAAGCGGGTATGAGCGACCGGGAAGATCGTAAATCGTCGGTTCGCGCGAGATTCCGGTGTCGGAGTTGTGGATACTGGGTTAGAGTGTAGCTTAGAATATAGCAGGAGAAATATGTCGGACCTGGGGGATAGAAAATTAGAGTGAAACGGAGAGAGAGAAAATGTTTTCAATATTATTAATATCAAACTTTTTCTTAATCCCAATACTTCCATATCGCTAGATTATTTCTGATATTAATACCAAAATATTCCTTAATTTACAAATTTTCATATCACCAAATACTCCACAGTATTAATATCAAAATCCCAATACTTCCATATCTCCAAATACTCTCTAATATTAAGCCCAAAATATTTTTCAATCCCAATATTTTCGTATCCCTAAAAACTTTCCAGTATTAATATGAAAATATTTCACTAATTTCAGTTTTTCACATATCACCAAATACTCTCGAAAATGAATACCAAAATATTTCTCAATCCCAACATTTCCGTATCCCCAAACACTCTCGAAAAACGAATACCAATATCCCCACATCGCTAAATACTCCGACAATCCCCACAAACCAATCTCTCAATTGAATCCAAACACGGTTTACTACCGTTCAGAAATTCTCTCACGTCTCCACAGTTAAAACTTCCCTCAACGACCCGACATTCCCTGCCAGTTAAGGGGCTAAGTAGTTTTGTCTACGCTTCAGACAGCGCGAGTCTCTGACCCAGAGAGGACGACGAAGGAGAGAAGACACGATCGTCGTTGTCTGGCGAAACCGTGGAACAAATAAATTCGCCAAAAAGACAGATGCGTGGCTGGCAGGTTGTGGCGAAACGAAGGTGTCACTCTCTTTCCCGTTTTCCCTACGTGCCGCAATAAATCCACCGTGCTTGGTGTACACACGTCCGACGTGTTCCTGATTCCATTCCGTTCTATAGTCGTTGCCTGGGGCGGAGGGGAATAGACAGGGTGAGAAAATAAATTAAGGTCCGTCGCATTTTAAAATAGCCTCGTCCTAAACGGACGCTCGTCTCTCTCTCTTTCTCTACCTTCGCGCCCGAGCTCCTTGAATATGCAAATATATGTTGATTCGAGAGATTTTTAGGCGCATGACATAATGATGATGACGACGACGATCCTTCGAGCCGGTCAGCGGAGATAGAATATTAAGGGGATCCTCTTGCTTGCCCTATAATTTCTCTTTGGAGAACGCGAGCCCTTTTAAACACGCTCATTCTCACGGGAGGATCGAGTTTAAACGGCGGACACTGGTCATTACGTACAATTTCGTTTCGTAGACTTAGATTCTTCTCTGGGGCCTAATCTCTCTCTCTTTCTCTTTCTTCCCTTTTTTCGGTGATTTCGACACAGAAATCGACGGTGGTTCCTCTTTTTCTCCGTGGAGGCGTTTAATTTCTCCGGAATTTTTCGGTGTATTAAATTCCACAGTCGATGGGTTAGACTTTTCTCTTGGTGCTTACGTAGGGGGATTGAATGGATATGATATGCATTTAGTCTGGGATGGTTTAAATCAACTTTCTCTGCTCTTGACATTTACCTCGTTTGGAGAATCGATGTTTAACTACTTCGCTGCTGATTTAATTCGACGAAACTTTCCATGTGAACCTGGTTTCATTTAGTTGCTGTTACGGTGGAGGTGGAGAGGTGCTTTTTCGTGGAGCGGGGCGGTTTTCATTTATTTTATGAATCGTTGTGTAGGTTGTTACTGTTGACGTTTTTATTTATTTAACGTAGAATAAATTTAACGAACGAAAGTAACATAATTATGAAACGAAATGTTCGCTTCCAAAGTCGATTAAAAATAGAAAACGAAGTGATGAGATAAAAATTGGAATTTATGCAGGAAAAAGGCGACATATTTCAGTTTGAAGAAACTCGCGACAAACTCCACTCTTGAAAAGTGACCAATGATTCATTTCAATCTTTCAAATTAACAAAAGAAAATTTCAATCTTTAAATTGAAAAAATATAAAATTTCAACTCTTCACATTCAAACACTAGCATTTCAATTTTTCAAATTAAAACAAAACAGAATTTCAACCCTTCACATTCAAAAAATAGAATCTCAATCTTCCAAGTTGAAGACAATAGAATTTCAATCTGCCAAATTTCAAAAAATGAAATTTCAATCTTCCGAATTAAAAAGAAATAGAATTTCAATCTTCCAAATCCAAGAAATCAGCACAGAAATACAGTCACAAGATGAGAACAGAAATTTATGGAGGAAAAAGGCAGGAAATTTTAATGACAGAAAGACGCAACGAGTTTCACTCGTCAGAAATCACCAGCAATTACTTCCTTTAATTCTTCGTCTCGAGAATTACACTCTGAAGCAATCCCGAATGTGTCCACCTTTCACGTAATACATCACCGCGATAATTATTTCGTTCTCTCTGACAAGCTGTAGCAGCGACAGGCGCGTTTACGTCGCCGATTGTGAAACAGCGCTATCGAGAAAGATTCTTAGCGTAGATACATCGTATGACGTATTGCCAGCGAATAAATTTTCGTCCACAGTGTTAGACAATTCGGCCGTATAAATCGACCGGCTGCGGAATAGTTAAACACGGCCGAAGCTCGGCCATAAATCGCGATCGCCGCTCGTAAGGGCGTTACAGCGAACGTTTAATTATCACGATTGAATTGACACGATAAAAACTAGCTGCCTGCTTTTCGCCGCTGGCTCTACTAGCGAAGATCGCCAAGTGTGGTCCATCCTTACAAATTGCGTATCAAAGTCTTGGGAGTATATACAGAATTTTGTTAATCATTTTTGCTTCTTTAATTTCGAGAAAATGATTTTCGAGGACTGTGAATATGTAAGGAATTGTGAATCTGAGAATTGGTCGCTTCGAATTCATTTTATAAACCAATCTCAGGACCATAAAATATTAAAGATAAGAGAAACGAAACTCTGAAGATATTAAAGTTGGAAAGATAAATTTTTAACGAAAATATGAAAGCTGGAAGAAATAAAATTCTAAAGAATATTAAAGTTAGAAAAATAAATCTCAAATTAGTTTTCCTTAATTTTTTCAAATTAAGGCCATTTCAAGAATATTATTATCTGAGAATAGATTCATCGGGCCGAATTTTGCAGAAATTGAAAGAAGGGTAAGAAGAAAGAAATATTTCACCGTAGAATAGATTTACATTTCTCTCTCAAATTTTTTTTTTGTAAAATTAACGAAGGTTCCGGGGAGGAAATTACGACAGGTACATAAAACACTTTGCGTTTTAACCGTGGATATTCATCGTCGTGAGACTTTATTCCCGTATTACAATATTTAATTCCTGCACATTTTCCCGCGTCGTTATTTGTACAAGGAGTCCATAACGTCTCCCTTTACGTGGAAAAATATGCATGACCGGAACCGTACCGAGCGGGGAACACGTGTTTCAAAGAACACGAGAGGTGCACTACAGCAGAGGTAGTACGAGGCATCGTGGGATAATATTTAATAAAACCAAAGACGGTGGCCAGGACAAAGGGATACTTTCTGGGAAAATGCGAGGAAACAAAGGAGGCAATAAGCCATTCTAATATCAGCTCTGATACTGGCTACTACTTCAACGTATTATTCCTCCGAGCATCCTCTCTTACCGGCCTCTGATCGATCTTCCAATATTCGCTCGAAATACCAAATGAATATCGTCGTCGATAACGAATTTTTACGAAACTTTGAGTTTTTTAGAATTTTTAGCTCTTCTGCTTGTACTAAAAAGAAGAAAACGGTGTTTCATTCACGTTTCAGACGTGAAATCAGAAAAATCTCATCAATATGTTAAGAAAAATTTCGGGATAAAAAAACGTAAAATTAAAAAAGTTGGTATTTAAATCGCTCGGTTGCCTCCACTCACGTTTCATCCTTATCTTTTATCCACTGTCCTTGTCTACGTTCGACAAACTACAGTGGCCGGCGCGAGGCTCGAAAACGTAGTCCCTGACTCTACAAGTGTCAGGTTTAGCTTCCTTGCGGACTGACACTTGTGGAGAATTTACTGTATCTGCTCCTAGTTTCGAGGAATTGGAGCAAACCGGGCATCACAGCGTGAACAAGGGCGTCAAAAGCTGCGATCTGTCATGCACAAACCTCGAACAACTAAACATCGCCAAAGTGAAGACTTACCCTCTCAGAAATCCCCCTCCTGCAGATTTACAAATCACAAAAAAGCAACGGAACGAAAATAACAGCTGACCCATGGTTAATCAAGGCGGAATCATTAATTCTCACCTCGCTGTACCAAGAAAACGAAGCTCGTTACTCACGAGCAATTTCTGTCCTGGTCCTCCCTTCCCCGCCTTTCCACTCGTCGATCATTAATCGAACAATCAGGCATCGAAGCGGCTGAAATTAGCCGAGGCGGGCGCGTAATAACGCTGCTCGATTCTCTCGCGTCGCGGAGAGACGCGAGGAGGAGGACGGCGAGACTTTATGCGCTTTATATCATCCGGCGAATTCCGGCTCTACGGCATATTGAATTTCGATTTTTATACGCATCCTTAAACACTTCCATTACTTTGGCCAGTAGCGCATCGCGCCGGTAGTCGCCGGTATGCGGTGCTCGCGAGGTTTATGCATATTCGAACGGTGCACTCTGCATATAAATGCGATCTCGCCGCGTCCGAAAGACGGCGCGTTTAGTGGCGAAAAAGGAGGGGCGACGAGAGGAGGATAGAAGGAAGAAGATGGAGGAAGAAGAGGAGGAGAAGAAGCGTCACGTCCATCGAGACATTTTTCGCGCTGCTTCCAACGTGTATCCGTCTTCTCTCTTTCTTTCTTACGCTACGCTCCTGTACACGTGTATATTTATACGCGTATTTATACAGGGTGGACCGTGTGAAATAGCCCACCTAATTATCTTCTCTACTCTTCTTTGGAAATTATTCTGTGCAATTCGAATGGCCTCAAAGGTTAGATGGGATAGAAGACAATTTTTCGCGATGGAAGAAATGGCGAGAAACGGAAGGAAGTTTCGTGTTTTATTTAAAATTTCAGAGTGTAAGGAAATTTGAAGCTCGTATCAACGTCCTCTTGCAATGCAATTGAATTCATTTCGATTCAAATAATTTTGGTAAATTTTCAAAATTACTTATTCAAAAATTAAATTTACTACAGCTCGTATTATCTTAACCCTTTCACCGTGGATTAAAAGGACGACGTTCAGCAATAAAATTGCATATATTTTGTGCTTGAAGACACTTCTATGGAATTGGTTTAATAATAAGATGTGAGTGATGGCGTGAATGTAGTGAGTATGCCGAATCGTCTCGAGATTTGGTAAACGAGCGGATCATACAGGGTAACTGGGGGCAAAACAGGTGAAGCGCGTTGCTATTGATATCAGAGAGTACGTGAGAATTCATTGCGAGATACATGATGAGAGAGCGTTGATCAAATTATCTTTATTTCTTTTTACCTGCGTTTATAGTTATTGTTATAAAATATATTGCTATTTAACTCATTATAAAGTGTTATACAACCACAACTTCAAAATACCGTAAAACTTGTTCGATGATACGCATATTGTTTTTTTTATTTTCTATTTTTATTTTACGAGTACATTAGTATGCGTGGTATATTTTAGAACAAGGAATACATAGTCCCATGTCGTTGTCTGGAGATCCTTTTACGATACGACGTACGGGCTAAACACCGAAAGGGTTAAATACACTACATTGTGACTACAATTGTTGTCGCTCTAATCCTACAAAAAATAGCATAGATGACCTCAGAAAAAGAAAATTGTTTCATCTCGTTCGCACTTTGAAATCACTCGAAAATCACGTACAAAAATTGTCCGGTAAAATCGTAGCTAATTATCTTCTGATAATTAGTCGTCCCGTTTCACACGAGCCACCCTGTATGCGCAAGGGGCGTGTGTGCTTCTGGTTATTCGTACGAGAGACCGGCTCGCGTCTTTCGTCCCGTCGCGAACGGCGAGAACGTTTCCAAGGATTATAAAGCTCGCGAAATATTTTCGGTCCACGGCCGTCATAACTCAGCTGGCGGGCTCTCGTTTTATTCCATCCTCGGGCCTCCTCGAGGAAAGAGAGCCCGTATACACGCGAGAACCCTCGCTCTCCTTCTCACCAGAGCAGAACCACCGGCTTCCGTTCGTACAATGGACCTTTCGCGAAATATGGATGCACATTTGTCGCGCGTTATGCTTACGCGGCTCGCTGGACGTGTCTATTAGCGGCGCTGTCGCGAACCCTTGCCACCATTCCCGTTGGAAAACGCCGCGAGAGATTCCAGTATGTGTGCATTTGTGTGTGTGGAGGAGAATCCAGCGAGTTAATCGGATTTCACGGGGAATCAACGGCCGAGAGCGTTGTAGGTGGCCGCGAAATACGCGATACGCGGAATATAGAGGGATTGTTCTGCTCTTTGACGAAAGATCCTTCCTAAAATATCAATTGTACCCGGGCCAGCTTTTGTTTTCGGCTGTGACGTTGCCGTGCAGTCTTTGTTATTCGAGGAATATGTTGTTTCTACCGTGAGGCTGTACGAATTGCTTTGTTACAGCCGGGAGATAGACAATGTGAAGGAATTGTTCTGCTATTTGACGGAGGATCCTTGGTGAAATATACACTCGGCCGGAAAATTCGTAATTTTGTTCAGTTAAGGTGCAGGTACCCGTAGAGCAAAAATTAAGGGTAAATTAGAGCGAGTAAATATTGAAAATAAAAAGAAGAAACGGGGATAGAGAACGGCGGGAATATTCGAATAAACTTAACATTCTGCAGTCGAAACTTGGAACAATCCCTGCGTTTCACGGCACTCCAGACTCCGCACCGCTGATTCACCTGCAGCAAAGATTAAGGGTAAATTAGGGTGAATGTGAGGAAGAAACGCAAGAAGATACGTTAAAAATAAAAAAAAAAGAGACAATTGTGAATCTACGAGAAAACAGAAAGGCGGGAATATTCGAATAAACTTAACATTCTGCAATCGAAACTTGGAACAATCCCTCCGTTTCACGGCACTCCAGACTCCTCACCGCTGATTCACCTAACCTTCCCATAGAAATGCTAATCGAAGCGGGTGATTAAGAGGCGCGCGGTAGACACTGTCCAGAAATGCTTTCAATATCGCCCTCCCCGATAGGGGGGGAATATTCATGTCTCTGGACCTTCTTCGTCATTTTCTTGTTTCTCTGTTTCGTCGATCGAAAGAGCGACGAGAGGTAAAAGGACGGTATATCTTCTTGCCGTGCCAGAACGGATACTTGCTTGTCACCAAACAGAAATAGTTTCACGTAGCCGGGCTTTTATGACAGTCTCGACACTCGTTGGAAAAGGGACGAGTGTACGAAGCAGAAGAAGAAGAAGAAGAAGACGACGAAGAAGAGAGGTGGAGAGAAAGGAAAAAAGAGAAGTTTCGGGTTTCTTCTTTGGTTTGAGGGTCGGGCGGCAGGTTCTCCAGGCCCCCATCGTTTTGCCATTCGTCGAGGATCGATCTTTATCTGAAATATTATCGCCGGGATCAGGCCTATACTTTCGTCTAATTAATCACGCCGCAAGCTGCAATTGTTCGCGGTCCGGCGCTATTAAATTCTCATATGGACGCGCGAGCTCGGGGATTAAAATTACCTTGTCGCTTAGCCCCGTCGAATTACAGGCATTTACTTAATTCATCGCCGAATCGGCTGCGCCCTGTTCATTGCTTTCCAACGGTCCTCCGTGAAACGGCGGGGAAAGAAGCGTTTATCGAAGATTGTTTAGGTTTTAGATCGTTACGAAGAAGAGTGCTTCTGGTGGAATTGATTTCTTCTTGCGGGGAGTATTTAAAGGGAATTCCGTGTTCGTTTAGAACGTCGTACGAGTTTGAAGGAGGCTGAACGTTTCAATCTAAGCTCTTTGAAGTGTACCGAGGATTTGTTACGCTGGAAACCAGATTGACCGTAGATCCTATAACCGTTACACTTAATCACCACTATCGCCTTGCAGTCGTAAATTAACGCGAATGGACGGAGCAAGGTACACGGGCTTTCTAAGATGAAGAATTAGCGACCTGTGAGTCACAAAGAGCTTGCTGCAGCCAGGCTACTTCCGTATTCGTTGCGGAAAAGAGTGAAACTTTGAAATCTGACTGATTGTGTGAATTTATTCGCCTAGTATATTACAACTGATACGCCTTAATTTACTCTTTTCTGGGATTTTAATATTTTACGGTGACAGCCTAAAAGTTTCACCACTTATCATTAACAATATTATTTTGTTTCTTAAAACGGTATTATTTTATTTCAAAGATTTTTAAAGAATTTTAATTTCAAAAAATGAAATAATATTGTTAACGATAAATGATAACAATTTTGAAACGCCGAAACAAAAGATTTTGCGGCCACGATCGAACCCAAATTTGTCGCAGCGAAAGGGTTAATGATTCGAATACTACACGAATTGAAAAATACACGCGGAATGAAGGGATTACTCTTTGACGAAAGTTCCCCGATAAAATATCAATTGCTTTTATCTGAAACGCAACGAAACAAGAGAACGACGACGAGGAGGTCCAGAGACACGAATATTCTCCAACCGTAGAGGGTTGATATTGAAAGCATTTCTGGACAGTGTCTACCGCGTGTCTCTTAATCACCTGGTTCGATTAGCATTTCTATGAGAAGGGAGAGAGCCGTTGAGAAATTCCTCTTTAACCAGTGTGGCCCAGTGGAGGAAGATTGACACGTAACCGGGCTCGTTCATGGGGAAAATGGTAAAACAAGAGAGACAAGCGACGTGGTTAAGTGTTGCTTAGTAGTCTCGAGGTTCAAAAGGTTTACGATATTGTCGGAAGGGAGGAAGGAGAGAGAGAGAGAGAGAGAGAGAGGGAGAGTCTTGGTTGCGTATTTCGCGGTGGTGTTTGCGTTTCATTGACAGTAATAGACTGTTGGTCGTCGAGGATGCTCGGCAGCGAGCTACTCGATAAATCAGCGGGGATTATACGCGGCGTCAGGCGATTCTCCGGCCAAACTTTGGCAGTATGTTCTCAGAATACAGGGAAAATTTTACGCATGTGCGTTTTGCCTGGCCTTCGTAGCGATTTACTGCGTGCACGTTTCGTTATAATTAGAGGCTCTGTCTTAGTATTGCTTGATTCACTTGATCCAGCAGAATTTTTATTTATTTCGTCCATTATCTGTTATTCATTTTTGGACGCTTTTTTCTATTTTTTATTCCATTTTTTTGAATACAATAATTTAAAGGTTTTGCAAATTTTTGTAAATTCAATCGTTCACACCTTTTGCATCCTCGTTTCTGTATTACTCGAGTATCATAAATGATATTGTAGGAATAGGGTTTTATTAAGGTGTCTATTCCGCTAGTTACAGAGATAACACGACGAGTAAGACTAGTTCGTAGCGCCTACACAGGCCTTATCGTATCGTATCGTGGCTTCTTGCAGACTTCTTCCAGACTCACTCCAAACTGACAGACTCTTTCCGGATTGATTTTCGGCTGCTTTGCGACTGTTTTCGCGTGTCGTGGGCACGTGCTTTTATCCTAGCCCAGCCCGAACGTTCCAGACATTTTTTCTAAACTCGGCACGTTCGGGCCAGGGGATTTTGCCTGCGTGGTCGCGTTACGCTAGAACAGTCGCGAAGCAGCCGAAAATCAATCCGGAAAGAGTCTGTCAGTTTGGAGTGAGTCTGGAAGAAGTCTGCAAGAAGCCACGACACGATACGATAAGGCCTGTGTACTTACTCGTCGTGTTATCTCTGTAACTAGCGGAATAGACACCTTAATAAAACCCTATTCCTACAATGTTAATCCTGAAAAACCTAAGTTGATGGAAGATTTCATTTCAGATTTGAAGAAGGTTAACTATAATTTCAATGAAAAAAAGAATCACTGCACTTAATTCGTTTTTTTGCAATTACTTTCTGATAAAAAAAGAAACAGTTTCTCAATGAAGGTGTTAAAAAAGAAATGACCAAAATAGCATTACAATTTCGCCTGAACCAAGTCGTTCAGTCGAATTATCAAATTTAATCTCCTCGTAACCGTGTTTTTCACCCTTTCGTTTCTCCAGCACCGATTTCGCGTAACGTTCGAAAAAAAGAAACCGGTAATTGACGAGTGATACCGTAAATGGAAGCCGTTCGTCATCTCCACCGGTGAATTTTCCATCCTTTCGCGTTGGCTGCAAAATACTTTCCTTAAGCGTGACCATAAAACAAAGGGTGAAAGTTGATCCGACAGCCGGTATATTCGGGGCCAGCTAGCAGTCAAATCGAAATACATCGGGAGGATTTAGTGTCGCGACATCGCCGCGGATCGGCACGTTCGTGCGCACGGTCGTCGTAAACGACAATGACATCCTTCCGCGCGGTCCGTTATTTCCATTCTTCCCGAATTAGAAAACGGCCCCGGCGACGTCCCCGCGCCGACATAATTCACGGGAACGTTCCCGCTGTCGGTCGTGGCGCGGCTCCAATTTGATTATTAATTTCGATTTTAGCCGCACAAGGGGAATACCGTTCCCCCAGGCTTCCGGGAAAATAAACCGGTCCGCGAACTTGCACGAATATTTTCGTCCTGCCCTAAACCTCTGTCGCATCGCGTTCGATCGTTCCTCTTCCCTCTTTGTAAATCGCACGAATCGTTTCGATTTCAGCCTTAATCACTCTCGTTAGTCAATTGCGCGCTTGCATTTGCTCACACTATGAGTAATTCGGTATTTCCGAGGGAATATTTGAGACACTGTGAAATTTATCAAAGTAGCTCTTTTAATTTTTTCTTTTTGTTCAACTTTTTCCTTGTTAATGTTAATCTTAGATTTTTAGTTCCTTTGTTGCCTTACAGTCCTTTTCACTTTTCTTCGAAGATGTCACATTTCACAGAGAATATTTATTCGCACAATTTCAATTTCTATAAAATTGTCGAATTTATTTAATCTATAACAAAATTTATATGAAAGTTAGTTTGATTTTGAACGAAAATACAGTTTAACTGTAATTTTTATCGATCAAGTGATCACAGTATCCTTTGGTTAGAACGAAGTCAAACACAATCGTTCTCCCAATTTTTACATCTGCACACGACCCACTAAAATCCACAAAGCAATCCCCGCACACACAACCGCCTAATCCCCAATTTCCCCGGAACAATAGCCAACCCTCGAAATTTCGAAGCATCAACCCAGCAACGTCTTTTAATCATTCTCCTCCCGTCCCTCCTCCTCCACCGTCGATCACCGTCACGCATCGCGAAAATCGCCGAGGTTCGCGTAAATCGTGCCGCTTAAGTGGCCAGGACGAACCTGGTGGGTATGGAACCAGGTCCAGTATCTCATATTTGTTAGGTCGTTGAATAGCCGTGTAATTTTGCCGGGCGAGAGATGCCTTTATAAATTGTCGAAAGTTGGAATATTGATGCGGGAATATGTAAAAACGAGACGGTGTGTGTGGTATCCGTAGAGCGAGAGAGAGTCATGTTTCATCGATGATTACGCGTGCGAGCAAGGCTGTTCGAAAGACGATGGATTTCCACCGACGCGGCGGTGGTTCGCGGCCGTTTTTCGGCCGATCGACGAAGAAAAAGGTCCGTGCTTGGGTATCTGGCGAGGAGGAGGCGAGGCGGGCGCAAACGCGAGAGCTCCACGCCGAGTAATTTCGCTAATGGTCCTGAATTGCGACGCCCTACCCCCTCTGTGTGCGAGCGGGAACGTCGAGGTAATTCGCCGCTGGAAATTCGGAAATTAAATTGGTACCTACGAGGAGGCTCCTTTTAATGCGCGTAATTACGTGATTACGCGCGGCCCCGAAACTGTTTCAACTCGGCGGCGCGTTCAAAAATATCGGCCCGTTTCGTTCGGCAGGGAAGAGAGGAGGTTTTGCCTCGGTTTCGATCATGGGGGAAAACAGGTCTTGTGTAGGGTACAATGTAACGAGCAGGGGTCGCCGACGGTGCTCTCGTTTGTAGGATTTTTTGGGGCTCGAGAAAGAAGGTAATGGGATGTTGATTGTTGGAAGTGTGTGGCAATGGCACGATGTTTCGGAAGGAATCACTTTTTACTGTACAGAAAAATTGTAATTCTGTAAAAGCCTTATTTATCAATTAATATATTCTATGAGGAATTTATAAATGCTTAGGTACCTGAAAATAGAAGCTTCTAAAAATATATTGAAACGTTAAGAATTTCGGTAGACATAATTGCGAGACCAACGTCTTGTAGTTAGGTCACTGTGGCGCTAGTAGTCTCGTTTGTGGTGCGATGTGTATTGAACCTTGTCTTTAGTTGATGAAATGGAAGAGGTTTCAAATTGTATAACTTTTGAGGAAAGGTCAGAAACGTAGCAAAAATCAGAGATAAAAAAGTAAAGTACATTACTTAAATTTTATTTAAACTTTTTATTCATTTTTTAATACGTATTTGAAACGTGCAAATTTTTTATCGCGAGTGGGATTTGTATTAGTTTTTTAACGCACATTTAGAACAGTAAATGTTGAACAAATTTTCACAGCCACCTGTCGCTGGTAGAATTTGCTTTTTCCGTAATACTACCGCTGTAAGCCCGGTAGAAACATTCGCAAATCCCCTAGATTATTACTTCTACAGTGCCAGAAAGGGTAATGTTTGATAGTTGTGTCGGTGGCAAGCTGTCACGGTTCGAATAAAAATGTAGCCAGAACTAATGGAACGTATTAGAAGGCAACAGAAGGTCAACATGAAAATAGCGACTTATACGAAGGCAACAGTGTACCTGCTATCGAGGCAGATTGATGAATATTAGTGCAGATTATGCATGGAGAATCCCCGTCACGCGGAAGCGTTCACCGCGGACTATGAATAAGAAATCCCGCGTCATTCTTCATTCGTCCGGTTTTTGCTCCGGCGAGGATACCTCCGGAGTCGAGGAAGCCTCGATGATTTAGCATCACGTATTTATAGCGACGTGCTATCGTTACGAATCTTTAATCTTCGTGCAGGCATAAAGACGTGTACGCTTAATAAATAATCCATTATCCGTTCCCCCTTTTACTACAACTTTGGTAACCATGCAATATTCAAAAGTTCCACTTAAATGCAGTCACCTGAACAGAGAGGGAGAACGGTGTATACGGGGTGGTTTGGAAATAGCGGCGCAATTAAAATTGAAGCGATACCTCGTACAAAAGCAAGCAAGAAATATAAAATAAAATTTCTTTCCAGAAAATTTAAAGATTCGTCTACTTTCTTTATTTATGCATCTTCGATCTTCGTGAGATCATTTCTTTCAGCTGAAAGAAAGCATGAAACTTTCGTCAGTCTAAGACACTTTGATTATTAATTCACAAAGCAAAGATATTTACGTCACTCTCGATAATAATCACGACATTAGGATACCTAACTAACATTCAATCTCGATTTCCTGAAAAAAAATGAAGATCCATGGGAAAAAAAATTTTCTTCACATTTTCACGTAAGAAATCACCCACTTCCTGATTGCGCCGCGATTTCGGAAACACCCCGTACACGCGCGTTCCGTAATTACAATAAGCCGCGGTTTAATCGAAGCGTAGAGGATCGACGATAATTAAAAGCACGCAGAACGTGCTCGTTGCAGTAACGCTCGTTCATTTTTTAAACGGATGGAAACCACGGATACGATTCGTCGTCGAATAAATGACCGAGGAACGTCGCGATTAATTGCTCCGTCTATCCGCCACTTAACGAGTAACGGGACCTAGTAACGCACTCGTGATATCGCCCATTAATTGCAACGTTTGTTTTATTAATTGACGCGAGCCTAGACTCTCTAGTATCCAACGTTGGAGCTTTTTGACAGAGGCCGCGATTAGCGTCGCGGAATGCGACGAACGGTCATCAATTTTCTCTCTTTCTCTCTCTTTTTACGTGCACGCTACACACAAGAGTATTTCTTTTAATTGGCCGGCCACGTTTACGTTCCCCTGAATTACACGCGCTTTCCACTCTTCTTCACGGGGGGAAAGTAATACCGGAGGAGCGTTTACGAGCAGATCAACTGGAACGATAGCGCAGGCTGTTTCGTCGTCTTGGAACGTTTCGAGGGAATGTTATATGGTTACGACATTTCGAGTAGTATCCGACCGAAGACGTGGAAAATGTTTAAACGTCGTTGGGAATTATGCTATCGACACTGTGTTTCTTTCTTTTTCTCCGTTGAAAATCTCTTACGATCGCGTTCTACAACGCTTAAAACGGTTCACCATTTTGACGATTTTTTTCTGACTTTACTACTGCATGGAATTTTTTCATTTTTTAACCGTATTTGCAAAGTACTTCGACAGAGCTGGGAAAAAAGTTTCGCTCGAAAAGAACAATTTTCTTAGAAGTTGTGAGCGTTGTTTCGTAGCTCCTCTTACTTAATTAAGAATTTGAAATTTTTCTTACCGAACATGAATGCAGCTTCCTATCAACGAAGACGCTTTTCGAATATTCGAAAAATGTAAGAACAACGACAAGATAAATCGCTTGCTTAGAAATCCTCCAAGTTCGAAGAAAAAATTCTTTCCTAATCATCCTTCCCCGAAGTATCCACAGTAGTTTCATTCTCCATCTCGATATCGCAAGAGAAGACAAATACAGTGTAAGAGTATGGTTGAGTGAAGCTAGGGACTCGGGCCGGTTTATGACCCGCAGACCTCTCGGTCCCAACGCCTGACTCCCCGCGCGCTAAGGGCTGGGTCAGGAAGGACCCAGCCACGTGCTCGCGCGACGCGGTCCTTGCCGGGTAGAAACCCCCAACCTGCGCCAGGGTTTCCCAAAGGCAAGAGAGGGGCGTCAAAGCCGGCATATGAGGACGCGTTAGGAGCACTGCGGGCAAGAAACATAAGAATTGTCAGAATTGTAAGCATTGCAGGAGAGTAAATTGAGCCGCGTAGTCAACGACGGAATAAGTATAGTTTTTTAAAATTATCTTACGAAGCACTATTTAAACTGAAACCCCTTACAACAGGAAATTGTCACTTGAACATTCATACCATCTCTCCCCGGTCCCCTTATCAGAGCAGCTGGCTGTACCAGAGATCTAAGAGCTTATTGACGTCTCCTCGGCGTTCGTCCAATTAATCGTACACGTTAATCGATCAGCTGACCAATTAAACTCTGCGGTGGGTCGTGGATGATACCGAAGCTGTCAGGAAAAAAGTGGATTGATCGATCGAGCCACTAAATCAGCCTCTCATCTATAATCACCGAACCTCCTATTAGACGAGCCTCTTCAAACCAATCTCGGCCACGTCCGACCTTATCTTGCACAACCGACCGCAGTTGTTGCCTATAACCGGCGATTTCTCAACATCGTTCGAGCACTACTCGAAACTTCTACGACACAATTAACGATTATAGGCGGGACTCGACCGTTGGGTAATTCGCCGATCGACGAAACTGGCTGTCGAAGTCTCTCTACCTCGCTTGGACGTACGTATCCGCGATTTCACGATTGCGCAAGGATCAGCCGCGACAGCGATTTCCGTCGCTGGAGGCGGTCGGAACTGGTGCCTCGCGGTAGCGATCGTAATTCACGCGGAACGACGCGAATAAATTTCCATATCTGGCCTGGCTTTCTGACGTCGCTCGTTTCCTTACGAGCCTAATAAAGACAAATACACCCGCGTGCGAGCGTGTAACCGTCGTGTGGACACCGTGTCCGGGACCAAGGCGGCGGGGAGAATCGTTCGCAGCGGAGAGATTACGCGCGCGGGACGAAGCTCGGTGGGATACGCGGATGTAGCGTTATCGGTTCGCGTGGGTGGCGTTTACGTAGGTATAGTCGATGGAAGAAATACAGCGAGATCGTAAAATCGGTTAGACGTCGAAGCTTGCACGTTCGAGAGTATCGACGGTGTGATCGAAAGAAACTTTGAGATGATAAGGTCGTGAAAGCTTAGTCAGAGTACTTTGATTCTGGCATAATCGAAACGTGAGAAACGTTGCGTTCGATTGTGTCAATTGGTGTCGATGCTTAACCCTTCTAGAAATGGTGTCGATACTTAGGAAGGGGCGAGATATTATCAGAACTGTGACGTAGGGTTATTTGCACTGTGCTTTAAAAATAATCACACACGACGTGTAAAATATGAATTTCATTCACTCTAATTCGTAATTACATTAGACTGTCAAAGGGTTAGTGTTTTAATTTATATAATTTGCTATATTTTTTCCACTGACTGTACATTCCTATTCGCAAGTATAGACACACGAGAGCAAGTTAGAAAATTATTAGGACCCAAGAAAGAAATTATCGAGCCTGGAATCTTATTATACAAAGTGCTCCATGAATTCCTTTAACATATAAGAATTTCCTAAATCCGAAAGATATGGTATAATAGGAAAATAGGGTTGCGTTTTACATTCGATCAATTTTTCCTTGAACGAATTTTCGTAGCTTAAAATCGACAGGGAGAATAGATAGTTCCGTTGGCACAGTCGGGGAAGACATTTTCATTCGTATGGCCAGCAATTCGCTACATTAGTTTACGTCGTCGGCTAAGCGCTCCTTAAACGGTTTCATGCATTATGGATTAAGGAATCTGAATTCTGGTTCGCTCGCTTGCTCGCGAGCAATCAGAAAAGACCGAGTCGCGCGCGTCCTCCTCCTCCTCCCTCTTTCTCCACGATGATAACGTTAAATTTATTCAGTGGAAAAGTCGAGCGCCGAAAAGCGGTCGGCGGCGGCGGCGACGACGACGTCGACAGCTTTTACCCGGCTCCGTTCTCTTTTCAAGCCTCAACCATCGGACCAACGACGACGCCTGGCCATTAGCCGCGTTCGCGAACGCGCCCTTTTTCGAGGGAAAAAAAGCCGGCTACGCGAGGCCATCCGCGTTTCATCCCGACAATTCAACGAGCGGTGAAGTCGTTAGGTTCCCCGAAGTCGTTAGGTCATCGCGAGTGGTTAGGGAACGTGTCAGGTCAGACTTGTCAGAGGTTTTGTAAAAATAGTGACGTTTGATGCTTGTTAACACATTCCACGGCTAAAGGAGAAATATGAGTTTTGGAGGAAGTTTGTAACGAGGCTGAAGTGTTAGGTTCGAACGTTTTGTCGTGGAAGAGTGTCACTTTAATCTGTACTTTTCTTATTTCAGACTTGAATCTTGGATTTTGAAAAATTATCCGAAATTATGCAACAGCTACCCAGAATATCTGTTCGTGAGAATTTGACACTTGGGAAACGTTCAACGACATTTTCATGACTTAAAAGTTAAAGCTACTGTACCAATTATATTACTAGAATTGTTGCTGTTTTCGTTGAAAAATAGAATTGCAACGAACCGTAACCTTTCTTCTCACGAATGAAAAGAAATCAAGTCTCAAAGAGTCGACAAACCACGTTTCCCTATAAGAATCAAAATTCCGTTTTCAACAACCACCTTCACATCCCCACATCTCCATTCTACTCTCCTCCACACAGCTCTCCAAGTCACCGAGTTAACCAAAGCGTTAAAATACGTAACAGCAAGCAAACATCCTCTCCCACCCGCAAACGAAACGCAATTCTCCTCCTAATTCACTATCCAGCGAGCGCAACCTGCAGCTAAATCTACAAAGCGCCCTCGACACCTCCGTGCCACCCTTCCGCTAACCTAGGCGCCCGAACCAATTTGCCTCCACTTTCAAGCCGGTGTTCCGCTGTCACTCTGGCAAAGTGTGTTGAAAAAATTCACGGTAACCGTGTCCTGTTCGCGTTAACCAAGTGTCGCGCAGCGGTGTATCCTCGCGTATCCTGAATCGCGAAAAGGAGAAATAGAAATCGCGGTCCAGTTTCACCTTGTGCCGGTGCCAGTCGGAGGGAAACAAAAAGAGGAAAGGTAACAGCTGTAAAGAGTCAACACGACGTCCAAATATATACGACGTTACGCAGACACAAGGTGTCAGGGGCGCAGGAGGTGGCGCGACGCGACTGTCACGTACACGCCGCGACCAGGCTTCATCCACCACCCCGTCGAGATGCAATTTCCGCTATTTTTACCCGAAAAGCTTCTCTGCCCATCCCCGCGGCACGTTCCTCAAATAAAGTCCGCCACCCTCGCTACGTGGCTCGTCACTCTTGGTGGGCGTGTGTGTGCGTGCGTGTGTTGGAAACGTTTTCGACCAATTCTGCAGGCATGAATTCTCTGAAGATCGCTGATTCGTGGTTCTAGGTGGAAGAGGAGAGATCTCTAGGATTCGCTGATCTCGCGAGGAGCCGAGAGGATCGAGCCGTGTTTAACGCGAAACGACGTAGATTCTGGTACGAAATTGTCGGGGAATGAGGATTCGCTGGCGGCGGTTGATACGTTGTAGCTCCAGATTCGAGGGGATTTTAGGAGACGAGATCGCGGATTCGGAGATATGGGTTTTGTTCAAGTTTGATTGGGGATGTGTGTTTTGGGGCTGTTAGTGGATCGAGCACTTTGGGATTTCTGTGATTGTTTAATAGATTATTTTTAACAGACGAAGAATGTGAATTTTGCAGGAAAGGGTGATCCATGAGTCACTTGATCCTTTAAAAATTGAACAACTGTGTTTCTATTTTATTTTCTAAATTTCTTCTTTCAAATTTTCAAAATTTATCGTGGAAAAATTCTTTTAGAACGCAGTTAGTTGATCTCTGATAGCGAAATTGTGCATTTTTCGTACGAACATTTAGTTGAACTAAATTTCTTTCCGGGTCAACCGCGTAATCGTCCGAATTCAAATTTCGACCAGGTTGCAAAAACTCTGAAGAGCAACCGTGATTCACCGTTGGCAAAGAGGGAGCATGGAATTGTCGCGAACCAGCACGCGCCACCCTTCGGTTCGCCCAGTATCGTGACCCAGTGGTGTCCCAGTCCGGGTTAAATGTGCTACAGAATGGCCACTTCCGCATAGCAGAGTCATGACTCACTCAGCTTCTTGCTTGAGTCACGCTTCAAGTATAACTCGAAGCATACCTCGGTCACCCTTGGCAATCTTCACCAATTAAACCTCAATCGTCGCTAATTAAATTCGGAATCTGAAACAGCAGCTGTTTTCAAGTATCCCACCTTTCGCTCTTCTTGTCGCTCAGTCACTCGATGAACTTGCAAATAGCATTTCAATATCTTGCATCCATCTGAACTGAGAAATATTCAAAAATTCCATCGTTCTTAGTTGCAAACCACAATTCTCCTACGTTCGAAACTTCCCTCTGGATCATCGTACACGAATAAACACACTCGGTCGAAAATTGTACGCGAGCGTCTCGCGATCAAGCGAGTTTCCGGTGTCCCTGGATCACGATCTCGTATATTCGCCGGCCGAGGGGCGTTTATCACGTCCCGTTTGACGACGCGCCGCTTCGTCGACGTTTGTTTTGAACCGGCGGGACGTTCGAGACGTACGAGACTCGGTTCTGACTGGCGAGCCGGCTCGTAATACCTTCGGGGACGCCGTTTAACGTCCCGTCATCTGACAGCATGGATTCCGGTGGCGAGACCGCGGCGCGTTTCAGACGATTAAATTCATCCGCGCCGACAGACGCGCTCTCCTAAGCCCAGGGATCACGCGCAGGCTCAATTTCAGCCGCGACAAGCCGCGACCCTTAATCCAGCGATCAGGATAATCGTCGGCGAAGAGTTACGAAGAGTTACACCACGATTCGCGTTCCCTTTTTTAACACGTGGTTCTCGGATGATTTAGCGTCACCGGGGATAGCGCAGCCTTTCGTTCGGTTTGTTTGGTCTTGTTTGGCGTAGCTGTTGTTGCATTCGGATGAGTTATCGGCTGGGGATTGTTTGTTCGGGATTTGTGGTCAATTTTCTGGTCTTCTGTGGCTTCTTCGGGATTAAGAATGCAGCGGTGATCGATCGTTGTTAGGGTGTTTTTGATCTTGACGGAGGTAGCTGCAGTGCTGATGGAACGTTGGAAATGAAAAGTAATTGTGATCGTGAAAAAATGAAAATTGTTATTAGGTAGTGGAATTATTGAGACTGAATCGTAGAACAATTTTATTCAGGATTTCTGTATCGTTCTGTAGTGTCTTCTTTTGTGCTGGATTATGAAGTGTTGCGTGAAACGCAGCTGCAACGTTCCGTTAATTAAAATTCGTGCTAACCTACTTGGTCCAATATCAGAAAAACTGTTACAGATAGCAAAACTAGAACGAGCACAAATAGATTCAGCTCAAGTTTGCTACCCCTCTGCATAAGTGTTCAGACAGGAAGTACCTCCACCCTGAATAACTCTTCACCACAATACAACCGCACAATTCTTCCCCAAAATCTACCAATTTCTCCATCAAGCATCAAGATCCTCAGAATCTCAATCAACCTCTCCATCTCCTCTCTCCAGCTGCAAACTTCCTGGATCCCTAGTCTCATTAACGTCTCCTCTAAATAATTCCAGCCCTCCTCCTCCCAACGACTCAATCTTCCATCAAATCAACCAAAGCACCACCCAGGAATCATAAATAAACCCGATGTACACGGTGTCTCGGAACAAATGCCCGGATTCGGAGGAGGCCGCTTGATAAATGCGCGAAATTACGCGTGGAACGCCGCGCCGCGCTCGCTCGCTCGCGCGCACGCGTGTCGACGCGAGTAATTATCACCGCGGCGGCGGCGTTCTGACAAATTTCACGTTGGCAAAAGGGCGCCATCCGCTCGCGATGAGAAATGACGCGCGTGGGATAGCGACGAGAGAAAAGATAGAGGCGGTGGAGGCGTACGTAAGGTGAAGAAGGAGGAGAAGGAGGAGAGTTGAGGTTCGCGGCGATTGTATCGGTCGGTGTGAATGTCCTGTCTGGTAGTTAAGATGGCAGAGGGGAGACGGGCACACGCGGTGCCCTGGAGAGAAGTTTTATTGCGACAAGTGCGCTGCTGCTCTCTTCTACGGCCCCCATTACCGACCGACTTCCGGTCGTCGCTGAGAATCGCCGGAGAACAAGCACCGCTGAAATGCAATTTACTCTCGAGTCGCGATGTCCGTCGAAACTCGATGCAAACCGAGGCTAGGGGAGGCTGTGTCTTTTGACCGGGGGAACCTGCTCGACCGTTTCGTGTTTACAGATCCCACGATCGTTGACGAGGACCCACCGAGATGCGGTTGAAAGAGGATTTCGGCGTCTTCTTCGGTGATCTGAGAAGCGGAGAGTGTGAACAGAGAGATAAAGACTGAAATTTCTTCTTTTCGAAAATATCAAATTTGATGTTAGAACTTGAGAGATTTGTTTGGAAGAGGATTATTGTTTGGAGTTAGGAAGGAGATCCTCTTAGTTTTCTTTTCCGACACAAGGCTTTTGCTTTCTAAAAGCATCACCGCATATATCTACTAGAGTTGCTTTATCAAAAAGTACGAAAAGCGTAAAGGGTTAATTCAAAAATGTCAAATTTGGATTAAAAAGAATTTGTGTGTCTTCTTCGGTGATCTAAAAGACCGAAGAGCGTGATTAATAAGAAAGAAAAGCTCTCCTTCCACTTTCCAAAAGTTCCCCAAAAAACACACACGGTGCAGAAATCTAAAAATTCGCCATGAAACGATTGAATTAGAAGCCAAATGAAACTCTACACGAGACAGCACTGGAGGGTAAACGACGAGCACCGGCAATTCCTCATTTCCCTCCGCGCTCGGCGCACCTTTCGCCAGGGCGAAAGTTCGTGTCGGAGCACAGACCTCCCTGGAGAGAGGCGGTCAAGCTGATCGTTACCGCGATCGAACAGCATGTTCCAATCTACACGTGTAAAGATAGCGGCTCGGGCTGTTGCCACGGATAAACTCGATCGCAGCTCGTGTAAGCGGCCTGCAGGGGGCATCCGGAGAATCATGAGCGTGCGCTGATAGCCGCGCGATGATAACGACCGTGGAATACAGGCGGCCGCTAATCTCGGTTCAAGCTTACGTATCCTTTTGCACAAAGACGACGAAGACGACAACAACGACAACGACGGCCTTCCATGTCTCTCTTCTACCTTCTGCAAAGCTGGGCCTTCGAAAGACCGGCCCCGTTTAATTATTCCTGCGGGGCATCGTTGGAACGACGCGCGTGATCTCTCTCCACATCGATGAATCTGGACAGAATCGAACTTCTCCGACGTTCCTCTCTCTCTGCTTCCTTCGACGAGAGAGAAGAGACTTTAAAGCCACGTGTGCATCGTGCAGGTTGCACGTGCACCACCATCCCTGGATGGCCCTTTAATGGCGGTCTTATCGGTCTGCTGTGGGATAATCCTGCTGCGCGCTCTAGACAAGGCTCTTGGGAGGGAAAAAAAGCCACGGAATGAGAGGGATGTAATTGGTGGTCGGGGTAAATTGGTCTGGAAATGTGGATCATTAGGGATATTGAGGCATGGGACGGTTCGTGAGATTAGCGTGTGGTTGGAAAGTTTGTGATCTGTGGAGGGAGTGGAAGTTTTACACATTTATGGAGTTGACATACATATACAGACGAATTTCCTTCGACTCAGAAATTCGTGAGCCGGTCTTGTCACCTGATTGGTACGTATTTTTGCCAATCAGGTGATAGATCCACCGACACCCACCTATTCCGGGCAGGAGAGGTGGTGTCAGGGGAGGTGGAAGACGTTATGTGGGAAATTTGGCGAATTTCCGCCAGGCTTGGATCCTGCAAACGTGCTTGCAATTTGCACTTCGGATGTTGTTCCTTGTACAAATTGCTAGCCACCCGTGCTAAAATAAAAGAAATATATTACCAAGTAATATATATACAGATTGTGCTGTGCACGATCCAAAACGAAATTACAAAAATGTCTGCAATAAATAAAGAAACAAAAATGTCTAAAAACGAAGTAGAAATGGGTTCGCCTCCGCGTGGCGGGGACGGAAACGCGGGCAATAAACCCTACGGCTAAGAAACCCACAAAATCGAACGACACAAAATTCGAAGAAAATAGCTATCTGTATTGGGAAACAGATAGGCAAAGATTATGATCGAAGCAGTAATGAGCTCAAAGCTCGTAAACTGCAACATCAATGCGAAACACATAGACACATAGCCACCCGTGCTATTCAATACGGTGAAAATCATGACAAAGGGAAGGCCAAGATCCCGTGGGTGTGCCGCGGAACATCTGCATACCTCAGGGTTTCATCTCCAGTCAAAATTTGCTCACATTCTATACAGTACAGAAGTACGACGTTCGAAGTATAATTAAATTAATTACAAAATTCGATGGAATTTCGCGTCGATCTACTTTACAATTCTTCCTTCCCCGAAGATCAATCCACTCCCCAATTACAAGTAATTCCATCCTCGGTCGATATCTCCGAATCAGCCATCAAAATCCTCAATCAACCATCGTCGATATACCCGATTCTTCCCGCAGAAAACCAGCCACCGTATTACAGTACCTAACCACATACACACGCTTCTCGAGAAGCAGCACGCGCACGGAAGAGGCTCGCCGATCCAGGGAGAGCAGGGTAATCACAGGAGAGAGCGGCGGGGCTCGATCGTGCAAACGTTCATCCGCGGAACAAATTACATCAGCGGCGATTACATAATTCCGCGGCGATGTATTGATCTTGGCGGATGCCTATCGGTACGATCTACCCCTCGCGAGTTACCGTTCCACTGTTTATCTTCTTAAAGGGGTTTAAACGGCTGCCGTGCGTTCAGCACGGGAGAGATCTCTGTGCCGGTTGGTTCATCTTGATCCTCGATTCGCTCCAGGCCTCGATAATCGACGGTCACAGAGGAGAGGGAGGGAGTAGATAGAATCGAATGAAGACAGACAAGTAGATAGATAGACAGAGAGATGTAGTGGTGCTTATAGCGATTAAGCAGCGTCAGCATCGGCAACTGCAGCGGCAGCCAAGGTATAGCCAACAGCAGCAGCAGCAGGAACAACAACAGCAGCCAGCAACCAGGTTGCGGCAGTAACGCGGCTCTCGCATTGGCAGCGGCGAGATATCGATCGAACCTTCGCCTTTCACCGGCCATTGTCCAGAACGGTGCCAGCGCTGGAAATCTAACTGCTGATAATTGCCTTCGAACCCGTCAAGTCATACGCCGTAATAGCATAATAACCGGGGCTAAGCGATCAGATTAAGGGAATGACCGCCCTCCGATCTGCCTACAGCAAGGGCATATCCTTCCACGTTTGCGTTCCTCTACTAGCTATACTTGGGTCTTTTGTGTCACGGTGCACGAGTTTTAGGTACTCTGCCATCAGGGTGGTTTAGTTTTCACTTCCAGGCGATTCGAAGTTTTTTGATAATTTAGAGAAGCGGATTCGGTAGCTTTGGGGTATTCTTGATTGTGATTAACCCTTTTGTGTGAGTGTGTGAGAAATTTTCTGTCAATTTTAAATCGCTATCTTCGATCATTTTTAGTTACCGATCACACACAAATCTCAGAGTTACTTTGAAAAGTTTGCCGTGACTTGGCGTGAAAGATTCTGTTCCCAAAGATTGCCATAATTTTTCTCAGGTGTGCAAGTTAGGTGGTTCACCCTGTGGTTTCCTGTGAACTGCAAGAGAGAAATGAGAAAGTGACAGCGACGAGAAACACTTGAAGCACAGAAATCCTTTCTGATCGAGGAACAAAACGTGATTCGGTACTCCCACGGGCATGAATCAATGTTACCTCTTCCTGAATTTCACGTTTCCAAGGGGGGAAGGACGTCGCGGTGCGCGACGATAGAGAGGCAGAAAAGTGGCGAGTGCCGGACAATGGACGTAAATTCGTGTCCACGGAGCGGGAACTCCACGTGGTGACGCCCACGTTTACGAGGCAAAACTCGGCCGGCGACGACGCCTCGTAAACGCGCGCGTACGCAACGCGGGCTTATTACATTGTGGCTTAAGAAAGCCAACCGTGGCTGGACGTTCGCTGCGGGCGGAACGATCGTAAATATCGTTCGAACGGTTTCTACTCTGACGCCTCGAGGCGAAAACCGGACATCTGTGATTGGACGGCGAAGCAGATATTAATCGCTCTTGATTCAGCCTTCGAACGGGTGGGCGAAGGTACTTTGATGGGAAGATACGTTGCTCTATCTTCGATTAGAATCGCTTCGTCTTGCGTACTTTTACAGTTACCGATGATTTTTGGCTATTTTAAGAGTGTACAGATTTAATCTTGACTAGGTCTCTTAAGTTTTATGGAGTTGGACTTTGGTGCTGAGTCGGTAATTTTAGTTAACCCTTTCCTTTGATTTTCTCAATTTTCTTCGCTTTAATTTGGGAATCAATATTTAGAAAAAAAGAAATTTTTTAAAATGAACTTTTTGAATTTTGATTATTCTAATAGTGGACAAATTTAATCTTGACTAAGTCTCTTAATCTTTCTGGAGCTGAACTTTGGTCCTGAGTCGGTAATCTTAGTTAACCCTTTCCTTTGATTTTCTCAATTTTCTTCGCTTTAATTTGGGAATCAATATTTAGAAAAAAAGAAATGTTTTAAAATAAAGTATTTGAATTTTGTTTATTCTAATAGTGGACAAATTTAATCTTGATTAGGTCTCTTAATCTTTCTGGAGCTGAACTTTGGTGCTGAGTCGGTAATTTTAGTTAACCCTTTCCTTTGATTTTCTCAATTTTCTTCGCTTTAATTTGGGAATCAATATTTAGAAAACAAGAAATTTTTTAAAATGAAGTATTTGAATTTTAATTATTCTAATAGTGGACAAATTTAATCTTGATTAGGTCTGTTAATTTTTTTGGAATTGAACTTTGATGCTGCCAGTTGGCAATTTTAGTTAACCTTTTCCTTTGATTTTCCTAATTTTCTTGACCTCCATTTGAGAATCAATATTTAGAGAAAACTTAAGTACACATTTGAATTTTAATTATTCTAACAGCGTATAGATTTAAATTTAGTTAGCTCTCTTAATTTTTATGGAACAGAACTTTGATGCTAAGTCTGCAATTTTAATTAACCCTTTGAAGCCTGAATAATTTTTCCCCGACTTTCATTTAAGAGTCAATGTTTCTATAATTCAACGAGATGATTACCAACCGTTGAAAAGACACTTTTCCACCACTTCCTTCCATAATTAACATAATACCTCCATTCAAAACCGGGATAAACGAGAATCACAGGAAAAGTATCGAAACTTAACATCTCGTTTCTTCGATACTTCAACATTAATTACCAACGATCTCTGCTACCATTTATAATAAACTCCTCGATCTCTAAATAGCCATTTTTCTTTCACCGTTCCCCTTAACGAACGTAATTCCTTTTCCCCCGCGGAAAAATAAAACGAACACGAGAACTCTACTAAAAAGTGGTTAAAAGGTGCAGCGATAAAGAAGCTACTCTATGGTCTCTTAAGACCAAAACTCGAACCTTTACCGTGAGCCGATTTGGTGGCTGGTACAGGGAAAATGGAAACTCTCATTAAGCTCTCTATTTAGCTTCTTCCATTGGGCCGGATGAGAAGCAGCCCAGTGTTACTTCGATCCTTTCCTCTCCGCCAGTGGTAGGAGAAATCGATGGTCAGCGCGAGATAACACGTTAACGAAATGCTCGTGGAAGATTTTACTTCGAGGTGGCTGTCTCTATCTCGGCGTTCCGAACGATCGTAAACAGAGAACTCGCTTGTCTTTCACGTGATATTCGAAGCGTTACGGAAAGGAGCTGTAAAGGCGGGATGCAAGATCGACTAAGTGGCCTGGGTATTAGGTAGATCGATGGGCGAAAGTGTTGGAACAAAACGTGTACAGGTCACCGCTCTCTTTCTATCTGAACGATCGCTAATTCTATCCTCAGCCGTCTCTCTCTCTCTCTCTCACTTAGCCACGATCACTGTAAAGATTCGAACAATGTCCTGCAATCTGTTGAATCTTAACTGTTTACGGTGCATTCTCAGCGTGAAACAATAACGCTGCACGATCGATCAGACGAAAATGCCGACGAAGTGTTTCAATAATTCTGTGGGCGTAGCAATGAGTAATGTGTCATTTTTTTAACCCTTAATAGGTTAAATAGATAGGAAATAGATATAGTGTTTGACTTTGTCGAGTGTGACTCGGCATCAGTTTTATTCACAGGTATGAAGGAAGCATCTTTTGCAATCTTTTTTACCTGGATGAGCAATAGGTACACATATATATGACCCTTGATGCTATTTTCAATGTGAAGTGCGTTTCAAATAAAATGCTTAAAATAATAGGGAGTTATTGAAAAGAAATTTCGGGTTCAAAGGGTTAATGTGAAGAGTGCACTTCTGGGTTGAGAAGATGGAAATTTGTGTTATTGCTATTTTTTTTATTTATGTAGATTTGAGGTCATGATGGATTGAGATCGTATTTTTTAAATACATTTTGGGACAAATTTGGGTTGCATGTTATTACTGTTAATGTGAAGAGCGCATTTTTCTGAGTTAACCTGGCTCCAAGTGAGTTAGGATGATGGAAACTTTTTTACTCGCGAAGATTTATTTGATTAAAAGTACATTCGCAAGTTTCGCAAGAGTAAACGTAGAATTGGAGAGAAAAAGTGAATGATTCATTGATACACCTACTAGATCCAATCTCTACCTGGAACATTCAGAAACACGGGTGTACAGGCGAAAAAAGAAAATTCACCCGAGGCAAAAGCGTGCGTGGAAAACACGAGGGGCCACGTCACCGCGCGAGAATTCTTTATCGAAGATTCCCATGCCCCGCGGATATCGGCGTCGTTCGTGGAAACAGGAAGCCCAGATTTGCATTGTCCGTAGACGGACATTACAATATGTTTAACCAGTCGTAAATGTCGGCTGTTTCGAGCGTCGATGGGACGTGATCGGAAAGATTCGATCGTATGATAATGATTTCGTGTGCTTCGATCACTCGTGTTCTTCGGTATTCGTCACCAGGTCAATTCTTAAATATTTCCAGGACAATTTATAGAGGGTTTTTACGAAGAACATCCTTTTCCATTGGTTTAGACGTTTATGTGTTTAGAGTGACAAAAGAAAATTAACTTTTCGAATTGTTTTTGTCCCTGGAATTAAATTCTTCTGGCCGAGATATTCGGTTCACTGTGTATATTGTCACTAGAGATTGAAAAATCATAGAGATGGTCACACACCAGAGATTGAAAAATCACAGAGACAGTCACACACCAAAGTTTGAAAAATCGCAGAGATGGTCACATAATATGATTCACCCTGTGTATTATCACCAGAGATTGAAAAATTACAGAGTTAGTCACACACCAAAGTTTGAAAAATCACAGAGATGGTCACACACCAGAGATTGAAAAATCGCAGAGATAGTCACACACCAGAGATTGAAAAATCACAGAGATAGTCACACACCAGAGATTGAAATTTCATAGAGATGGTCACATAATATAATTCACCCTGAATATTATCACCAGAGATTGAAAAATTACAGAGTAGTCACATACCAAAGTTTGAAAATTCACAGAGATAGTCACGCACCAGCGATTGAAAAATCACAGAAATAGTCACACACCAGAGATTGAAAAATCACAGAGATGGTCACACACCAGAGATTGAAAAATCATAGAGACGTTCACATAATATAATTCACTCTGCATATTATCACCATAGATTAAAAAATCATAGAGAAAGTCACACACCAAAGTTTGAAAAATCCCAGAGATAGTCACGCACCAGCGATTGAAAAATCACAGAAATAGTCACGCACCAAACATTAAAAAATCACAGAGACGTTCAGACAAATATGATTCACCCAGCACATCACCAGCAGAGATTCAGAAAACCGAAGAAACACGAAATATATTTGTACAATACTTTACGATCCATTTCGACCCATTCAACTGGTTTCAACGTTTGCTAGACACGTCACGGACTTTTCCCCGTCCGAGACGGGCCTTTCCATCGCTCGATTCTTACTCGCTTAACATACGTCGCTCGTAATACCGTGACTGTCATCGTGTTCGTCGTACATCATCGCGTAGGTCGCAGCAAGAAAGCCCACGAGCACTCGTAAATTTTACGGCCGACCACGTCGTGTACCGCGGAGGATGCCGCCGCCTGATTCACCAGCCAGAGCTTTGTTCACTCGCGATTTTACGCTCCCAACGACGATGCTCCTTTCCCGCCGTTAATACCCCGGTTCTTTCGATTTTACGAAACACGATAGTCCACATTGGGACGTACACATACTCGCGTCCATAAAGTTCAGAATCGCACGTTGCAAACGTCCTGCCTCTCCTACTTGCAATGTTTCCTTGAACCTGACCACGGCGTGGGGTACATCTATTATTTTATTGGGGAAACAGGTTTATCTCTTTACCTATAACGGCCAGGTTTGATGTATTGTTTAGTGTCGTGGGTGGATGGGCAGACGTGGATGAGATGGGTTGCCTGAGAGGTGGTTACCTCGAGGTCGGTTCGTAAGGTCTCCTCGAGAATTATTAACGGAGAAAATTTCACCTTTTAGTATTCTCTTTGACGGTTTTTATTCGATCGCGTAATACGAAGTTTAGGGTTTTTCACGGAGGAGTGAAAATTACTGTTTCATTATTTTTCAGTGTCGAAAGCCATGGGTGTTTAAGAAAATTTATCAGATCGTATTAACGTATGAACAGTAGTGTATTAATTGGTTTTATATTTCAAGTGCGATTGGGTTCGGTAAAGCTATTAAAATACAATTTTACGATAGAAGGAGCAACGATCCTAACTCTCTGTCCTCTTCGAACCATCGCTAATCCGACATTTTCAGCAACGACAAAAATACACGAATGATAAATTGAAATGCTCTATCCCGTTCGATCGGGGCCGAAGTGAAATCCGCAGAGAAGAAGTGTTCGAATTAAATTGGCGGGCAAGTGGTGAACCAAGGACAATAGGACAACGACAGAGTTCTCTTTCGTTCAATACTCCCAGCTTCTGTTCCCTTCTTCGAACCGGTTAGACCGTTTAACAGTTGGCAGTTCCTTTATTTTTACGAGCCGGGCAATTTTCACTCTTCAGCTTGTCGTAACGGAAGAGACGTAAATCCAGTCGGAACGAGGAAATCTCGATTCACCGATGAAAGACCGGACTCTCTTAGGTTCAAGGTCCCTCCTCGTTCTCTCTCCTCTTTCAAGCTTTCCTGGCTTTAATCTCCGCGAAGGGAACGTTCCTTTCCAACGAATTCTTCTCTCTGTCTCTCTGTGTGCATCCGCCGGTCTTCTCCAATAAGAAGTAAATCGACGAGTGTTCATTTTCTCGGAGGATCGCGGTTATCGCGGCCACGGAATGCCTCTGTGATGGGATTCGCCGCGGAGAGAACTGTGGACCTCCCCACGTTGCTGGCCAGCAGTGTGGCTAATTCCCGGCGAGGATTGCAAGAAAAATTCCACGGGATCTCGCGATCGCGATGCAGGAAGACGATAATCTGGCCATCTGGACGTCGTATTGTGCTCTTGAACACCGTGGATCTCGGGTATCGTTCGCTACAGACCGCCTGGCTTCTGTTCTGCGCTCTTATTGCTCCTCTGCGGTCACCGATTCCCTTGGATTTTCATTGTCGCTGCGGAGGAATCGGTGAAAGACACTCGAGAGCTAGTTTCTTTGGGAATTAATTCGATCGAAAGTGTTCCTGGATTAATGGATCTAGGATCTGTGGAAGATTCTGCACAGAATTTTCTTTGGAAATTAATTCGATCGAACGTGTTCCTGGATTAATGAAACTAGAACCAGTGTAAAACACTGAAGAGAAATTTTCTTTTTTTTTTTTTCGTAATTAATTCGAACGATAAAGATTTTCCAAAGGAAAAACAAAATAGCCAAAAATACACTCTACTCTTTTTTTAAATAAGGGTTAGATTATTGATTCGTCTCTTGAAAACTGGTTGAACAAAGTTGCTCGTTGGAATAAAGAACACTCTAAATAAATGGCTGGTCAAATACATACGAGCTGGGGTCTATGTCGACACTCTTAATTGTCTCGCAGCATAGAATGCGTTAATAGAAAATTTACCATTAGTTATGGCTACCATAAATCCGCTAGTTCCAAGAAACCTTCGTCAACAATCAACGCAAGAACCTAGACCCCGATTACTCAATATCCTACCACGTCAAAAGAAACCTGAATCAAACTAGACCTCATTGAACCACGAACCAGATCCAGCTTCTCAGAATCTCCAGCTTCCTTCGTGATATAAACGGCGGAACGGTACTTCAAGGAACAAACACCTTCTCGTAAAGTATTAAACATTGTCCAGCATTTCCCGTTACTCTTTTTTCTACCGGATTAAACGAATTCACTTTGTCCCTCTTAAGTACTCGAATAAATATCGACGTCTGTTTTAAATGAGAAATTCTAAATGTTAATCCACGAAGCCGAGAAAATTCAAAATTCAATTTTAATTCACCTTCGCGAAAATGATCAACATTAGTGAAAATATGTAAAATATCAAAAGCACTTTGATAATTAATTCACTAATTCTTCAGTTCTCGGCCACGAAAGGGTCAAACTGAAGAATAATCCTCGAGCCATAGAAAACACCGTCGGTTAACTTAAAATTCAATTTTAATTCACCTTCTCAAACGTCATAAAAATTAGTAAAAATGTCTAAAATATCAAAGGACTCAAATAATTCATTCAGAAATTCCTCAGTTCTTGGTCACGAAAGGGTTAAACTAAAAAATAATCCTCCCGAAGCCACAATTTTAGCCCCTCTCTAAACTCATCAAAATTATCAAACACCTCTAAAATATCAAAAACACTAAGACAATCGATTCAGCAATTCCTCAATCCCCGTAGAAAAATATCCTGCACCAGATTCCGCTCTTAACATCGTGATCCCAGGGAGCTTCGCGATACACAAGGAGGGACAGACAGGTAGATACAAAAGTGGGGAGTAGATAGAAGCTGTGATCGTTGCTGGCCAGCCTGGACGAGGAAGAAGCGCAGACGAAGGGGACAGAGGAGGTAGCGCGCTGATAATTAATAACCCACTTCTTCGACGAGGTTGCTCGGCCTTTGTGCTCGGACTCGTTCGCGAACCCGGTTCTCTGGCCGAGCGTGCCAGGCATACCAGCGTCTCTAACCTTAACTCACAAGCTGCACGGGGGCAGCCAAGGCCCAGATGACGATTCATTAGCCGGGCAAAACACTAATTGGTTCGCTTCCCCGAACGCTGCACGGCCCGGCAAGAAACTACCGCGACTTTTCGAGGCCCGGTCTTCGTCGTGACCCAGTGAAACGAGCCTGGAGAACCGGTGGTCCCTGGTAAATGGCCGAACATATTGTTCCTTGTTAATTGCTTCGGATAATGGATTTTCGTTTTAACGGGAAGCAGAGATTTACTCGTGTCTCGTGGGAATTGTTCAGGTACCATTCTTTTACGGGTTGGGTAATTAGGTTTGTAGGTGGTTTAGGTACTTTCCAAGTACCATTTTTAACGGTGGAAGTTTGTGATAAATTCTGAAGAACGCTGGTTTAAGGTGAAAGGTATTGTTCTGTGATAATTAAATTGGGTTTCAGAGAGAGAGTAATAAATTTTGGGGAAGGTAAAACTATAATTTAGCCGATGTCTCTGAAGTTTAAGTATCGTTCTTGTGGGTTCAGTTATGAGATTAGAGTTCGTTTAATATGTCAAAAATAGCATTTTTATGAGTCGACTTTTTTGTTGAAGTTTAAATACAGACTCAGGAATAGTGTTTTCACGTGTCGGTCCCTTTGATGAAAATTAGGTACCATTTCTAAAAGATAGATAATTATCACAGTTTGGTTAATATCGGAAGTATAATATTCCACGACTGCGTCTTTCTCTGCTGTAAGATCACGGTCGGGATTAAACGTGAATTATGTTTCTGACGTATCAACCCTACGTTCAAGAACCTCGATGCAATTACCTCTCGTAAAACGTTCCGAACAATTGGGTCATCTCGTACAAACCCACAGCAACCGCTAATTACATCCTACCGCGGTATAATCTTGAAAAAAAAACCCGAACAACCGACCAGACATTCCTTGTATTCCAAGAAACCGAGCAGCAATCGTACAAATGATACTCCGTGAAAACAACGTGAAATCACGTCACGGATAGCGATCTAACAACCCACGAAAATGTGAAAATCGACAGAAACCCAACGAGATCCATCCTTGTACAAACCGTAACCAGAAGCGCGGTTACTTGACCAAGGCTTTCTTCTCTCGCGAACCGCTCAGTCGCCACTTTAATTCTCGAAAGTTTATCGTCCGGTTGCGCAATAAAACCCCGATAAAAATGGCGCATCTGGTATTTAACGAGGGTCCGTAGGATCGAGGGGACAAAAAGGCAGAAAAATCTGTGGTTCGTCGAGGAAGAAAAAAAGAGACGCAAGGAAACCTCGAAGAAAGGGGGGAAAAAAAGAAATCCCAGTCTGTAAATTGAATGCAACTGGAACCGACCCTTCAGGGCAAACCGTTTCAGCCGCAGAATCGGCACGCACGCGTGTCCGCACGGTAGCCGATTGCATCTTCGCGATTCTCCCCTCTCCTCCTCCTTTTCTTCTTCTTCTTAGTCCTCTTCGTCTTCTTGTTCTGCACGGTGAACGGTGTGGTCGGGGTGATGAACGCCGCAGACTGTACGGCTCTCTGTTGCGAGCAGCCACGACGAAGAAGAAAGAGACGAGGGGCGGAGGAGGAGGAGAAGAAGAAGAAGCGGTGGCGGCCGGCGGTCTCCGAAGACCGCCCACTAAATCACCGGACCGAATTCCATTTGGCTTTCGGCCTCCTCTCCGCAGAGTCAACAACGTATTTACCCGTCGATTTGCCTCTTTTGCGGTTAGGCCCCCGCGGTCCCCGTGGCCAAGGCTCTTCGAGTCATCCTTTGCTGCCCTCTCACTGGCTCAGGCCCGACATCGACATTTCCTTTTTGCCTCTCCCTAATTCTTCTTCTTCCTCGTCCTCTTTCTTCTCTTCGTCTTGTTTCTATCGTTTCATTCTCTTCCTCGTCTTCCTTTTTTTTTTTTTGTTAGTCTCCTTGTCCTTTTAACTTGTCCTCTTTCTTTTCTTCTTTCTTCTTCCCGTTTGGTTGACCGTTCACAGTATGAGGCCAGCGTGCTGCACGTTCCACGGATGTCTCCAGCTCCGGATTATGAATATTGATAATAGCGGCGGCCAGAAGAAAGACCTGGTCCCCTCCAATGTAAATATCTCCACGACCTTTCGAGCCCTCGCCACCCGCGCTTTCTTCTCATCTTTCTCTCTGTTTCTTCGTCTTCTCGGTTTGCCTGTTTCGTTGCGTTCCGCTCGCTTCCTCGCTGCTTTTCTTCCTTCCACTTCCTGCTCCCTTCGCAGACTCTCGAGCTGACCTTTTGCACCGGGCTCCTCCGCGAGCTACCACCGCGTCGCTTTGCGTCGCGGCGTTCCGCTCGAGGAATTCTTCTGCCAAAGGGATCGACAGCCCGTTCTGCTTTCGTTGTTCTTTCAGGCTTGTTTGCTTTTTTGGGGGGGGGAGGCTATTTGCATTCCGCTGCAACGAGGGAGGTTGCTTGGGTGGTTAATGACGGCTGCAGCGAGCGTGTTCGATTTTATTGATCGTTTTAATTGCCGTTGTGTGTTGCAGTGGCAAGTGACGTTTCGTGGGTGTGGGTGCTTTGAGAATTTGAGGGTTCGTTTGCGAAGGGAGAAATTTAACGAAGGTTTGAAGCGGATGAAGAATTTTAGTGTTTTCTATAGTTCATTTTGGCATGGTAGTAGTTACTTGAAGTTCGAAGCACAGGTTTTTACTAGAAACACGATCTTTTTGCATGTACAGGAGTTAATAATAACGAAGAACAATTATGTTAATCCAGGAATTTATTATGTTTTCGAAAAAATTGCTTTCGGTAAAAATATGTGTCTATCGAAAAATTGCTTTAAGTGCAAAATGTGAAACGTCGATCTTAAAATTCGATTTCTAGTCTAAGAATATTCCAGCTAAGAAACCTCAGGCATTCAAAATTGCTCGTAACGGTGGATCGTGAAGAGGTTCCCCCCCCGAATTTACGCATAATATCCCACGCAATATCCATATACGCGGCTCCTTCGAAGTCCTCCTGTTCCGTTGAAATATTTTTATACCCTCCTCGCCGTGCAATATTTCCAGCCGTTAACCAGTCAGCAGCGCCGGAGAAACAATGATAACGCGGTCCGAGGAATCCTGTTTTCCACACTTACCCTCCAGCCAGGGTGTATAATATCAGCCCGCGTGTCTTAATAATCTTATAATACTCGGGAAACGTAGCTGGCGGAGGTTTTCGCCTGACGCGGAAGTCGAATCCACGGGGCCATCTGCTCTGCAGCCCTGAGCAGCGTTTATTTTACGAGCCTCCGCTCGAGAGAGGGCCGTCAAACCCACGTAATATCGGCTAATCCTGCACCTACGGGGGAGGAAAAGGGGGGAAGTTACCCTCTGGAGGAGGAAGAAGGCAGAGGTGACACGAGGGTGTGGAGGAAGCACTAGGTGTTTGATATGCGCGGGAGGGCTGGTCCTTCTGCGGTCTTAAGCCCGCAATTCTCGCGAGAAATATGCCCAACTGTCTCTCTTTCTCTGTTTTCCTCTCTGTCCCTGCATCCCTCTGTTATTTCTCTCTTTCTATTCCTTTCTGTGTCTTCCACTCTCTCTTCGTTTTTGTCTCTCCAGTTCTCTCTCTCCATTCTTCTCTGCATCCTTTCATCTCTCTCTCTGTCTCTTCCTTTCTCTCTCCATCTCTCCGTGTCGCCCTATCTCCCTCTCCATCTCTCTCTCTCTTTCTATGTCTCTATTCATCTCCCCATCTCTTTGTCAGAAGCCTCGTCTCTCCTCTCCCTGCCTCGTCTTTAACGCTCGAACTACGGCGAAATTAACGCGAACGTCGATGTCGATGCTCCGTGTTTGGAAGTTTCGGGAGACACGGGCCGGTAGTTAGGTGTCGCGATTTTCAAGCGAGAGTTCGTCGTCGGTTCGAAAGCGAGCTGATATTGGCGATAAATCGTACGGAGAACGACCTTAGGTGGATACTCGCGAGGAACGATAAAGGGTGGCTTGTGAACGTCGCCCGCGGGTCGCGCAGGATTTCGCGGTGAAGCATTGCACAGTGATACCCGGGGATATTGCGAGGCATCCTGCTGGTGCCTAGTCACCATGGTTGCGGAACAGGTTTTTTTAAAGTTTTCCTGTTGACTCAATTATCATTCAGTCATTAGCTGTTACCTAGTAATCATGTAACTAAACAACTTTTATTTATTTTAGAGGACTCCAGGGGACTCTACCACCCCTTCTGCCTCACCACAGACGTATAGTCTGTTAAAAAAAAAAAAAAAACGCCAGTCTTACTGCTACGAAATTATAACGCTGTCACACTGTTACTCTGCCCTTTATAATTGTAAAACTCCGGTATTCCTAATCATTCTTATACGTAACAAACTGACAATCTCTCTTGTTACAAATTACTTTAAACCATAAAGTAACATAACTTTGAAGTCATACTCTTCATAAACCACACGAGAAGTAACGAAGTCTATCAAACTACGAATTTGTTATCTCCTCGCTTATTTCCGCGTGACAATATCATCGTAAGAACACAGTTCAACGTCCTCGGAGGGCCGAAAATCCTTGCTTCATCCCGCCATCCGACCGGTAATTACTCGTCGGCGTGGACGAGCGTGTTTAGGGCATCCCTTCCTGGACTTTTCGAGGTTTTTAATTAAAGAAAGCCCGGTCGTTAATGAACGTGCAGCCATTCGCTATTAAAAGCAGTCGTCGGGACCGTTAACTTCTCCTTTCTACCCCGTCTCCGTTCCTACCACTTCGTCCTAAACTTCGTAGAATACTTTTCTGTCGTCTAATTATTTCGACACCCGCGTTACGCGCTCCGATAAGTGTCTCGCCGCTGTTCTCGACGTGTTTCCCGTCACCGATGTTCCTGTTTCGACCAACACCGCGTAAGAAACACCGAAGGAGATACTCTCCGCCTCCTGTACTCTTTGTTCCACTCGGCGGAGATCAGGCAGACGCGGCTCCTGTGTGACACACGCGGAACTCATAAAGCCGACGAGAATACGTCAGGGTTTGGCCAACCGGGGACTCCCGATGGAATTTTAATGAGCGGCCTTTTCGTCGCCGCTGTCGGATTCTCAGTGTGACGCGTTAATGCCTTCCAAATGTATACGCTTGTCCACATTTTCGTACGCCCTCAAGGCCGCGCCACTTCGCGATCCCTACTCTTGCCCCTCTTCCTACGAAGAAGTGGGCGTGGACAGAGAGTAACGTCGTTTATGAAGAAGGACACGCGTTGTTCCGGCGAGTTAAACGGCCCTTTCGGATGAATTTCGGGGAAGTTTCGGGGGAATGTGTTGAGGCTATTTGTGGATCGGTTCTGATGGGTGGTTTGGTGTAGTGGAATTGTTGCGGGATTCTTTTGTGCTTCGTTTAGTTTTGGTATAATGGAAGCGTTTCTTTCTTTTTTTATTTTCGGGTGGATTTCGTGTTGAAGGTGGAGATGGGTGATGCCACTTTTTGTCAGAATTGGAGAATATTAAATGTGTAGAGTTTTGCAAATTAATTGTACCACGTTTAAGTATTCTTCAGTTATAAAATGATAGAAACGTATAAAACTGAAGTTACATATTTTAGAATTAGGATAAATTGACTACTCGCAGTTCTGCTAGATATACCTTCAAATTTCAACGAACAAAGTATTGAAATAAAAAGAAGCATCTCACAGTACCATTCGTAGATCACCCTTACACAATTCTCCGAACACAAAATCGCCAGATGTTCCAATTCCAACGAGGACTTCTTCCCGAAAACACTCGAACAGAATCTGACTTCGTCCTGAATAAAACATTCAAATATCAAATTATTCCAAGATTATTCCTTCCCCCCGAAACTTAGCATTCGTCGGCTTTAAAATCGAAGCGACTGTTTCTCTCTCGCGACAATAAAATGTCATTCTGTTCCCAAGAAACGAACGTCAAAGAACGAAAAAGAAAACAGATAAAAAAAAAACAACAGAAGAATACTCTTATGCCTTACGCATTCACCCATTTTCACGAGGCTCCCCTCTTATCGAGCCGAAAGCGGCAGCAACAACTGGATGCATTAAACCAGCACAATGGTGGAAACCGTTTCTCGTTTAAAAAAAAAAAAAAAAACGCAGCTTGCCACTAATTAGCAGGATCAGGTGGCACGGTCCAACGAAGCATAGATAGGTCTTGTTGCTCGATTCCCGATCGATCGTCGAGCATCCAACGAGTAAACTCTGTGAAAAGCCGTGGCCCATTTTCACTTCTGACTCTCCCCCCGCCGCCGCTCTGTCAGTTATTAGAAGCGAAATATTTGTAATTACTCGTGGTGGTCGGGAACAGTGGGCCCACGAAACCGGAAACGGGTGATGAGCCAACGGATAAATAGGTCGAAGAGAAGAGGAAACAGAGAAGCGGCATCGTCACGCGAATAGCTGTGTTTCGACTGTAATAATGCGCTCCAGAGGAGAGAAGTGGTAGAGGGATGTCGCCTCGCTCTATTTCGTGGCCTAAACACGAAAGGCTATAAGCCACGTCAGAATTGGAGCGTGCGTCCACGATTATCTCTGGTCGGCGTGGCACAAAAGCAGCTTTGATGAGAGGATTAATTCTCGTTCACGAACCGCTCCAGCCTCCTCGTTAAGAGTCTCGAGCGGAAAAATAATCGCCACCGGAAAGGGAGGCGTGGTCCACGAACCACCGAACTCTAAAAGACGTCGTCCCTGTTCGGTGTGGGGATGTGTTATGGCGGTTAGAGGAGGGATGCGGAGGATTAGTCGTATTTAGGGATGGACTCTGAGGCACTTGGAATCGTCGCTTCGAATGTGTACGGAAAGGAGAAAAATTTGGACTGCTTGGAATGTGATTTTGATATTTAGGAATGTTGGAAGAGTTGGCATTGAATCTTGAGTTTTCGAAGTTTCATATGTGTTGAAAGTCTTTGGTAAGTCTTGAAAGTTTGATAAGTCTTAAATGTTGAGTCTTTAAGGCTTCGATACGTTTTGAAAGTTTTCATAGGCTTGAAAGTCTTGAAAGTTTCATAAGTCTTGAATCTTGAGTCTTTAAAGCCTCGATACGTCTTGAAAATCTTCGAAGTTTTGAAAATCCCGAAAGTTTTGATAAGCTTTAAAGTCTTGAAGGTTTCGGCGCGACTTGAAAGCTACTCGTGTAGAGTAAGCTAGGTAAATAATTATATTTTAGAAGATGTTCAGACAGATGTAGACAAGACGGGCGCACAATTAGGACTGCTCACGGAGCGTGGTGATAATGTGCACTTTTGTACCTGGGGTGTTCGCAGGCATCCCCAAACCATATTTATCGGACGTGTGATAAACCTACCAATATTCTAGGATGTCGATTTTTCCATGCAGTACTCATAAACCATTTTTCTTCAACGCTAAGTCTTGAATCTTGGGTCTTTAAAGCTTCGATACGTCCTGAAAGTTTCGACAGGACTTGAAAGTCTTCGAAGCCTTCCTGAGTACTCAATACCTTGCAAACATTTCAGACATCCTTATCCAAACCCCACCATCGCCATAAACCAAGCTCTCAATACCCATCAAGCTTTCCAAGACTCTCACGATCCATGGAAACTCTAAAGACTCAAGACTTAAGACTTGCCGTATACTCTCGAGAGTTCCAAGTACCCATCGAATCAGGTTCGAAGTGATTCGAATTTCCACAGTATTGAAAAACTTGCAGTCTCTCGGTAAATTGAGATTCAAACGCTCGTCGCTGGTCTTGCGCGAGACATCTGTCGAGGAATAAATTTCCCTAGCGTGCGCGGGAGGCGAGTGTCGGGTGAAAGAAGAGGAAGATTCCGCGAGGAAGATCGGGGATTACGAGACTCGGCCGGAACTTGGTCCGGAGATTCGTCTCGCGGGGAAATTTTAATATCAGCCGAAAGTTTCTTGATGAAAGATACAGCGTGCTCTAGACGTCGTTAACGCGTAAATTAATTCATACTTCTACCCCGGTGCGTCTGGATCCGCCGTTGGTATTCGATCCTGCCGGATGATAAGGAAAAACTGGATGCTTATCTTTCGTACGTCGAGGAGGACGCAACTTCCTTAGGTCTCTTCGATCGTAAAGGAAAAAAACGTATCGTGGAATTTCTCGAGGATGATTTACGCTTCCGGTGAAGGGCGACGTGATCGACAAATGTAATTTCGATACTGGGATTTTTAGGGTCGAAGGGAGACTCGATGGTCTGACGAACAAGGAGCTTTTAGGATGTAGTAGAAACGTAGTGTGCTCACTGTCGATGAAATTCAAGGCTTCGTTCTTTTATTTGCATCTGTCTGTCGTTGACTCGCTGTTGGAGTAGGTATAAACTTGGAAATATTACAATTTTGGAATATTTTTTTAGAGGAAGTGGAAGTATTCGTGAAAATCCTCTGAAGTTTTTATTCTTTGGAGCTAGCTATTATTATTTATTTGCTTTGTTTCGTTTCTGATTCTGGTTACTTTTGCTTTCATTTTCCTTTTTATTTCAGTGGTTATTTTATCGCATATCTAAAGTATCACTCTTTATGACTCTTTTCTGTTCTTCGGAGTCTCCCCAGTATCTTACTTTCGGAACTACTTAAATCAGAGTCTTCCCAACATTTTATTTTTTAGAACAACCTAAATTATTCATCAGTATTCCCCAGTATTCTCTTTTCCAAAGCTACCTAAATGAATTCATCAGGCTACTCGACATTCGATCTTCTCGACCTATCTAAACAATCTAAATAACATCTCGATAACAACCATCACACAGATATCCCAATAAACCCAAAGCAGCTGCCATTAAAACATACTTTGAAAACACATCGTTCAATAAACCAAACAGCACCGCGTCTCTCCCTAGAACAAGTACCGAAAACATTCGAAGAATGAACCAAATGACACACGACCACGACTTGTTTTCACTCCAAACATCTCCGCGCGAACCACCCCATTGCTCAAACACCGTGCCAGGAGGAAAAAGGACGAGTCCACTCGACAAACGACGAGGAAATCGGTTGCGCGTCCAGGCGCAAAGGGTTAATCTTCCCGTCGTAGCGTCGTGCCCGATAAGCAATCCTTGCGGCGTCCGATTCGAGTCGCCTCCGCGAAGGGAAACGGAGCGAATCCTCCTCTGATATATACGACAGAGAGCAAGAGAGAGAGAGAGAGCAGGTCTCGGAATACGCGGACCAGGCACATTTGTCACCAGCGCGGGGACGTTGTGGCGAGCTGATATAAATAGGCTCACCGGTGACAAACGACCGGTTCTTACCGGGAAAATAAGCAAACACGCCATCAGCCACGCGGATTGGGTGTTGTAGGTGTCCCCATCGACGCGGGTCACCACGTCTGTTCCAGAGTTTCTCTGCTGTCCTCCTAGCGGCGGCAGGAACGGGGGACGTCCTCTCCTTGTCCAGCAATGGAAAGCGACAGATGATTCGAAAAGTACTCGAAGAGTGGTATTTTTATCGGTGCACGATGTGACGGGCCGGGTTCGGAACGAGTTAGAAGATGCGGTGCGGTGAGATATATCTGTACGGATGCGTCTATATTTACGTGGCAAGCGATCATCGAGACGAGAGAGGCAGCGACGCGCATCATCGCCCGATGAAAAATCCCTCGTTTCCTGATGAAAGACGATATTTATGCGCGTGTTTTGCATCAGGCTGGGGGGGGGGATCGCGGTGATCCTGTTACAGGATGCCGTTTTCGCGACACCAGCCTTCGCGCGACGATCTGTAAGGGAGATTCGATGTTACGCTGGGTGATGGGTGTGTAGGTGAAGGGAGTGCCAGTTTTATGCTGATTTTTTGGGGAACTGGAAGGGGTAGTTGCTTCCTTGGATGAACCAAGGGTGGAATTACGCGATGTTTTTTTTTCTACCTGTGGGAGATTGTTGCGTGAATTTTACCCTTTGATTTTTTGTGTGGGATTGTATTTGGGGTGTAGGTTTGTGTTTGAAGTAGATTTATTATTTTTGTAGAGAATTGCTTTTCTCTAGAGAGCACCTGGGGAAGATTCTAAGGAATATTAAAAATATTAACACTTGCTTAGAGAGTTTACTTTTTTCCAAGGTACAACACATTTGTTATTACTGTGTTACTTTCATAAAAGTGTTAATATTTTTTTAAATCACCCTGTATACAAAAGTGACTAATTAATTGAGAAATGTGCACCTAGGGAGGCCTAAAAGAGGACGTTCTTTAACAATTTTTTCTGAAGAAACTATAAACAACGTTACATTCCCCCGTTTTTCATTCATTTAATCTCGCCATTGGCTGCAATTATGAATTGCCTGGTGCAAAAATATTAAAATCAACTGCATCATTAAAGCAGCGATATGTCACCTATAATAAAATCTCTACCTCATCAACCTGTCGCCTCCTCTCCCAACCGCAAAACAAGAAACACGATATTAATCTCTCTAAACTGTCCTCATAGTACATCAACAACTCGCAGCGAGGAATAATAACAGGCAACAATCTCGAACCACGAGGAGCGTTAAATTAGCGGTTCTGAACTACCTAGAATACATCAGCATAAATTTTTTCGCGTCGAAAATAAGCTGCAATTTTCTCGCAACACTTTGTCAAAGCACAGGTAACCGTGTTACCGTCGTATCCCATTATCAGCGCAACGAGGTGTCAGCGATCGTGGATGCAAATGACGGTATATCGTTGTCGATTCGATTCGCGGAACGAGCCCGAGCTACGGGGGAAAAGGGCTCTCGCGTCGTTTGGAATGCAACCAATTCCACGGTGAAACGAAGAGGAAGGACGGTTGGAGGAGGTGGAGGAAGGGTGCAAACGAAGCCGGCGAAATTTAATTCCGGCGTGGCAGCGCCATTGTTGAATCGCTGCCAGCGCGTAGATCAGGGAAATGTGACGTTCGCTCGCCTCGCCGTGACCTACATGCATTCCGACTTTATTGAGGCATTTCTCTGCACCCTAGCTTCGGAAGATTCTTCATCGTTCCGAATCTGCCACGCGACCTCTTCTCCTCCTCCTTCTTATTTTTTCTCGAGCTGAGAAGGGAGGGAAGAAGGTCGATGCACCGTGTGATCTTAGATCATGCTGTCCCCGCGGCTCGTTTTCGAGCGCTCGAATTATTTCACCCGGGACCCCGTGTACGTCATAAAGAGAGACATAGTGCTCGAGTTACGGGGAAACGCGGCGATCTTGCTGTGCTTTTTTCCAGAGATGATCGAGAGATTGAAACTGGGGGGGGGGGGGAAATGGATCGTTGCAATTTTTATCGTTTATTTTTGTTCCTTCTCTGTGAGACCGGGGAGATGTACAGAAGCTGGGATTTCGTTGGTGAGGAGGATCAAAGGATCCTGGTGATGTCTTGTTGCTACACGGAGCTACAAAGGGTTGACGAAAGGATTGTGAGAGGTGCAGGTTAACCCTTTCTCGATCAGTGAGATGTATGCGTTGTGCTTGAGTGGTCCAACAAAAAGTCGTGTTAATTCAGTGTGTATTACAGATAAGAAATTTTTGAAAAAGTGATCCGGCGATGAAAGGGTTGAGGTTCGAATTATTAAACACTGTGCACACTGAACGATCGTCGAATGCAAAGGCTTCGGAAGCTAACCCAAAGAGGAACCTCGCCGAGCCTATTCGACGTTCGGATAGCTCTGGGATGCGAGTCTTATCTAATAACGGATCGCTTTCGTCGGACGATTTAGCGGCTGTAAATAGCCGCGATTTTCCGGCACTTAGCGGCCCATTTCCCGGCGTCTTCCAATTAAATTCACCGGCTTGAAGAGACGTTCGCTCGTCGCGCGGAAATCGGCCGTAAGAGGATTCTGAACGAGGAGAACGAGCAGAGCAAGAGAAAAAAGAAAAAACGCTAGAGGAACGAACGAAAGAACGAGGCACATCTAGAAGGTGGTGAAAAAAAAAGAGGAGAAAAAACGTGACAGGAGGTCCCGAAGAGAGGCGACGGAGGAGTGAAAACGGAAGTGGAAACGTTACATCTGGCCTAAACGCCCGTTTGGACGTTCCGTTTCGTTTCTATATTTACCGGATTCCTGTCGACGCACGATTTCTATATATCGCGGCGATAAACGCTCGCCCTCGGCGACAGATTTACTCCCGTCGAAGGGTATTTCCTGATTCTCTTTCCTATCTCTCTCCCTCTATTTCCCCTTGTTTTTTCGTTACTGCCAGATCGACCGGTAGAGATTGGTCTGTAAGGGGGTAGCGGAGAGGGCTGGCTGGGTTCTCTCTCCTTGGAGAAATCTTAATTGGACTGCTCTCCCGGCCCTCCCAGATGCCTTCGTGATCGAAAGTACCGGCAATCTCGACGATAATCGAGTTGCTTTCCTTAATGAAAATCGGCTGGATTGCACGCTCGAACGTCCATGTTGTTCGAATCGCGGCTGTCGGAGCTGCTAATAAGCTGGCTTCTTTTTTCTTCCAAGCAGCTTCGTGGGCTACCCTTTTGATGATTTAGACACGGGGATTAGGTCGAATCGAAAGATCGGAGAACGATGTTAATGACATAATGGACAGGTTCTGTATTGCGGTTCATTTTCCTCTGTGCAGATTGGATCTTTTGAATTGATGCTTAGGTCTCGTTTTTTTGGCGAGAGTGCTGAGTAGTTTGGATTGTCAAGCTTCTCTCGGGGTAATGATTAGGTAGGAAGGATATATTGTGGCGTATGCACAGTGGTTAACGTTAATAGAGCAGTTTACCGAGGTCTGCTTGCTAGTTTGTACGTTTTTTGTTGAAGAAGGATTGGTTAGAAAGTACGAGTTAATAAGGAAGTATTGTAATTGGTATGCCGGAGGTTTTGGTCGAATTTGTTTTATGGTGATATTTTTTGAAATATTTTGTTAAAGGTAGTACTACGTAGCATCCAATCAAAAATTATATCGTTCGTTTGCCCTTTCCAGTTCAATCGTTTAACCCGTTTTATTTTATTTCTGAGGAACGATAATCCTGAATTTACCTCGTTTAATAACACTACCATGAACCAGAAAATTTTTTAGAACTGCAACCCCTGTTACTCTCTGTTCACTATCCACTCAGACCTAACATTACAGTCAGCAATAGCAATTCGCCCTGTCTCAATAGGATCCATCGTTATCAAGTCCTTTAAACCAACTCATATTCTTCAACTCTCTTCCAAATATCGATCTCTATTTCAACGAACTCGCAAAATTCCACAAACGTTCAACTATCACTGATAAAAAATGGACTAATATTAAACTTCTTCCAAATTCCCCTATCAGTTCGCCCTTAACGTTACAAAGATCGATAGCACTATCGCAGCATCCTTCGAACCACCTCAAGCAAACTTGAACAATTCCCAGATACTTCCACTAAATTGGCAAAAAATTTCCCGAAAATTTTCGCATCGCTGTAAATGAATCAGCGGACACGACGTAAATTTGCCGAAGCCATAAAGAGCTCGGCATCCCCCGTGGACCATCCGGACACGGTTCGCCACGCGTTTCTCCTATTCGGTACGCGAGAATATTCCTCTCTCTATCCGGGGTCCGCGGCACGTGGATACGTTTTGTTTTGGTACAAATAGGAACACGGCGCCTTGGCACCCAGAGCGGATTGGCTTGTCAAGTTGCCAGGGTCCCGCGAATACGGGATGCCCCCAGCTTTAGTCACCGCATTCCTGGAAGCTGCGCTCTCTTTCTCGCTCTCTCTCAGAGAAAGAGAGCTTCTCTCAGAGGAAGAGAGAGAGAGAGAGAGCGCTGGATGAATTATTGCGCCGATTTAGAAAGGCTCCAGAGGGGCCCCATGGTGAATACGACGCAGAAGCCACTTCCTCTACAGAAGGTTGATCGCGCGCGCGAATGGATCCGCACGCTTCTAGCCCGACGAAATACCCCGGCTGGTTGGCGCGCTGAAATCCTCGTCTCAAAGGCGACTTTGTGCGCGAAAGTCCGGACCAGTTACTTTGCCGCGTGGCGCACCGAATTCCGTTGAAATTCCTCGAGGAAATTTCGCTCGGAGCTTTCCACGTGATATTTTATACGAGAGCTACGCTCCTCCTCCCTTTTGACCGTGGCTTCTTGCGGGAATTTTCCATGGTTTTTCTTGGGGTGGGAGGAGCTTTCTGGGAGCAGATTTACGCGGTGTTTGATTCGAGGGTGAGAAGGGGAGTAGTAAAAGTTTCAGGCTCCTGTTGTCCTTCTTCTGTGGATCATTCTGAAATGAACTATATTTGAAATATTTGAGGAGTGTGAAATTGCGCAGGATGATTACCTGGGTTCCGTGGCATTTTCCATATTTTTACAGTGAAATACTTAAATATTACAAATTTGAAATTCGAAATTTAATTTAATACTTAAAATTTTAAATATGAAACTTAATTTTTACTTAAAATTTGTCCGGTCACGCAGCCCACCGGCCAGTAAAGGATCATAAAATAATAAACAGTCCTTTCCAGCCGTCTTCCTAGCCGCTAACAAATTCCTTCCCTACTGTAAAGCAGTTCAAGTCGCATCCTGGTCATGTTTCCTATCCCTTTCCCCTTTCCGGGTTTTCCCCAAATTATTTCAACTTTTGCACACCACCTTCACCCTCACGTTCTCCTTCCACTAGTTTCCTAATATCCAATCACATATCCGCATTTTTCGATTCCTTCTTTTCCACCACCTTCAACTTCCAACCAATCACGACATACACCGACCTAATATATACACACACAAAATACACGAGTTCAAAAATATTCTGACCGAGGGCAATATCTTTTCACCATTACCACACCAACTATTATAATTTTGCCCTTTCGGGATTAATTTGTCGGGAGTTGCGCTATGCGATACTAACCGCGTTCGAGCTTAAAACAGTTTCGTTCGTGAGTCGAGCATCGTATATGTCGCGTCGCGTTCTTTTGCGATGTTCAAAAGGACTGTTACCCGCCAAATTAATCTTGGGTAACTAGTTCAAATTTGTTTTACTGATACGTAGCAAAACGTAGAGTGCGTCACGAAATGATTGACGACTTGTTTGAAAACTCGAGTATTCGATCGCGACTCGAATTGTACTTGTGTCTCCTCGAACGGCTGGATAGAGTGTCTTGTTCACGCGAGAGAATCTTTGCGAATGTGTTGTGTCTCCTCGAACGGCTGGAGATCTAGCGGTGTTCGCTCGATGGAACCTTTTCTGAATCTCTCGCTCGATCCCCGAATTTTTCTGGAGACCGCAGTGACTCCCCTGCCAAGTGCAAAAAAGGCACGCTGATTGGTTTTTCACGTGCGCACAAATTACCAATTAACGTGCCCCTTGAGTGTCACCCACCCTTCCATTGCGCCCTTAGCGCGCTTTTCCTTGGAAGGAGTGGGGCCCTACCTGCGGGTGCGTGGAATCTTCGCTGTCCTTCGGTGACGCGTCGGAAATTCCCGCCAGGTCAACCCTCGGCCGAGAGTGCCGTTATACGCGCGTGTGGATTGACCCTTCAGTAATACCTGGTTTATGACACGTCTTCGGTTATCGAGGACGCGGAAAAGTCGAAATTCTAACGGCATTGTTCTGTAAGAAATTACTTATTTTTTTCGCGGAGCTACGAAGCGTCTTTGTTCTCAAAAATAACCTTCGAGTGTGAGCGTACCATAAACCCGGTCAACGAAGACCCCATGCGTTCCGTACCTGCGCGATGGAACAGTACAAAATATAAAATTTGTTCAAATAAGATATTTTATTCTCATAATTACATGCAGGATTTAAAATAAAACAGACTATTGTCAATTTTCGATTTGATACAATATCCCACGAAGCTCTGGATCACGTCGTGTTCGATTAGATTGGAAAAAGGAAGAGATCCACGAGGAAGGGAAGGTTGTTTTTCTCGAAGAAAGACACGGATCTTAATGCAGACATCGTGGTGTATCTTGATGGCAGTAAAAGAAGAGTGAAATTCCAGAATGAACAATCGAATGGAAGATTGTTGAGATCATGTAAATGGGATGTGCAACGTCACGTATAATGTCATGATCGCGTGTCGTGTGGAGGCCTCGTTGAATATTTGATGTCTTGATTCGACGAATCGTTGCGACGATTTCGAATTGTCTACCGTGGTGTGCTTTAATGTCTCAACTAAACAGGACACGTCCCGATTGGCATGTGTAATTCGACAGCGTGACTGGAAACGATCGACATTGTTGCTGTGGGAAAAGTGGAGTTGTTTGGTGTCACGGTTAGATTCGATTCGGGTAGAAATTGGAGTACTTTGTAGTAGAATGTCCAGGGAGTAATTTGAGCGAGCTATTCTATTCCTAGAGCTGTGTTCTATTTAAAATTAACGTGAAAATTGAGAAAAATTGAGTAATCATGATTTATTCTTAAAGAAATGAAACATTTCGATAAATTATTTCCCAAAAGAATTGTCTTATGACTTACATCTTTGTTGCACAGATACTACCTAAAAGTGAAATACAGTAAATTCTCTACAAGAGTCAGTAAGTTTGGATTCTACAAGTGACAGTATAGATGGTCCTACACCTAGGACTGCGTCATTGCTGGCGCCCATGTTATCTCACTCGCAGTCAGTCAAGCGTGTAACGCTACACCAGTCGGTTTCCTTTACGAGATTACACGGCTCGACAAATCATAATAGAAAAATATAATTTCT
>NW_017100145.1:667317-667545 GCF_001263275.1 Habropoda laboriosa
GACCCAAAGCCAGTTTGAATGACCCAATGCTAGAGTTGAATGACCCAAAGCCAAACTGGAAGACCCAAAGCCAGATTTGAATGACCCAAAGCCAGTTTGAATGACCCAATGCCAGTTTGAATAACAAATTGCCAGATTGGAAGACCCAATGCCAGTTTGAATGATCCAAAGCCAGATTGGAAGACCCAGTGCCAGTTTGAATGATCCAAAGCCAGAGTTGAATGACCC
>NW_017100145.1:668897-672278 GCF_001263275.1 Habropoda laboriosa
TGTGAGTCACTGTGGAATGGACGACGCGAAAAGTACTTCGAAACGCGATTTATTTCAGTTTTATTCAGAAAGGGAGAAACCGCGAATTTATATTATTTTCAATATTATTATTGAACTAAACTTTCGTAGAACGCGAGTGAAAAATTGAAAGAAAGTATGAAATAAACGCGAGTAAATTGAAAGAAAAGCAAAAACGCGAATTGGGAGGAAATAGTTAAACGCGGAAAAATATTCAATAATAAGCGAACTAAGGATGAAGCTATTATTTCAATACGCGTTGCACTGACTCTAATATTTATCAAAATTGAAAATTGATTTATCACGGTAAACTACTTGGACGGTTTAATTAGGGGCATAGTGCAACGAGTACAGTGCACTCGTTGCAAATCAGCTCACAATATACAATTCAATAATGTAACTAACTACTTAACATGCAAAATTCATGCAACTCCTGCGAAGAATTAGATTAGTAAATCACAATTCATGAAACAAATTCAAAATTCATTTTTCAATAGCATAGAAAATATCATAAATACTGAAAGAAAATAAAATTATAGATTGCTGGAAGAAAAGTACATATTAAATTTAGAAATAACCTGTAACAAACAAAGTATTTAATTAATGGATATCTGAAACGCCGAAATTTTCATTAGTAAACATCTCAAATTCGTTTCGATATCCTATTCGACAAGTACGAAGAACAACAATAACAAACTGAAATCTCGATTTCCCTAAACCCTCAAAACAATCTCGAAATACGTTCGATAATAATTTTCTCGCGTGTATTAACGACCCGAAGGATTATTTAAATTTATTTCAAGCAAAAAGTAGCAGTAGTTCAGTAGTAAATAGTGGACTATTAGACTTTGAATAGTCCAAGTTTAAGTTTTAATAATTAGAAAAATTAGAAAAATTCAAAGCAGAGTATTCAAAGTCTAACAGTAAGTTTCAGAAAGAAATTTTGAGAGAAGGTAGTTGAGTGTGTATAGGGTGGACATAGGCTGCTAGCCAGAAGCCCTCGACCACCCTACCCACGTCTCAGTACCCTCAGATCAAAATTACGCGAAGTGTCTAGGGCCCAGTATAAAGGGTAAATGATTTCGCGGGAGCTCGCGGGTCTATTTATACCTGCGGTACCCCTTCCCCAAAATCATTAGCAAAGTCGTTAATAATTCGGGCGGGAATCGACTATTTTTCGCGGGAATCGACTACTTTGCGCGGGAAACGGACTACTTTGCGCGGGAGATCGATCACTTTTCGCGGGAAATCGATAATTTCTCGCGGGAATCGGTCACTTTTCGCGGGAAATCCTTCGTTTTTCGCGGGAATCAATTATTTTTCGCAGAAAATCGCCGATTCTTTCGTAATTCTATTTTGCATTCTATTGTAATGTTATAATAACGTATAATTTATTAATTCTCACAATTTTTTGGTATAAATTTATACTTCTAACAATTTGTTATAACATTGCATATAACAATTTATACGTTTTTACAATATTCTTCAATGGAAACATAGGTTTCAGCGTTCTCGTTACTTACTCGTGGTTAAATTAATTTCGTAGGGATTAAAAATCAGGTTGACCTGTGGTCGTAGATTAAAAATAACCATAGTACAGCTAAATTTATCGTGTTAAATAATCCTTTTTACACAAATCAAAAATGTATTCAACGTTTGTTTGTTATAATATCGTGAAATGAATTATATTACACATTTTCTCTATTCACACTGAATTTAAAGATTATAACGATTAAAAATCAAGTGGACCTGTGGTCATTTATCAAGAATAATCATAATAAAGCTGAAATTATTGTGTTAAATAATTTTTTTAATACGAATTAGGAATTTATTCAACGTTTGCTTGTTACTACTTGTTACAGTATACTGTCTCGCAATGTAAATTTAAGTAAATTAGGTTGAACTGCACAGAAAATGCACAGAACTGCACAAATAATTCATTTCACGATATTATAACAAACAAACGTTGAATACATTTTTGATTCGTGTAAGAAGAATTATTTAACACGATAAATTTAGCTGTACTATGGTTATTTTTAATCTACGACCACAGGTCAACCTGATTTTTAATCCCTACGAAATTAATTTAACCACGAGTAAGTAACGAGAACGCTAAAACCTATGTTTCCATTGAAGAATATTGTAAAAACGTATAAATTGTTATATGCAATGTTATAACAAATTGTCGGAAGTATAAATTTATAACAAAATTGTGAAAATTGATAAATTATACCGTGTTACGATATCGGAAATCTCCCGCGAAAATCTCCCGCGAAAATTTCCCGCCTGACCTAACCGACGATTTTGCTAATGACTTTGGGGAGAGGGTACCGCAGGCATATAAGGACCCCCCGATGTCCCGCGAATTTATTCACCCTTTATACTGGGCCATAGACACTTCGCGGCGTATTTTGACCTGAAGGTTCTGAGATGTGAATAGAGTGGTCGGGGGCTACTAGCTAGCCTATGTCCACCCTGTACACACTCAGCCTTCTTGTAACACTTGTATACATTAGAATCAATTAGAATTTCAATACAATAGACTGAATAACAATTCATTTTAACTAATACCTATTAGAAATTTTCCTTTTAAAACAAATATAAATCATTTTACCAATTACTGGTACTTGCTAGACATTTAATATCAGACTTTAAATATTCTCCTTTCGGTTCTTTTAAATACAATCAAATAATTTCTTCAATTATCGATACTGACTTGGAATACTCCGCTTCGAATAAAATATTTCGAAATTATGTTGAAGGTTTAGGGAAATAAACATTTGAATTTTAGTCATCGTTCTTCTTCAGACTTGTCGAATAGGATATTGAAATGACTTTGAGAGGTTGCCTTTTCGTTACTTTTCTTCCAGCAATTCAAATTAATTTGAAATTTTTCAGATATTTTCTCTGATATTGAATTTTGTTTACTAATAATTTACCATCCAACGAATTTGCATGATTTGCATGCTGAGTAGTTAGTTGATTTATTATTGTATATTGTGAGCTGATTTGGAACGAGTGCACTATGCCCACCCTAAATTAAACCGTCTCAGTAGTTTACCGTAATTAATAATCTATTTTCGGAATTTATACGAGAATTTTTGAATTTTAGTAAATACTAGAGTCAGTGCATCGCGTATTGAAATAATAGCTTCATCCCTAGTTCGTTTATTATTGAATATTTTTACGCGTTTAACTTATGCTTCTCCCCAATTCTCGTCGCGTATTTTATTCAAATTTTCTTATACTCTAGAATCGAGAAAGATATGAATTCGCGTTTTTTCTTTTGATTCTTTCAATGTTTCACTCGCGTTCTACGAAAGTTTAGTTCAATAATAATATTGAAAATAATATAAATTCGCG
>NW_017100145.1:672979-682908 GCF_001263275.1 Habropoda laboriosa
TGGTGAGATTTTTCTGATGAAAATGATATCAAACACGATATAATTTGAACAACATTTACTTATTAATACTTATTGAGTAATTAATTTAATGTCGGCCTACCTCTACGTAAAAAGAAAATGAAGGGCCGATTCTACAAGTGTCAGTCACATGTAGGGCTGATTCTACAAGTGTCAGTCAAACGGCAGGCCAATTCTCCAACTGGCAGTCAAACGGTAGGCCGACTCTATGTAATGTAATACAGGGCGTCTGTTTTATCTCAATGCAGTGAAATATCTGGCTTGACAGTGAACGTGTTAATAAGTAAATGTTGTTCAAATTATGTCGTGTTTGATGTCATTTTCATCAGAAAAATCTCATCAATATGTTAAGAAAAACTTCGGGATAATGAAACGTAAAATTTAAAAAGTTGATATTTAAATCGCTTGGTTGCCTCGCCGCCTCACGTTTCATGCTTATCTTTTATTCGTTGTCCTTGTCTACGTTCGACAAACTACAATGGCCGGCGCGACTTCGGGATAATGAAACGTAAAATTAAAAAAGTTGATATTTAAATTGCTTGGTTGCCTCGCCTCACGTTTCATGCTTATCTTTTATTCGTTGTCCTTGTCTACGTTCGACAAACTACAATGGCCGGCGCGAGGCTCGAAAACGTAGTCCCTGACTCTACGAGTGTCAGGTTTAGCTTCTTTGCGGTCTGACACTTGTGGAGAATATACTGTAAATTGTAAATTTATGCATTGGATCGATGTAATTTGGATTTGAAACAATTTCCAAATATTCTCCTTAATATAACTTAAAATAATCCAATCACAAGTAGAGAAAAACACAGCCAGGTTCCATTAACCCTTTACTTCTCAGTGGTTTCGCTTACCCTCTATGTCATAAAACTACTTTCAATAATAGCTCCTTGGGTTCGAAACTAAACCGCCTCATTTGTATTAAAATAATAAATAATATACTTCTTCTAATCGTACAATTGACACTTCTTTCCATTGTAACAAATATTTCCGTATCCTCGAAGGGTTTAATCCTTCCGCCAAAACCCCAAAAACCTACTCAAACCTCCTATTTACACTTCCCAAATAGAATCAGCTCGAAGGAATTCTATTCTCAGCAAATCGTGGACACTTTCACCGATTAAAATCTCCACGAATTAAATCTGCACTCCTCTAACGCGACTCCAAACCCAAAGAGCTTATCGCGCGACGATCCTCTCGCAAGTCCGAAACTCCATCAAAACTTTTTCCACTTTTTCCCACTAACTGTCTCTCTTCCACTACCTCCGCAGCTTTCGAAATGGAAATGGCCGTGGGTGAGATTTAGCCAGTTGTAGGTAAAGGACGAGGGTTTCGGTTGGAGAGGGGAAGCGAAGGAGATCGTGACCGGTAGGAAGTGGCCGGCTTCAGAAACTTCGACTAACGTTGATCTACGTGCTGGAAAGATAATGCATAATACATTTCTGAAACGGAGAGCGAGCTTGGTGTCAGGGTGGCAGCGGTGGCGGTGGTGGTACTACTATGGTGTAGTCATAAATTTGCAATAATGCAAATGCCTGGTAGGTCTTGTGCGCGCGAGCACAAGGCCTTCTAGTACGCGGTAGCCTACTTTACGGCGCCATCGTGGCAAAACCCGGTAGTCCGTCTAGAATGCAGCGAGAGATGCACGCCTGGAGGAATTCTAGAGGGACAGAGAGAGATAGAGAGTAAACTCGAACCCCCGTTCTAAATATTATAGCCCTCTCTCTCTCTCTGTGTTCTCGTTGGAAACAGGCTCTACTAGGTTGCTAGCCGGGCGGAATTACTCGCAACCTTTCCCGCCGGAACATGACAGGGCTATTATTCAGGCATTAAAATGTTACTTCGTCCCCGGTATTTCCATGATAATCGACATTTCGCGGAGCGACGCGAAGCGATGGCTGTGGGTGGCAGGTTCGAAGGTATAACCTTTCGTTCTTCTCTCGTTGACTGGCGGGAGACCTCGATTAACCGGGATCCGGTGTTATAGGTTCGATGTTTGTTTCAACTGGCTGCGTCGCGTCGTTCGTCGTGAGAGGTGTTTCGCGCGGCGGTTTAACGTGCCGGGAATTGATGGTTTTTAGCAGATGCTCGAGGTACACGCTGCTGTGAGAAAGTTTATAGTCGTAGTGTAATAGTGAGCTGGGTAATGTGTAAGTTGGGTTCGCCTTCGGGGAATGAAATTCTTTTAACGTGTTATGGATCAATCTCGAGGATCCAGCTGCTTTCATTCGACTATTTTATTGCTGTATTTTGCAATATGAATAATTGCGGTCTTAAATAATTCATTACACGATATTTGTCTGTTACGAACCCACTGCCTTTCCCTCACACATTGTTATTAGCTACTATTATAATATTATTATTAACATTATTATTAGATATTATTATTATCATAACCAAACACTTTTATAATTATAAACCAAAACGCCAAGCAACTGCCACAGGTAGGAGGAGGGCGAAGTCGGGAAAAGCCCATGAAGCGACGCTCGACTCCAGGCCCTTTTCTTGACCATTGATTGGTCGGAAGCAAGGTGCCAAAACTAGTATAAAACCGACGTACTTGCACAAGGTCGACAGATAGTCCAAAACCACACACCTAGAACGACACCCGTTCGAACTAAACATTAAATAAAACGACATCAAACACATTTCTGGAATTTTTCGCCTTAATCAACCCGAAACGAAGGCGATCTCAACCGTTACGGCCGTAACATTGTCTGTTTGGGAAATTCTAAGATGAATTAAAAACAAAATCCTCATTTTATGGAATTGATCAGTTTATTTGGGATCTTAAGACTTTGCGCTCATTTGGTCACTATCGAATGATACCGTTTAATTTTCAATATTTCAGCATAAATGGTTTATTATCGTTCATAATTGATAATTTTTCACTGTACGATATCCGAATGCAAAAATTTCTTTATCGATTCAGCTTCAAAACTGGTTAAGCTTCGGAATACGCACGTAGAGAGCCAACCCCTTACGAATTTTCCCGTTCGTAAAAGTAGGCAATATCTACTCGATCGTAAATATTCTTGTTCGTTAGAAAAATTCCGCGAATCTTCCAAATTTTCTCACCCACCCGATCGCCATACCGCGGGATGTTTACGACCGCTTAACCAATAGGCAACCGCGTGCATGCGCATCCCTGAGAGACAGTGGTGAATTTAGCAGACACTCGTGACCATATACACGGGCGTTTAGTTGAGGCGAAAGGCTGTCGCTTATTATAATTCCTGGATCGATATTCGATCGCGAGACACGCGCTTTACGATCACGTTCTACGAGCGGACTTTACGACGCGGAGGTGCCCTTCCTCTCGCGAACGCCCGACGTATACGAGCCACGATATGCGTCATACTATGCGTGGTCGCTTTTCCGGCCGGTCCACGTGCCATTAAACGGCTCACGGATTGCTCTAGCGAACGCAGATCGAGAGAGAGACACGGAGATAAATAGAGGAAGAGAGATCCAGAGATAGAGAAATGGAGAGAAACAGAGAAGGGGAGAGACAGAGAAGAAACTCATCCGGTTTCGTCGACTTTTCTCGCTGACCCACCGCGATCACGGTTTAATGGCTGACAGCTAGAGGAAGCGCGAGCTGCACACGAGGGAGAGAAAGAGGAGTGACGAGGAAAGTTTCATTGGGGTCCTGAGGATGAGTCACGACGACGAGTCGAGATTTATGCGTACGCCTCTTCGAGAGTAAACGAATTTCTGCCAACATCAGGAAAGAGAGAGAGAGAGGAGGGTTGCATGCTCCTTTTCTTCTGCGTTCCAAGGGGAGAGGGAGAAGAGACGTTAATGTCAACGGAACGCGTCGTCTCCGGATACGCGGTGAAAATCGTGGCGAAAAGCGGGACGAAGAAACTCCAGGGGAATCCCACTGCCACGTTGCTGTAGCCCGAATTAGGAACGATAACGTCGTTTCCTACGGTGAATCCTGGCCTTCTTTTGCCAGATCGAAGGGAGATCTCTCCGCCCCCTGTACCCCGGAGAAGGCTAATTTCGCCCTTATCGTGGCTAGAATTGATACTTGATTCGCGGGGATTAACCGATTCCACCTAGCCTCGGGCAGTTTGTTTGGGGGTTGGAAGTTTTCGTTTTTGGGGGAACGAAGAATGGCTCGAGCAATCTTGAGTGCGTAATTCAGGGACACATTTTCGGTCTTATCGTTTGTGTTAGAGTCTTCTGGATCCAATTGCTCTCTTTTACTCTGCATTTCTTTGCTGGAGTTTGTAGAATTAGGTTATAAGCGAAGCAGCGCGAGGAAGAAGATTAGGCAGTTTAGCTTCTCAAGTGTGTAATTTTCAGGAAAAGTTGGTACAAACAGCAAAGGAATATTCGATTCATAGACGTAATTGTCAAGTCACATGGCGTTATAAAGGGTTGTAAGTTTGCATAATAAAAGGGTTAAAGGTAATGCAAATTAGTTTCTTACAGGTAATTTTTCTTTTTCTTTCTTGCCTTGAACTGAGGAGTTGAAATGGTACAATAAATTCGCTTCCAATGGACCATATTCTTCACATTTAATTAACCACTTGTCGTATACTAATACGATTAAAACAATTCCCAATTCGAAGGGATGAAATTCTGCCAAAATTCCCGAAACAATCGAAACTTTCGCGAAGATTACGGTTCACTTTAGAGCCATCTCGTACACAAAGCTTCTCGATAACGTTCCCGCTGGATGAAAGGCAGTTTCCACGGTATGATATTCCATTTCACGGGAGAACTTTCGAAAAGTAAGAGCGTCTACGTGCACCGGAGGCAAGCAGGTGCCGATTCCACGGTTTCTACCCTCGGCCAAATTAAATTTGTCCCCAATTCGGCTGTTTCCGTTCCACGGCCGTCCAGGGACGGCTTCGAGTGCCAATTTACCGGCATCTGGCCGCGGTCTGTTTTTCTTTAAGAGTCTATCGATAGAACCGTGCCCGTGTCACGCGCCCTCTCGCATTAACGCCTCTTCCTTTATGGCTAGGTAAACCTTCTTCCTGCTTGATTAACCCTCCAATCGCCACCCACGCGTCACAGCTCCGCTCTTTGTGTGCCAGGAAGAGCAAAAGGTGAAACGCCAATATATTTGCGTGAACGGAGATAAGAGACGATTTCGATTAAACGCTCTGTGTTTGGAAATAAAACGCTGCTGCTCGTAAATATATTAGGACGACGTTAATGCGATACTACGAGGGTTGTGCTTTTTACTAAAGGAGTTTCCTGACTGAATAATTTTTTTTTAGGATTCTAATCACTGTGCTGATAATTTTTCTTCTGGAGAACGAAGAGAAATCTTAATCTCGTGGAAGTGTGACTCTCAGATACGTAGCTACTATCTTTTCCTAATTTTAATAATTTTTTCTAACTGAATAATTCTTGCTCTTCCAATCTAAGTGTAAAATTTTAATCAACCCTAATTTTTCCTCTCCTAAAAATATTTTCGAGGAATACTCTTTTCAGAGTTTCCAAACGACTGCGGAATTTGCCCAAAGGAAGCTAACTTTCACAGAATTTGGATAATTCCTATTATTTCCCAAATTCGTGTAACTCAGATATTTCTAAATTTCCGAATCCACGAGCAAAAAATTTAATTTCAAAAGAGAATCTCACTCAAGAAAATCTGAGATTTTCGACAAGAAGAAGAAGAATTGCAGCGGGGTTAATTACAAATCACGCGGAGCACGCGTGTCGCCGTATCGAATATTACTGGAACCTCCGCGACTACAGAAATTCCGGGATACCTGAGCACGTTCCACACGGATCTACCAATCCGTGTTCCACGTGTCCCAATTCCAAGCCACGTTACAACCGCAGCAGCGCTGGCGCTCGCGCGCCAACAAACGCGTCCAATTCCCGGGGATCGGCTTTATCTAATATCGATCGATCTTCCCTACAATTCGAACCGTGCCCAAAATTTCGACATCCCTCCTCTTCCACTTCTCGATTCCACGTCACGATAACGGAAGTCAGCGTATTCGACCGTGTGGATCTTCGTTACAGCGAACGATTACTGCGTAGGAGTAGAAGCCCCGTTAAATCAACGAAGTCGTCCCCTCTAGCGTAGTTAAAATGCCGATGTTAATCGCCCTCGAGGCCTCGTTAGCGGCCTTTACCTCGTCTCTTCGGTTCTCCAAGCGACTTTTTGCTCCACGGTGACGCGACGAGACCCGCCTTCTTCGAGTCTCTCTCTCTCTGTTCTCCTTCGAGAGAAGCCTAATGGAATTTTCGTTATCATTTGTTCGAACCGGCTAGTTAGAATTTACCGTCCGCGTATTTATGAGCGGCGCGTGCAATTGCCTTTGAATTTGTAATGGCCGCGCGTGTAACACGCCGCGACAGCCACACGTTCGCGCCGGATAATGGTTCCGGGAAACGACGCGGCGAACGGGTGCACGCGGTTTTCTTATGAAAATTCGAACGGTAGAACGGTTTTATGGGGAGCGCTTGCAGCGGTGACGAATGCATCTTGGTTGATATTTTGTGAGATATAGGTACACTACCGGCCGAATGTTTGGAATCACTGTGCATTGCAAGTTGCATAAAGATCCCCCCTCCCGAAAAGGTAGCACTTATAATAATTTTTTAACGAATTTTTTATCATTCAAATCAATGGAAACGAGGTAAAGTGCTGTTAATCTCCAGAACATCAATTTCAAGTCAGTGAAGAATCAGTAGTTTTTCCCATAAGCCCAGGTGACGCGTACCTCACGCAAAACACCCCATCCTTGAGGGTGAGTGGTCGGCGTTGGGCGGTGACCTAGGCCCGAAAACTCACCCCCGTCAAGGGACCCAAATGCGACCAGGGAAGCGGAAATGCGAGGGCTGACCCCGGCAACGCGCCAACGAGACAACCAGAACACAAAAAAGGTTAAGAGCAAAAAGTTCAGGCGATCACACATTTTTCAATCGATCCTCGACGACGTGTCAGAATTAAACACATCCCATTCCACACTCGGTTGAAAAAAAGACCGTGACGCCTTATAACCGAATTGTGGTTGTATAACACGTGATAATAAGTTCAATAGCAATATATTTTATACCAATAATTTCATAATAACTATAAGCACACGTAAAAAGGAATATTGATAATCTGATCAACGGTCCCTTATTATATCTCGCAATAAATTCTCACGCGCTCTCTGATATCAATAACAACGCGATTCTACTGTTTTTACTCCCTGTTGCTCTGTATGATCCGCTCGTTTTCCAAATCTCACTACATTCACGCCATCGCTCACAACGTATTATTAAACCAATTCCACAGGAATAAATAAGAGCGCGGTAGGAAACAATTTAAGAAAAAAGCTCCGTGGAATCAGAGTTGTACGATAGAACTGTAAATATTTTTCGAACGAAGCCGGTAAACTGGATGAAATTAAGAACTCGCACGTCCCACAGAGAATTGACCCGCGATTTTCGGTGTAACTAATTTAGCCCACGATGAGTTCCTGATTTAAATCCCCTAATCTCTATAAGCGGTTCTTTCCGTGTCTCCCACTATTGTAATCCAGCATTATTTATTACCTCGCCGCAATTTCGTCCGCGGCATTGTTAGCCTGAATTATGATGCGCCATTCTTCGTGCTCGCGTGTGTCTGTCGCGCTCCTGGCCGTTGTAATCCGCGCGTTCTTGTGAATGGAACGCTAATCTGTGTTGCCTCGTGAGCCTCGTGAATAATCACACGCTACCATGTATACGTACATACGTGTGTCCGTGTACTTTTTTTTTTTATTCTAAAGCAGGCACATTCCCACGTCGATCGTGCATTTTATTCCACTTGAAAAACGTTTCAATCGTGCGATAATACAAATGTAAACTTGGATCGTAAATAAATTACCTCGGAAAAATATTTAACTGGGAAAATATCGAGGGAAACGTTGCGCAAGGTGGAATTTATAGTACCGCTCAATCAATCGCGATACGCGCTCCTTTATTTCTTCTCCTCTGATTTTATTGCGTGCGTCAGAAAGCAGATACAGCAGTTATTTTTTTCAATTTTTATTTCAAATATCGTTGAGAAATTGTGAAATCTTTCGGAATTTGGCAGATATTCATTTTTGAACATTTTCATCACGAATAATTAGTATAAGTGACTCAAATTTGGTTGGTTACCGGCACGCGTAATATTTCTACAGGTATTACAAATATTTTTACGGCATATCTAATATCCTACAGATAATCAAAAATTTTTTCCACGCTCGCTATCAATCACCAAAAAATTGTCATTATCAGTATAAATTTTCAAACTCTCGAAAAATACTTTCGTGACGCATATTAATTGTACCAGCAACCGAAAAAAAAGTAACTTTAAAAAGTATGAAAGTGGAGAAAATAATCGTCGAGCTGCAGTAACCCCCAAAAATAGAAAATTGCAAAAAGGTAACTCCAGAAAATATCGAAGCGGAGATAATAATCGTCGAGCGGCAGGTCTTTTCATACGAAAGTTCGAACAGTTACTGTGTCTGGCAGAATGGGCCAGACGTGTCTATATACTTGTTTTCGCGAGTTGTGTATTTAAGCTCGAAGGGGGTCAATAAAATATCGGGCAGGCCTGCTTATACATATGGGCCGCTGGTTCGCAGTTGATAGAATAACAGAAACGCGTGTTTGCTTTCGCAACAGAACTTCCCCGGGGCCGTGATTTTCCTTGTAATCCGCGAGCAATTGCGACCGTGTCGGAATGTTCCCTCGGTGACGATCCGTTGTAGCTGCCGATCGGACAACATTTCCCTCGATCCCGATTCGCCGGTCCACCCTCGCCCCCGTACCCCCGTCGCATCGCCTGACTCGACAAGCAACGCCGTAGAAAAAACGGATCGCTCTGAAATTGCTCAAAACAACGGCGGAAACGGGGGGAGGAAAATAAAAAATTTACAATTCGATGTAACGATACGCGGGCAATTTCTGCTTGGAAGTTTCGACGCGCTGCACGTCTGGATAGAGACTATATTTTTGGGGAAAGATGTCTGTTCGAGATTGGTGGTTAGGGTAATTAAGTTGAAGACGAAATTAAATTTAACCCTTATGTCAATAACCCGTTTGCATAATTCTCACTCGAAATATTTGATCTTCCAGGTAAAAGATTATTTCGCGCATTTCCTGTCCGTGTTTGCCTCAAGTTTAGAATTTTCTTATCGGAAAACTACTAAAATTTCAAGATAAAGTAGACGACAATTTTGATTATTGACATAAGGGCATGACGCAAGGGTTACAATCTGGGTGAAGCACTTTATTTTTCACAATCTTTACAATGCGAGTCGTCTTTCTCTCCCATCGACGCCGAACCAGACAAATCTGCCGATCGGGGGAAAGAAATGACGATCGGGCCTCGTTTTTGGCGCCCAATTATCCTTCCAGCGCCATCCATGACCTGTTACCCAATCAATAGGTGGCACCAGGAGGAATCACGCTCCTCAATCTTTACATACTGTTTTACCGTATGCTCCGCTAGAAGGGTTAAGTGGATGTTTCTGCGAATGGAGTTTTGAGAAGGATGAGAGTATGTGGAGGTAGCGGAATCTAGAATTCTTTGTTAAAATATCAAAAATTCACTTTTGATATTAGTTTCGGTTATAAGCGATAAGTGTTTCCTTTTTCTACCTGTTGAAGCGAGCACGTATTAAAACTCCACATCGACGAAATCCAATTCGCCTCCATTCCGCCAATTACCGCAACAATTCATCGTGGAAATAATCCATTACATCGGTGACGATCAATCTTAACAAAGCAGAGAAGCGCCGTCCGGCGAGCGACAAATAAAATCCCCCATTCCCGCGACAATAAATGGAAGAATGCAGCCCCTCGGAGAAATACCTAGCTAAATCCATTATTTCACCTGCGATCCATCTTGACAAACGAAGCAACTCGAACGAGAAAAAAGGGAGAAAAAAGAATCGACGAAAGAGGAAAAAAAA
>NW_017100145.1:682932-683403 GCF_001263275.1 Habropoda laboriosa
CTTTTTGCTCCAGCGTCCAATATTGCCGTGACCATCGCCAACAGAGAGAGAGAGAGAAAGAGAGAAGCGTGTACACAGAGCAGTATCAAAGTAGAATCGGCCAGAGAGGCTTTTATCTCATCTGAACGGAATTGTCGCGTTCGCCTTCGGTTCGAAGCGCCTTGGTAAAGGATTAACGATACTTTTATTGGTCCTTCCAGCGGCTAATTGCGCCGGTTCGCCTACACCGGCCGGCATGCACTGTTACGGCGTTATGGAAAGCGGAAGTCGCGGTGTATCGCGGCCGATTAGTCGTTTCCACGGCGCGTACAGCGTACACACGCTGGTCTATTAAGCGACATTAGGGCGGCCGGGTAAACCGGTTCCGGTGGTTGGCGAAGGCAGCTTTGTTTACGGGGCCCACCAGGCCCGTTTGTCGTGGCGCTACCGCGCTTGAATTTATATAAATGGGAACGTGGCTGGGTAGAGGCG
>NW_017100145.1:683413-687004 GCF_001263275.1 Habropoda laboriosa
CCACCTCGTTTTTGCCCCTCGCCGCGGGGGCTTTAATCAAGGATAACAGCTGTAACGGCGTAATCAGCGACGATCGGGCCGAAACAGAGGAAGAACGGGGCTGTCACGTCGTGAGCACGACTATTAATATCCATTTCGAAGTCGTCTCCCTCCTTTCTTCTCTCTCTCGCAGTCACTCATTTGTTCTTTCTCTCGCGATATCTTTCTATGTCTGTTTGTCTCTTTGGATCTCTCTTGTTCGCTTTGTTGATCTGTAGACCTCCTTGTCTCCAAATTTTCAAATCTCTCCCTCTCTCTGCAAATTTCCAGTTCTCTCTCTTTACCTAGATCTCCAGCTCTCTCTGTCTCTAAATTTCCTGTTCTCTCCCTTTATCTGGAGCTCTAGCTCTCTCTGTCTCCAGATGTTCAGTTCTCTCCCTTTATCTAGAGCTCCAGCGCTCTGTCTCTCCAGCGCTCTGTCTCTCCAGCTCTCTGTCTCTCCAGCTCTCCGTCTCTCCAGCTCTCTGTCTCTCCAGCTCTCCTCTTTGTCTCTCCAGCGCTCTGTCTCTCCAGCTCTCTGTCTCTCCAGATGTTCAGTTCTCTCCCTCTATCTGGAGCTCCAGCTCTCTGTCTCTCCAGCTCTCTGTCTCTCCAGCTCTCCGTCTCTCCAGCTCTCTGTCTCTCTAGATCTCGAGCTCTCTCTCTCCAGATCTCTCTGTTTCTCTAGATCCCTCTGTCTCTCTAGAGCTCCAAATCTCTCTCTTCCTCTCTCGGTGCTCGTGTCGCGGAGTTCACGGGAGCTTCTGTCGGTTCCATCCGCGCTTCTCTGTCGCCGTTTCGTCGGACACAGTGCACTCGTCTCTGTCAGACCGTGCACGAACGGTGAAATTGAACGAGGGACACAAGCACGAGGGTGACTTTTCGAGAGAGAGAAAAGGGGTTTGCTCGCGAATCGATCCGAAAATACCAAACCGGAAATTTCTGCACCGACTGTGCGAGGATACTTTTGATTCCCTATTTTTTTCCTTCTATTTGTCATAGACAGAAAAGAAGAGAACTAACTGTCGCTATATATACACACGCACACGTAGACTGCAAGTTTGTCGAGTTTTCAAAATGAAAAAGAGGAAAATTGGAGAATAAAGTTCGAATAAAGGGAGCTTGTGGTGATTCACGCGAATTAAAGAGCAAGTGTCACGGTTTGGTGGATTTTGTACGCGACTGCCAAGTGCCAGGTCAACGACCCTTGAACAGGGAGAAATGGAGGCAAAATTAGATCATTCTGCTGATGCAATCTTTGTGACACGTCTTATATTTAGAGACTGTTTGACGGTGGCTACATTGTGTGACTACAGATTGTCCCGCGGGTTCTCTAGCTGCGAGGGGAACCTGTTCACATTTGCTTAGCGTTACGTTAAACGAGGATGACTATGGAGTGTTGACAGTCGACCCAGGCATTAGGAGAAATTCCACTGTGCTTCGTGGTTCAATCTTCGAGCGGATGTTTCCATTTTCGTTTTTCGCCGCAATTCGGAACAATTGCTCTCGAAACAATTTTCAGAGACAAGTTTGACAAGCTCTCGAATTGTGTTAATTGATGTGTTGTATTATATTTAGGCTGGGATTCGACTAACGAGGGAGAGCCTCCAAGTGGACACTTATGTATGGTGTAGTTTTTAAAAATATATTTCACGCTTGTTCTTTTTCTGTGTATTTTCTTTGGAGAGTTGAAAACAGCCTTGAAGTCTGGGGTGCAGAAAATATTTTAGGGAATTATTAGCTTTAGAAAAATGGTGCAAACGTAGAGACAGTTTTCAAAATAATTCGTTAAATTATGTATTAAAAATTTGTATATTTTTGCTAATTTTTGTTGCAAAATATTAATCCATTTTCGTGTAAATTTACATATATAATTTATGCACACCACCCATAGGAATAAATTGTAATTTTAGGAATTTTTCTATTGGAATTGTGAAAGAAACGAAAATAAATAAATTCGCGAACATTGATCATTTTTTCTTTCGAAAGCAACACTTTTCGTTTTCAAAAATTTCACAGTAAAGTATACCGACGTAGCTGTTTCCAAAGGGTTCATTTTCTGGCAAATAACGTCTACAACTGTAGAAAGGTTTCTTTTCAAAAAACAGATCTCGCAACTTGTAAGAAATATTTTTCTTCCTCTTTGGATTATGACACTTTCCTCGTGTTTAATTACCACTGTTCCCTGGCGGTATAAACGAGTCAAGAATTGCTCGAATGCTGGCTGGATGGTAATTTACTCGATGTTACGAGCGCGTCGATGAAAAATGTTCACGCCGTTCGCCTGTCGGAATGTAAAGAACGCGTTGGAAGATGCAGGGGTTTAGAAATTATTATGTCACGCCATAAACTGCATCCAGCCGTCCCATTTCTCAGCTTAATAACCTCTCAGATAAGATTAATTCATTAACAGGTCCCCGCTAATAACGCCGCCATGTAACCACAATTCACTCGATCGAGTCGGGGGAAGAGATGGGAACGTGGAAGATACTGGGAGGAGAGCGACGATGAAACGCTTTCCATAGGCATTTCGAGGGAACAAAAGGATGCTCTCTCTACCACGGTTCGTGCATCAAACTTTACGCTGAAAGTGTTAACAGTTTCATACATTGATTTTTTATGGCCTCGTTAAAACTTTTACGGTGGAATTTTATTCGTTTAATTTCATAGTTAATAATTATACGTTTATTCTTGGGAGGATTCGTTCTTAACACGAGTGTAGCACGCTGGAATATTTCAATCCACTGCTTTAGCGAAGAAGATACAAAATATTGAGATACAGTGACCGAAAAAAGTATTCGTACACCCTGTAAAATGGAATAACTTTTTAAAAATTGGGCCAAACGACTTGAGTTTTTTTTTTTTTTTGAGAAGTTAGAGAGATTAGTTTACTAGATGACGTGTAAATATCTTTTTGAAATGAAAAAAAACTGCAATTAGTCGGGATCGCGAAGAAAATAGCGAAGGCCGTTTTTACAACTTTTTTATCTGAGCTCGTAAGGAAAATTTCAAAAAATACGTTTCGTAGATCTATGTCAATTATACACACGCTGAAAATTTTATCGAAACATGATAGCTATGCAATCGTTCATTTTAAAAATACAATTTATCAATGTGAGATTGGATAAATTATTAAAATTTGCAATTCAATCTAAAGAGTAATTGGAAAATTTTTGAAATTTTCTTGCAGACACCAGTCTTCTCTTCGCACTAAAATTTAACTCTAAAATAATTGCAGATTATCCCCTCCTCTGTTAATCAAATTCAGTCCATTTCGCTCAAAAATTAAAAATCTGCACTTTCGCAAGAAAAACCATATATTGAGTAATTACGTTCATAATTAATTAAAACAAGGAATACCTCCTTTCCCAAGACTCTCTCGCCCCAAACACACTACATCAATTCCAATTGAAATTCCAGCTACGGAGTATTCCTCACAACGCGTGAATTTGAACGCAGAGCAACCACGAAAGAAAAACACAAAGTATCCCCCGAATTTCCCATTCGTCACCCTTTATTTCCTCTCGAAATCCCAAGCGCCCTTCCTAGCAGTTAGAAACGGCGCGGCTCGGC
>NW_017100145.1:687168-693405 GCF_001263275.1 Habropoda laboriosa
CATAATTTTTCCCCCGAAAATTCACCCCAGTGTCTCCGTTTCCCGCGGGGGGTGCGGTAACGAACTTTCGGGAACTAGCCGAGATTTGCATGGCATTACCCGTCCGCGAACGTTCGGGCGACGTTTTAACGGCGTTTTCCCGCGTGTGCCTCCGCGATTTGCATAAACGTCTCCGTTGGAAACGCGGGCCATTCTCTCTCTGCATAAACTCCTTGGTCGTCGTGGAGGTTGCGTTGAACGTGTAACGTAGAAAGCGCGTGTCGTTGGTGCCTGCCCACGTAGGATCGAGGGAATCAAGGGCTGTATTTCTCGTCCTAGCGAATTTCATCGATCGATTGGCGGAAATTGAATGGAATCCGTTCCGACCTGCAGAAACGACCACTGCCTACGTCTAGCCTTTGTCCCTGCACTTTGGACAATAAGAGAGGATGCGGAACCGTGGAGAACGGATAGAGAAGAACATAGAGGGAAAAAAGACGAGTCGACTGGACGAAGAGTTGGCTCGATACGCAATTAAACGTAATTAAATTAATTGGGCCAGCGGACAATCAGGCCAATTACCGATACCAATCAACGATCGGGCTACCTACTGCCGTTCCTCGCTACACCCACGGGGCTTTTTTACTCGGATGACAAACCCCATTAATTACAGGCCCGCGAAAGCCGACCCTCGAAAATTAGCACCCTCGCTGGCCCGAGCTGCCAATTTCAGGTGGACTCGACCGGGGACTCTGCGCGAATTTACCTATCTTCCCGCGCAAATCTCGATGTGGCAGGGGCTTGTTTTTTTTTTTTCACTCGATCGTGGAAGTTTTGCAAATTCTGAGGTTGATTGGCGGTGTCTTTTGAAGTGTGCTTCGAGTCTCGAGACAGTCTCTGTGATTTTTTACTTCGACTAGGATTTGTTTATTAGTTTGCGAATTTTTAAGTTGACACGAGGAAACTTTGAACTTTTCAACACTCAACCCTTTGAGTACAGTGGACTCACCGACATTGTGACTCAGTGGACATTCTTTTTTAGTAAAAAGAACAGTCGAGGAAAATATAATTTCGATATGGTTTGGTTTACGAAAATTTAGCGAAAGGGTTGAGCAATCAATCTCCCAGATTTCCTGTTAGACGATGTAATAGAAATTTGGAAAAATATTTTTAGGAGTGGTGAATGATAAAGAGCGATCACTTCTGGAAAGGATTTTAACGTAGGAATAGGGTCGATCTGTAGTCTAGGGACCGGCCAGGGAACTCCACCGCGTTCGACCTCCGCAGACACCGGGTTCTCAATGGAATTTGAATTTTGGAGAGTTCACTGAATTTCCACTTGGCTTACGTATAGTTGGTTACTCGCCATCTGACGTCTGCATCTCTAGAGATCGCCCTTGTGTCTGAGTTAGTAACGAACCTCTTCGCAATTCCGGCTGCAGCAATGAAACAATGCTCAAATATCTATTACACAATTCTCACGTTTCACGCAGTCGATCGAATGTAAAATTGAAATAATTGGAAATTTTCAAACACTCGAATTTCCACGCAATGTCTACGTCTATCGCGAAGTAGTTATCGATTGCTTGGTATCGAAACGGAGCGCAGAAAGGAGGTTTTAACGTTAATCCGTGAAAATTCATAATTGCACGTTGCATGGTAACGCGGTCGTTTCGCAAGCGTGCTCCATAGCCAGGCCTGGCGATCTATCGATATCTCGCGATTAAACGATTACCGAGATTGATATCTCAATTGGCGGGTAACGATTTCTCTGCTATTACGGCGGTTCGTTTCCATGCGAGGAAAGGTCTGAAATTTCACTTGTCAACGGCGATCGGGTTCGTTATCGAGCTTGAATTCGCTGGTTTAATGGAATGAACGCGATTGGGAAGATTGATCGACGAGGAACTGGCGAAATACCTTATCAAAAGTTGCAGATTTTCGACTTGAAACGATTCTACAATTTTCTCACAGAGATGCAGTAGGTATATAGTCACAGAAAAATCGTAAATTAAAGGGTTAACCAGCATCTTCATTTGCAAGCTCTCAAATTTCATTCCAATCAATTCCAGCAAATTCTTCGATTATTTTCATTTGAAGACACTTTAACGCAGCAAAGTTTCTATAGTACACGGATTTCAAGAAGGAAACGTGTACAAATGTGTATACTCTCAACTGTACATTTTTTATATTTTTCTTGTTTATTTACATTTGATACGTAAAATAGGTGTACCTCCTGTACCAAACGTAATCTGAGAGCCGCCTGACTTCTCGCTGTTGAGTCGAAACGACTCTGCATTCGTCGTACGAGGGTGCCTAAAAATTGAACACCTTCTCATTTCCACCCTAAACTTGTCCAAACACTTTCAAATCGCAGCACAAAGTGCAATAATGCAGACAGACACGTGAAATTGATGAAACTAGACTAAAAATCCCCGAAATCCTCGAAAACGAGAAAAATCGAGCTTAGCCAGAAGGTTAAACACGGATGATCGCATCAACCAATCGGTACCCTTTCCCTGTCCCCCTCCGTTCTAATGAGAAAATTCCAAGCGGATCAACAGGAGATCGTAGGAGACATCAAACGTGGATCGAAAGAGGGGAAGGGGGTTGGTTAAAACAGCACGAAGCTTGAAGTTGCCGGTAATCTCGTTGGCAGATCGTCGCAGCCGGTTATTAGGCATGTGCAGCTCTCACGAAAATCCTCGCCCTCGCGCGCGACCGGCTAACAGAAAATTATCGCGACCGCGTATCGTTCCCGGAGGGGCTGCAGCCTCGGAACTCACCCCTGGCCGAACGTGGCCGCATTATGTATACGAGAGGCTGGCCGTGGTGCACACGAGGGGATTCCTCGCGGTATTCGTTACTAATGGGCGTTCTATTTAGCGGCGCCCTCGGCCCTCCAGGGACGTGTCACGCGTCACTGGTCTCCCGTGTTACAATGCTCGTGACGCCGCTGGACGTCAAAGAGTCAACGCAAGTCAGGGCATCCCTTGTCCCGTTTCGAATAGTTCTATCTCTACTATCGAGGAACCTCTCTTCTCTTCTTCTTCTTTCTAACGTGCACGCAAGCGGATAGGAAATGTTCTGTCCCTCCTGCTCTGTTTCGAGTAATGTTTCAGGGGAATAAAAATTTGGGCGGAGGAAATTTTGAGGCGGTCCCTTTTCGGGACTTGAAACGTTGCGGTTTAGAACACTTTGATTATCGGGGAAGAGACTCTTTCTCTTTAAATAAATTAACGAGGAAAATTCATTTAATATAGGTTGGGTTAGAGAAGGGTTCCCCTAATTTTCAAGTTAAATACAGTGTTCCATAGTATAATTATTTTCAATTTCTCTGTCTTCTGATTAATTCGGCTTCAAATTTGATCTACGATAGTTCCGAGTCTAATAAACAAATTTTGAAAATCTCTTGCGTAGAAAGTATCTTTTGCATTCAACTTTGTCTCACCAAAATTAATAATATACACATTTAAAATTTCGCAAATGGTAGATCTCCGAATGAAACTACCTTACGTCTTCGCATTTCCACAGAATTCCTCTCGTTGGCCAGGAATAATTGGAATGAAAATTCACGAGGAGATAGAAACGCGTCACGTTTCACCGTGACAGAACTTTTCCCGATCGCCTAATATTCGACCGGCCTGGCGTCTCGACGTCCGTTAACGGGTGCAGGCGAGCGCGCGAGATTCCACGGGGCGACACTTTTCCGGCAGGCCGAGGGGCGACGGGGGCCGTCGTGCCCCTCGATCAACGTCAATCAGCCGTTAAACAATGACGCGCCGCGCAAAGAGGATTTTATTGTATTGCGGAGAGAGCAAAGTTCCGGGCACAATGCCTGCTATTTCCCCCGCCCTCTCGGGGCCACGTGAAGTCACCCTCGAATATATATTCTCCTCCATCCGCGAACAGTCAGCCTACCACCCTTCGTTTTTTCTTCCCGTCTCGCGTCTCTACAAAACTGGATGCGCTTTTTTGCCAGCCCTGTGTGCGAGTCTCTCGTTGTCACAGTGACATTGTAACCTGGAAAATGTGCCTGGCCAATGTCGGCTCTTTTCAGTACGGAACGGGAATTGAAGCTGGGGAAACGGTGGAAAATTCTTTGGCGAAATTTCTGGGGCTTGTGAAGGTTTTTTGGGGGAAATTGTGTAATGGGATTTGGAAATTTTCTTGGGTTTGTGCTTAGGAGAATTCGGAGAATCTTGGTGATATTTTTATCAAATCTGGACCTATCTTTTTAGAAAAACTGGATAATGAAAGTTGGAAATTTAGAAAAATTTAGGGAACCCTGGTGACACTTGGAACGGGGAGAAAGTAGAAAATTCTAATAAAGATGTTTAGAGAATCCTTTACTCTAGAAAATTCCCTTTCTCTCCATTTAACCAAATTACAAATTTTTATTCTTGATACTTTATCTAAAAGAAATCCAAGAGATCTTCCCATCTCTTAGCATACAGAAAATTCAATGAAAAATACACCTATCCCCCGATTTACACGGTACTTTATTTACACGGTTTTCAAAATAACGGCTTTTCAGAAATATAAACTGTTAAAAATAAAAGTTTATGCGGGGAACATATTTGTACAGTCATTTTTTAGTACCGTTCGTTTGTTAACACTGGCATTAAACGAAAAAATGAACGGAATTTTTTGCACACAAAAAGTAAGTAAAGTTATTTTCGCCTTCATCGATCGCTCGCTCGAAACTAAACCCTGACTCTGAATATTTTTTGTTTTTCACTTTTATTTTATTTTTATATTACATTTAAAATAATGAATTTAATTCAATCACTGACTAAATTATGCGCATTTTGTTTTTTCCCCGATTTACACGGTTTTTCATACAAAAAGCCATGATTTCGATTTACACGGTATTCTGAGGAACCGATCATCCGTGTAAATCGGGGGACAGGTGTACTTTGCAATGTCAAAAAGTTCCCGCAGCAATTTTACATTCCACCGTTGAAAAAATTCAATAATTAAATTTTCCTGTAAAAAAAGAAATTCAAGTAGCTCCCTTAGCCTCTAGTATGATAGGAAACCAGTAGAAAAAGGTTTAACAAACACATTGACGCCGAAATAAAATGCGAGACTCGTGAGAAAGTGATTATAAAATATGCACAGCCTCGAGTTGGAATTTCGAAAACATCGAGTCGAACGTAGCTTTAAGGTCGAGTGAAATATTACAGCGAAGGGACACTCGCTACAGGAGGGATGCGCACACTCGCCTAGGGTTAAGCGGGATGCCGGGCATTTAAAGGGGGCGAGCACGTTAGAGCGAAATGGATCTTGATACGGCGACGTGTCGATGCTGCCAACAAAGGCGGACTGTTGTAAGGATATTAAAACGCGTTCGTGCACGACACCAGGGGTTGGTTGTCTTTCTGGACGTAGGAACGAGTTAGCGACACAATTGGTACGAGCAGACATCGGGATTAAACGTGAAGATAAATGTTCTACCACCGAAAAAGAAAGAAAAAAGAAACTACCCTATAGAAGTTTATAAATTTCTCATTTATAACCCAAGATTAATCTCAGCTAAGTGTTCTTAAATTGAACGTTTGCTATACTCCAGGAGAACCGTTAAAAATATATTCGAAAAGCTAGATCGTTATCGCGATCATGATTAAACCCACATCTTCCTCGACACCTAAATTCCCGAACTCCGAAAATTTTCGAGAAAACGTCGACCCACGTCTCCACCGCGTGTCTATTTCAACCCTCGAGCAAGCACAGCAATAGAGAGAGATGGTGGAAAATTTTCGAAAGCGCGTCAATCCACGTCTCTCTCCCCCTTCTCATTCTATTCCATTCGTTTGTTCAGATCAGACAGGTCGCGTCGGTGGTAGGTTGCACGAAGCGGATCGTTAAATTCCACCGTAGCCAGAGGATAATCACAGCGTTTGGCTCGTTTATTTCTTGCTCTCGATCATCGCCGCTCGAAGAAAGAACCACGACGAAAACATTTTTATTAATCCAGCATCCCATTACCCTGTGCTCATACATATGAATAACGTCGACGTGAAACAATGTAGCGGTATCCACTCCAGACGATGGAGAGAGAGAGAAAAAAAGAAGGTACTCTCTGTGTGTACAGTCTCTAAGGCTGAACGAAGAAACGTGGAAAGAGGGATGAAAAAGGAGAACGAGGAGAATCGTCTATCAAGTGGTTTTCAGGATCTTATCGGATCCAGGGCCTTAAGCATACAATATGATACCCGCCTATCCTCCTTCGCGACTATACTTCGACCTACCCTC
>NW_017100145.1:693449-707365 GCF_001263275.1 Habropoda laboriosa
CATCTTGGTTACAGGCCGAGCATTCATCGAGTGACACGAGCGCGTAGGTACACAAGAGAACCGAGAAGCCGCGCGTTCTAAAGTGAGTCACCAAATTCGCGTGGGCAAAGCAGCTGGCAAGTTCGAGAACGAGTATCCGTCTTGCTCTTTATCTACTGCCTTCAGGGCCAGCCTGACAATGCTCGGAACACCGGATACATATGTATGTCCGGGGGACAGGAGGTAGAGAGTCTCGCGGCCCGTGTTCTCTCCGACGCAACGAAGATGGATAAGCGGGGGCCAAGGTGGTGGACGTGATCGTTCGATCACAGAAACCCGGTGAAATTCGACCGAAACTCGCGACAGAGAGAAGTATGCGTGGAGATCGTTAGGAGATCGTGGTTCTGAGTTTCGTTTCGAACCTACGATTCTCTGTTGCGTTCGTTGCATCTGGTGAGGAAGGTTCGCGTGGGTGGTGGATGAGAAGAAGTTTGGTTACTTGGACGATGTTAAAGGGGGAACGGTGTTGGGATTAATGGCGTGTAAGTGGAGCAGATAGAGGATCTTGTGGATTATCTGGATTGAGGCTGTTCGGAGGTAGGTAAGGATTCGATATTGCTGGCAGATTTTTGTCCGTTGATCGATCGGTTGTGGAGGATTTCGAAGGAGTGTTTGAGACGGTTTGTGTGAGAACGAGGTATTAGATTGATAGGTGTGAAATGTGGTATTTGCGTTGACTGAAAATTTTATGGGAATTCTTTGTCGAATTAGTTTAGCACTGCTGGGAATGTTTCAGATGGTTTGTGTAAGAGTGAGGTGTTAAATTGATACGTATTTTTATAAAATATTGTATCGACTCTTTGTTGGATTAGTTTAATACTGCTGGAAAAATTGTATTCGTCGATGAACTGAGTATAGCGGTTGTAGAGAATTTTGAAGGAGTGTTTGAGATGGTTTGTGAAAGAATGAAAGTGACATAGAGCTAGAATAAATGACTCTACTTAGCACAAAACCACTTTATTTCCTATATCGTGACTTAGTGTTTCTCGAAACCTCTTGGAACTGCAATTAAACTTAGCATCTATTTTTAACATAGGCGCGAATAACTTTGAACAGACGCAATAATGAATAATAACTCTACCGTAGCATTATACACGTCTGGCTATCTGGGCGTTGCCCATTCCGACACAATGTTGCCTGAACGTACCCAGAATCTCCGAGGATCGAAGATGAGAGCGTGTACCAATCCCACGTTACGCCGGTACCGCAAAACAATTTCCGAAGATAGGCTCGTTAATCATTGGCGATCGCGCGTGGTTCCTGGAGCTCCTCCTTGCGTGGAATTCGCCTGGCGATTAAGGAGATTCTTGGCGGGCGGGGGCCGTTTGTCAAGGAAATGAACGGAACAAGAAGGCTGACGTTCTGTTTACCCGGCCGTGTTCTCTGTGTTGCGGCTACCGGGGCCTGTCTCCCCGTAATATACGAACGAACGGGAGAAGAAAATTGAAGAAACGCCGCGGGCCTGGCCTCGTACATGTACGCAACCGCGTATGGACGAAGAAAAAGGGAGATGGAGATACCGAGAGACTGAGAGAGACGGAGAGAAAAATAGGGACAGAGAGAGAGAGAGAAGAAAAGGGAAATAGAGAGATGGAGAGAGGAATAGAAACAGAGAAAGAGCGATGAAGAGAATACTAGAGAGGCACAGAGAGAGAGATGAAGAGAAAAATAGAGAAATGGAGACACAGAGAGAGAGCGCCTTTTGTGGGACGGTAGCGAGCAGTCGTCGTGAAATCGATTTCATATACAATGCTGTTCCATCGGTGATGTAATAAGACGCCGATTGTACGCCGTACGATATCGTACTCTTTCGATCCGGACGATTGTAAATAGCGTGGTGCACCCGTGTTCGTCCCGCTTTCGAAGAGGAGGCACGCACGATGCCTCCGGAGTATTACTCGGCAGCTCGTCAACGACGCTGTGTCTCTACCCCGGCTACTGCCACTGGTAATCTCCTGTTCCTCGTATTTACACGTATCCTCCCGGCTGCCGAGGATTTACCGAATGCGACGTTTTACGTGTACCAGCTAAGCCGAAGATCGCGCCAGACGTTTCTCATTCGGACGGAGATGCTGGTTGGTTGGTTGGACTCGTTCGAACGGGACCAGTTTGGTATGCACCGGTCCCTGTCTAACGCAGACCCGCTGACGAACTTGTTCTATGCGAAGTGGTCAGACAAACGACAGCATGGGAGCGATATTGTAGCAGTAGATTACGCCTACTTGAGCAACGATCGTGTTGGTGGAGCACTGTGCGAATGTTGTAGCGATTACATGGCCTGAGAGTGAGAACTGTGCTTGGGAGAAAAGTGACTAATTATTTATGAGAAATTTGTGAACTTTTAGGTGGGGAAGAATGAAGTATCGATCTTCAGCAGACAGTGGAGGAGGAAGAATTTAGCTTTTTATGCAGAAGACCGAATAGCGTTAGGATAATTAAAAATTACGAAATTCGAGCGTCAGAGAAGTGGTTGACTTGAACTACTTGCTTGGATTTCGAAAATTTTCTATTTCTCGAATTCGGTGAGTAATGCGAGTCGACCATTTCTCAGACGATCGAATTTTTTCCGGAATTAGCAAGTAGTGTGTGTCAACCACTTCTTAGACGTTCGAACCTTTTCAGAAATCAGCAAGTACTGTAAATCAATCACTTCTCAGGCACGCCAAAATTTTCCAAGTCGAAAAGCATCTAGTAAAGTTCATCAAAATTTCTATTTTACTTTCAATTGCATTGAAGAATAATCAGTGTTTCTTGTTAAACAGCAATTTAAATTTCTGCGTGAATCAGAGATTGAAGTTTCGATCAAAGAATCAAGGAAAGGAATTCAGATATAATGATATTTATGCAGCCGAATGGTTGTTTAAGTCTACTAAAATTATTCGAAGCATAGAAAGTGAGAATTTTGGTTCCTACCGTTAAATGTTGCTTACAAACTACACAACCACGTCGGACAATAAAAATTCCAAGTTGAGCAAGAACATCGCCTCCCAACACCAAACTCCGCAAAGTAATTCCTATTGTACGATGCTCGACTCGTGAACGAGACTGGTTTCAGCTCGAACTCGGTTAGTATCGTTGCGCTCCCGATGTGTTAATCCCGGAAGGGCGAAATTCTAGTAGTTGGTGTGGTGATGGTGAACTTTTAAACTCGTTTATTTGTGGTGGTGCGTAGGTATATATTACAATTGGTGTATGTTGTGATTGGTTGGACGTTGAAGGTGGTGGAAAAGAAGGTCTCGAAAAATGCGGAGGTGTGACTGGACATTAGGAAACCAGTGGAAGGAGAACGTGAGGGTGAAGGTGGTGTGTAAAAGTTGAAATAATTTGGGGAAAGGGATAGGAAACATGACCAGGATGCGACTTGAACTGCTTTACGGTAGGGAAGGAATTTGTCAGGGGCTAGGAAGACGGCTGGAAAGGACTGTTTATTATTTTATGATCCTTTACCGGCCGGTGGGCTGCGCGACCGGACACCTATGATTCCAAGAACTCCATTCCAGCGATCAATTTTATAGTCCCCTCGCGTTCAATAAAACGACAAATCAAACGGCGTAAAAATCTTCTAAAACGTAGTACAATAGGAGAACAATGGGGCGAGAACATTCCCAGAAGCAATAGTCTCCCGGAGTCGAAGTCGAAGAATAATCACTCGATCGAAGCTACTTAGAGCAGTTCCCCTCGTAGATACGAAACGGCGGTCCGGAAGACCGACGCCGTATAGGTTACGGTACGCGGCAACTTGCGATACCAACCAGCAATATCCAGACGATGGAACTTAGAAATTGAACCAGAGCCCGCCTATGGATGCGAAATATGCGTCCGGAAGATTGGCGCCGCCGCGGGTTACGGTACAGTCGCTCGCTGGTGCTAACTTGTCCCACTTGCGAGCTATTCACCGGTCTTAATGGAACTTCTACTTGAATGTCTCACTTCCGCGACAGTTCTTCACCGACGAGAGGCGATTGTCGAGATGAAAACGTGTCATTTTTTAATCTACTTGTGTGATTTTTTTGAAGCGTGACCTGAGGTATGTGGAACGCGAACGTGCTTGTTGCGTGTGCGCCTTCCGTGCTGCTGATGGGAGACATCTGCGGTGTGCGGTTGTATTGGAATTTTTTATAAAGGAGATTTAATTTGTTTAATCTTCATTTCTAATTTTATTCTAATTCTGGGATTAGTATTCAGTCCTCTCTCGTTCTCTTCAGTTGTGCGATAGTTGAACGTCTGCTTCTACATTCCATTTCGATCTTTCATTTGTACAGAAATTTTTGAAATAATCTTGCATTTGATTTCTTCGGCACTATTTTCAAATTTCACTGGAATTTCCGAACGTTAGGTGCTAGATCTCCAGTTTTCATTTTTAGTGGGAATTTCTTGCAAATAATCTCTCATTTGTTTAGAAAATTTTAGAATACTAGCCTTCAAATTCATTTCAAACTTTTGGGAATTTTTGGGATCAACGTTGAACCCTTTGCGATCCAAATAGTCTAGTCCGCACTCATTTGGTCACTCTCGGGCAGTACCACATAGTTACTAGAATTTCTTACGTCGAGGAGACGCAGGAGCGCAAAGGGTTAACCCTTTCCTCCCACAAAATTCCTCTCACTCGCAGTATAGGAAAAAATTAAGAGCAGAGAAAACGGTCTAAAGACGCAACAATCGAAGTCTGGTCCCACAATGGCGCGTGGTAATCGCATTTTCCCGATCAGGCGTTCGATCTCGGTTCCCATTCTCTCGCAGCTTGGTTTGCGAGCGCAAAAAGGGGCCGTGTCGAGGCGACGCGTCGCGAATCGCTGGAAAATAACGCCGTGGCCTGGCCTCTCTCTCTGTTTTTCCGGTGCCGCGGAGGACGGCAACGGGCCCGCGAAGATTATGGGTTATTGGCATTGTTTGTCATGCGTTACGGCAACGATCAGGGCGGAATCGCCTCGGCTGGCGAGCACGACGCCAGTGGAATGTGTGTTCGTTCACTTTCATCGTCTCGAGCGATTTTACACCTCCTTGAGCGGCGTGTCTGGCCGCGCCGCGAGCCGTGCGCGCATACACGCGGCGAACGCGTGTAAAACCGCGCGTCGACGAGGAAAGAAACGAGGCGCAGAGCTCGTTACCGCCAAGGGATCAATTAGAATGCGCACGGCCGAACCCAATGCCCGTGGCGAACCAACGAACGCGCGCTTCGAGGCAATTCGAATTGCACGCGCTTGTTTTCTAGAGGAGGCATTCTCGCGTTTCTTATTCGCTCGGGGTATCGGAGAAATTCTTTCGCGGGCAACTCGGGTGTAGGGTAAAATGTGCCGGTGATTATGGCTGTCGGTGGTAAAAGAATATAGATGAAAAATGAAATTGATGGTTGTCAACGCCTTTCGATCATTTGCGTTCTCCGAAGAGGATTTTCTTTTAGATGTGACAAAGTCTGCCCCGGTGATTATGGTTATCGGTAACTGAAATTATTTATATTGGTTATTAACATGTTTTAAAATTGACATTGTCTAGGCGTGAGCAATTTAACAATTTGTAGTGTGAAAGAGAGTCTTTCGTGTATGCTCACTTCAAACGTCAACGTTAATGACGATTGAATATTTGTTGAAATTGGATACTGGAAGGTGGTGAAAGAATGATGTCACGAGTATACATAACACTTAAACTTTAAATTTATTCTACAACTGTTGAATTAGAAAAACGCGTTAGACTGGTGATAATAATTTCTGTGTTGAATAGCTGATAGTTTTTTAGAATCTCGTCTTCCTTTGAAGGAATTCGTGCTTAAATAATAAATGCGGACATATGAAAATGGGAATGACGATGTCTGATTGGTGGTTTTAATTTGGTAGGGGAAGCCGCCGTGACCCTCAGGTACTGCAAGTACCTTCGAGTGGCATGTGTCGGATTTTCCCCATGCCTTAACCGTAGCAGGTAATATTTTATTAGTTGCCCCTGACTCGGCCAAGGTAAATGAAAATTAACACGGCCGAGGTAAAATTCTTAATCCTAATACAAAAGGGGCAATCGTCGCTATACATTCAAAGAAGGTGAAATATGCACAATGGTTTTACTTATAATTAGTTTTACGCCTTAACAGACATCTTTCGATCACGTTGAATTGTGGATGATCTGGAAGTCTCCAATTTGTCCTCGAAGATGTTTTAAATAGAAATTTGCATGTACCGATAACTTAAACATTGCGAAACGATCTTCTCCCAAATTGAATTAAAGACAGGTTCCAGAATTTCAATTACACCTCGATTAGAAAGCACGGGATGATATATGAAGCCAAATTTCAGAAATTTCAAAGACTTAATATTTCGAAAAACACAGTCTGAACATCGCACGCGTTATTTTATACGCACAATAAAACCTTTCGACACACCGTGATAAATACTTCTCTACCTGGAAGATCGCACGTTCCACAGATCCACATTCACCATACCGACTCATAAATCACACACACAACACGCCGTACAAATCGAAGAATCGATGATTAAACGAAAGTGAAACTCACCTGGACATTCCTTGAATATTTACGAGCCGATCTATCATAGAGTTTCGTCGAGATAAAAAGAAGAGAAAAGAGAACCCAACAAGCACAGAATATTAACATCCACGCTAATTACATAACCGAGCAGAGGCATTAATTATCTGCTTCATCGATAAGTCTTCCAACCGTACAATCCTCTAATTATTTCCATCAACATGTACGCTTCGAACTCCCACCGCCAGATTTCTCCATTCTCTCGTAATCATTTATCTATCTCTCTCTCGATCGAGAGTATCGAGATAGGCCAACGTTAAAAGTCGAAGGAAAGCAGTCGGGAGAATTCTGTCTGGAAGAAAAATAAACGTTTCGCGAAGAAGAGAAGTAACGGAGAGAGAAATAGCGAGATTCGGACAGTGGAAAAGACAGAAGGACAGAAATCGTCCGTCATCCCGTATCGCCGTGGCTTTCTCGCGTTACCATGTCACGCGTGTCCATTGGAACGCGCGGAGACAAGAAACACGGGAACGTGACCGGCGCGAGAAAAATCGTCGACACCCTGTCGGCGAAAGAAACGAAGTGGACCGGACGCCGGCCCTTAATGACGATTCGACATGCCAATAAGGCGGAGGACGGTGAATACGTCGCAGCTCGCGAAAGCGTAACCTTCACGCCGCGTTATCATAATTTACACCCGTGTCCGTCGGCAACGAGCGTTGCATCGAGAATTGCCGCGGAACGATGGAGAGAGATTGCAGATTTAGATTGTCTACGGAGAGTGGTTCTCTCGGTTTGAGCAGGAAACAGCTAGTGGAATTAACACGTTGCCCGTGGCACACGGGATATCTTATTTTGTTGATAAGAATTGGACACGTAGTGGAATGTACTTGAAAAGTGGATAGATCCAGGTTTGATTGCGGATTGATTATAGGCGGAGACTTGGGTGAACGTGGGAATTAAGGATTTCTTTTTCGATGCTATCGTTATCAAGGGAAATTTGTAACGTTGTTAAAAATAAGGGAATTCTGGGCGAGAAATGTGGGCAAAGTTGAAGATGAAGAATTCATTTTTCAGGTTGTCATACTTCCTATGCAAAGTTTCAGATAAAAAATTCATCTTTTTATGCCGTCGTTGTCACAGGAGATTTCTGAGATTGTCGTCGCTTACGAGGGATATTTGAAGAATTGCTTTTTTGAGATTGTCGTTATCGTGAGAATATTTTGGGTGAAGAATATGGACAAAGTTTAGGATGAAAAATGAATTTTTCTCTGTCGTCTCGACTTCCGTAGGACTCGACAATTTATTGCACCAAATGATAAAGTTTTTTTTTTTAACGAATAGGATACGGTCTAATTTAAAAATAGTCAAAACTAGCGCCGACCGGTTCTCGCACTAAATTTAAGTAACGTATTACAACGGAACGAGTGGATTTGTAAAATTTCACCGAAGCGAGAGCATTTTTATATTACCAATTAGACGTGAAATTACTTGGCGTTAAAATTCAACAAGTTTCCGTTCCATTTATTTCACGAGACGTACAATAAAGTCCGAGCTGAAAGGAACGAATCATTCGATCCGCGATAACGATTGGACGCGTGGTCGAGATATCGTAGCGGATTGTCGAGAGCCGTGTTTCAGAGAGCGGTCGCATAAAATTCGCTCTCAGAACGACGTCCACTTTTCGTCGCTTCGAAAACCAGTCCACGGATCTGGTTGATCGACCAGTGAACCAGTGCGTTTTCACCAATGAAAAATTCAGATTGCTGCTTCGATGCACTTGGAGAATGGTTTTAGTTTAGGCCAGTTGAACGACGAGAAGGACCTTGGTTCGAGAGGTTAAGCGAGCCAGCTTTCGCGTCACGATCGTTTCAGGATTCCCGTGATCCTGCGTAGCACGTAATCACGGGTATTTAGAAAATCCGTCTGTCTAATGCCGATGAAGCAGGGAAACTCCAGAGGTGCATTCTTGATCAGCGGTTGCCAACGTGGCGAATGAGAAAAGGGTTCTGTGATAGCGCAAAATTTCCAGGGTGAGATTTGGGAGACCTTGCACAGTGAGATTCAGTTCCTCGTCCATTGAAAATATTAAAATTTTGCATAAAGGTTAGATTTGACAAAAGTTGAATTTTATGAACGATACAGGGAAGTTTAAAAATTCTACTTTCGGAAAATTTCCTACTTTGTCTTCTGTGTCGCTCTGAAGCCTAATCTCGCCTCTATAAAAACACTGACTGAGAAGAGACTGAGAAGAGGTCAAATAAATTTGACGAATGATACAGTGAAATTTAAAAATTCTTCTATTTTTGGAAAATTCCTTATTTTGTCTTTTGAGGCGCTCAAAATCCTCTAATCTCGTCTGTACAAAAGCACCGACTAAGAGAAGACGTTCCAAAGATTAAGAAGAGACGAAATAAATTTCATGAACGATCCAGTGAAGTTAAAAAATTTGAGTCGTTCAGAATCCTAATCTCGCCTCTACAAAAACACCGACCAAGAAGACGCTTCCCAAAGACTAAGAAACTTCCAAAATTTGATCTCCAACCGAACCACCCCCGTTTATCGAACTCTCCCCAAAAAACCGAAGGGAAGGAGGAGACGGTGGCAGGACACTTGGATCCGAGCAGGAAGAGGCGGTACGAAGGAGGAAGCATTGGGAACCTCTGAGTGGAAGGGTGTAATCGAGGCACGGCTGCCGGTAGACGCATATCAATGAGTATTCGGCATACCTAGGCGTCGTCCGGTGTCGCGATTGCGCGAATAGTAAAAGCGGCTCATCTCTCTCTCCGCCGAGAGCGGCACATGCACACATGAAAAGAGCAGCCACAAGGAGGGGTGGAAGTAACCGTTTCTCTGTCGAGCTATTTTTATGGCACTTAGACTTTCCTCCGTGCGGCAACATGCTGGAGCACTTGAAGAACACTTGTGCGCATTCCGTTACGTTTACGCAACGTCCTCTCCGCTACGAACAGCGCGCTGCTGTCGGCCCTGGATCGACTTATGTTCCGCGAAGAACACCGATCAAGTGGCGGAGAAGGGGCCTTTTTAATTTTCTAGTAGGCGCGGCTTTCCACTCTAAATCCCTCTGTGCTCTGCAACGGCCTTTTTTTTCGACGGTCTTCCTCTCCTAATAGTAATTCTCTCTCTCGTCTAGAGATCCTTCAAACGAGACCGACCGATCCGTGAGAAACTAACTCGCGTTTTCGTTCTTCTTTTTTCTGCGCCGAGTTTTCTGTGCACGGATACACCTACAGGTGAGTCACGCAACGTGGCCCTTTTTCCACGCAGGAATTTAAATGAAATATCGCGCGACGAGATTCCTACGACGGTCCAGCGCGCTTTATGACGCCTCGTTTCGAGCAAGGAACGCGTCCCCCTTTGAAGCTCTCGTTTTTATCTAATAAAAAGTTCGTGAGTTATTTTTTTAGTTACGAACTTGTAGAAGTTATCTGTGAATTTGGTGATACGCGTTCTCTGTGCGAGGATGATTGGAGAAGGATTGCGCGGCTGGTGGAGGAGATAGCTTGAGCAATAGAGCTGTCATCGACAGATTACTTCCGGGGGAAGATGAGCCTCGTCTGTGATTCTTCAAGAGTCTCGCGTTATCTGCTGGGAGCAAGGTTATCGCGTATAGAGCGTCGAATTTTCGTTGGATCAATGGGCCACAAAGGGACAGCTTCATTCCGTTGTCTGAGAGGTTCATTCATAAAAAGACCGGCCTCTAAGTCATAGAAATTTGTCTTCCTTGACGGGAGCAGCGCGTAAATGCTATGTTCTGTGGCGAGATAGCGGATGAGGTTATCAGGAGGATTTTCGGGGCGCTGTTTTTCTTGCGAGACGGTTGCGGAACGTCTTCGATCGACGAAAAAACTCTGGTAAATTATTTAAGACGCTACTGTTAAGAGGAATCAAGTGGGAAGAGAAATTACCAAGATGAACATAGTCCGCGAAGATGAATAAATGATCGTAAATCGTTAATTCTAATTAACAAGATACGAGAAACTGTATTTTATGAATTATCTTCCTTAAAATAGCAAAGTGCTCCATTAAGAATATCAAAAGTTAATAAAATAGAAGACTTTATGGCTCGTGATAAACTTAGGTCCAGAAATTTACATATTTAACCCTGGATTAAAGAAAATAGAAATTCAACGCTACCTACAAAAATTAGCGAAACCAAGGAAATCTTTCAGAATTCAATTTCAAGCATCGAAATTCCACACCGAGAAGCTAAAAGAACCACAATCCGCAATATCCTCCATAAAACCGAATCAAGCGCAAAGAGCCATAAATCTTTCTGGCACAAAGCAGCAAAAGGTATTGAAACAACGGCACGCGGCAAAAGTAAGCAAAAAGCCACAGTGTCCCGCGAGGAAAACGCGAAATGGCACGTTACAGGTTGGGAAAAGCCAGGGAGAGCCGCGTTCAGAGTATAGCGCTGGCAAGAGCCATGGAAGCGGCGTGTACGCGTGACTGGTATCGACATTTCGAAATTGCTATGCTCGACGTCCATTGTTGCGCGTCGCGGCGCACATCCGACACACAGAGAGGAGAGAGAGAGAGTTTCAGCGGGTACAGGCGTGAAAAGTTGTGGAATATTCTCCCCTATCGTCCGCGTCTCGCAGACTCGTTCGAGATAAGGACGACGCCTCGAAGAGGACAAAAACGTTTCGTCTTCGTCGGTGGGAAACGTGGAAACGAAACGTGGTATAGTAACGGTGAACGATGAAAAGCAAGTCGAGAGAGAGAGGGTGTTTCATTGGAAATTATCGACGATACGTCGATAAAACGCATTTGCGGCAGCCATTGTGTCTTTCGTGAAAGACCGTGACAGACGGCGTTTCGTGTTCTGGTAGATCGCCAGTTGAATCTCCTCTTCGTCGTTCTAGCCGAGTTTGATTGAGCCGCGTTGCGTGCTCTCCTCCTGGCCAGACTGTATTTACTTGGATTTATGTGGCATGCAACAAATCGTGTTCTCTGAACCGATTACCGAAGGAAATGCAATTTTCTTTTCTCCTGCCCCGCTGAAATATGGATTTCACGCCTCTGAATCAGCTCTCTGGCATTTCACCGTTTAATAGTAACACCGTATCGTATCGCCTAATTGTAACTCTTTCTTTATTTAGCTCTATTTAGTTTTATTTCATAAAATCATAGAAGGGGAGACAGGGTAAGTACAGTTCTACGGTGGTTGATCCATTTGCGAGGTGTTTTACGCGAGCAGGTTTGTAATTTGGCGAAGGATGGAATAGAGGTAAAATGTTTCAAACTAATTCGCGGGCGTATTAAATGCACGCATCGCGCGATATCGCAGAATGGAAACTCCGGTAATGGAGGAAAACGCGACGGTGTGAAACTTGCGCGACGATTACACTCGCGACTAGAAATTGTGGGAGTTGGTGATCGATGCTGACTCACTGCAACAGTGAAAGCGGTGTACATTCTTTCGATGTCTCTTTGGGCATTAGGCGTTGTCAGTCTCGTGTTACTCGTTGTCTCGATAGGGTTTCTTGTTTGGGGAAGTCTTTCGCGAATATTAGCCGAGTCTTCCGCTCATAATTACGATCCAGTTACCGCGTGGAAATCTAATACCTTGCTCTTAGAAATCGATAGATACACTCGGCCTCTGGAGATTCTATTTGTGCGAAATAGTATTATTATTATTCTTGAAAAATTCGAAACAATCGACAGATAGATGGAGTTTCTATTTAAGAGGAATATTTCTTGAGAAATTTTCAAAAATCGATAGATGCATATTGAAATCCTAGAGTTTCTATTTCTGACAGATATTCTTAAAACATGTTTTTTAAATCCTCAGATGCATTTTATAGGGCTTCTATTTTATGAGAAATATTATTAGTCTCAAATGAAGATTCAGCTAATTTTTGCAGATCTCTTTACACAGATTTTGATTTATTTAGATTATGCTATTACTTACCTTGGGTTAGGAACACACTGGCCTTATTCCTCATGTTTGCAGACCTAATCCCGAACTAATCCAGGCCGGAGTTTATTTATTCTGACATCAGGCGCGTCTAATCCATAGTTATGCTGCGTCAAATCCAGATCTAATTCATACTGATCCCACATATTTTTTCCCCCTTTTCTTTCTTAGCACTCGATGATTTATTTGAAGAATTCTACCAATCCCACTCACCTCGTTCACAATTCAACCGAAGCAAAAATTCGAACCATCGAAATTCCCCCAAAAAATACAATTAAAAGGAACAAAGGGGGGATTAAAAGAATGAACGAACAACAGCTCGAGGTATACAAGAATATTTTATTCGTCGAAAGTAACAAATATACAATTCTTCCAAATAAACTTGCGTCGATTTAAAAGATCATTCGATTTTCATCGCGAGTCGAGAGTTTTTCGTATTTACGCGATCGAACATCCGCGCGCGCGCTATCCTTCGTCCTGTTCCTCTCTCTCTCAAAAAAAAAAGAAAAAGAAGAAGAAGAACAAGAATTTACAGAGTCGCGGGCGGCGGTGGCAGTACGTATGCGTGTGTGTGTTTGTGTATTGTCGACGTGCACGAAAGAAACCACAGGCGCGTATTTTTCATTTCATTTTTTTCTTCAACAAACATCTGAATATTAGAAACGTCAACGGAAACGACGGGCTCGTGAGTTTCGAAACCGAGAGTGAGAATTTTTGGCACGATCATCCTTCCAGGAAACCGGTGGCCACTCGCGTGTGTGCTCGTGCATCCGTATATATATATGTATGTAACAAATCGATAAAAACACGTTCCCTTTTTTTTCTCTGTTTTACCTTCAAAAATTTTTTTTTTAATCTTCTTGTATCGCATTGGAACGATTTTCCACTTTTTTTTTTCTCTTCTCTTCCTTCCTTTATCTCACCTTCGTCTCTCCTCGTTCCTTGCTCGATGTTCTCTATCTATCTATCTATCTAACCCTTATAGCACGTATTTACACATATATAACCATCTAAATGCACAGTCTCTAGTTTACTTTTCGTTTCACGATTACAGCGTATCCGAATAATCCTCGTCGAACAACAACGTTCATATCTTTTACAAACGGAAATGTCATTCTATGTACAAAAAAGAGGGGTGGGGGGTGGGGGGGATGGATGATAAAGGGTTGTGAGGGAATATTCAACGGGAGGAACAAAAGGAACGTCCCGCGCAAAATTAAGGCAGTGTTTTTTCGATGAGAGTCCTTGGCGAGAGAAACGATTTTTCTTCGCGTCGAACAAAACGTTCGTTTCGTCACTTTCTCCACTTTCTTTCGTTTCTATTCGTTTCTTCGTTTACCACTCGAATCGTTCTTGACAGGGGGTGTGCAGGTTAGGGGAGGGGCTTTCACTCACCACAGGAAACGTCACGATTCCACCGATCGTTCAGAGCCAAGGGCCGAGCTGAGCCTCGAGGATCGTGGC
>NW_017100145.1:707405-736663 GCF_001263275.1 Habropoda laboriosa
CCGCGGTTGGCTCGTGGTGCTTCGCTTCCCACAGGTCTAGGATGTGCTCCGTGGGACTGGACTTGGTCGCGAAGTAATTGATGTACCTGCAATTTTCACACGTCTTTGAATTCGACCGCGGAACTGTTACGTAGTGACGTCGTAGAGGCGAAATTACCCTTTTTTTTTAAATTGAATAGAAATCGGTGGGGTTGTAGAGATATTCGTTAGATTAAGGTGGAGTCCAGTTTGGCTATCTTTACGAATTTTTTTTCGGCTAAACTAGTAAAGATATCGCGATACTTCTTTTTTCGACAGAAAGAGACATCCTTAGACTGTAATAGAACAATTTTGTTCGATGCAATTTTTAATAATATCATCGTAAATTTTGTACTCTGAGTTGAAAGATGCTGCGAAAGATCAATTACAGATATCTCAGGATAGAAACTATCGAATATTTTATAAATTTTTGTCGTGAACCGATTCACGCAGATCCTCGAAATATTATTTGGACAAAATGATAAAACTGAATAGCTGCCTTCTAAATTAGCAAGAGCAACTTCTACTTGGAATTTTCTACCTACTCCAGTGTCCAAAGAGAACCTAACGATCCAGCAAATGATTATTAGATCTACCGTAAAGTTCTGTCCGATAGTGTCATCTGAAGATCCAAAGATGAGTCATTCTGCAGAAATGGAATCCACAAATTACCATCGCGCTGGGAAGAGCTCTATTAGTAACGATCGAAATTACATTCTTCTTATTTTCTTTTAATTGACAAACAGACAGAACTTTCCGGTAGATCTGATAAAAAACGAAAGAAGTACCAACCTGTCGACCTGAAGCCTCTGCGCGAGCATCCTCCAGTCGTTGCCAAGCGCGTTCGGCGGATCGAGGCACTGGCAGAGCTGTTTCCTGAGGGACCTGGTAAACCGAAACGGTCTGAGGGTGGTGGAGTCAGTGGTCGCGTTATTAGCATGCCCGCTGCTGACCACCGTCACCTCTCTCAGCGGTCTGGTCACGCTTCCGGACGAGATCAATTGCTTCGCGCCGTCGTACACGATCCTGAACACCTGCCTGGTGTCGGAGTTCCCTTGCGACACCTGGAGTTTGTAGCTTCGGCTGTTGGTAGGTCCGAACGGTGTATCCAAACCGAAAGTCACGTGTTTCGTATTCTCCTGACAGTTCCACACGTCGCTGAACGGGATCTCTTGTCGTTCCGTCGGCGATTTACTCTGCCATTCGTTGCCGACCTCTTCTAAACTAACGCACAACGATTCACCGTTGTCTTGGAACAGCAGCGATCTCGGTTTGTCCAACCAGAAGCCGCGTATCTGCGATTCCCTGTCGGCGATAGCCTTCATCGCTGCTTTCGTGTCTTCGACAGCGTACACCCTTACGCAACATTGTCCAGCTTGGCTCGCGAACAACGCTAATCGCAATCGTTTCGTCGCTACCACGTTCTCGCAACTTTGACCGGCCAGAACGTAGCCTCGGAGCTGTTCCGTCACGATGAACGCCTCCGCGTGATCCAGCTGTGTGAACAACGGCGTGTTGATCGTCTCGTTGCCTAACGTCAGCACCCTGGTCCACGTGATCGATTGATGGTCCTTGGAAGAGGCGACCGCTGTACCATCCTCCACGCTTAGGCCGTCGCACGCCCAGACACTGAGCTCCCACGTGGCCGGATGGAGGACACCGCAGTGCTCGAACTGCAGGATCACGGGTTTGTTGAAGGTGGCCGACGAAGGGCCGCACGTCACCACCGCAGATAGTTGGGTGATACCGTCTACAGGGAGAGACGAGAGTCGTGAGATCCCAACTAACTGCTTGGAAAGCATTCTGAACGCTCGAAGCAAGTGGGCGCGTCTTAAACAATCTAACGCAACATTCTCCAGCATCGATTAGAAGGGACACGGGATTGGTATCGTGCTCTGGCCTGAAAGACAACCGAAACCACTCTCCGTCTATGGTGTCCGTGTGAATTGAATCGCAATTGGAGGTGGTCGGGGATCGATGAGGCGTTCGTTCCAGAGGAACCGTCACGGACACCGCTTGGCAATTAATAATGCACGCACCACTTACCGGGTAATCGAGGCCTAAAGCGATCCTCGTTCAGCACCGCCAGGTAGAGTTCCTCCCTTAGTGGCTTGGGTACGGCTCCCTCGGGCACGGACATCGATATGCCAGCGTCCGGAAGTACGAGTAGAGCGCCGCGTGTGTTCACTGCTGCTCCAGCAACGTTTCCGGTGTCGAGCTTTGGTAAACGGACGCTCTCCGAGGCGACGTTGTAGGTGGAATCGGAGGAAGGGTAGGAGCTAGTGATGCTGTTCTCGCAATCGGAGTGGAGCTGCTTGTCGCTGCAGGACTCCTGGGTCGAGGTGCTTGGCGTTGGCGACATTGGCGAGGGTTGAGGGGCGATCGATAAGTGCGGTACGTCGTAATGGTGCTCGGAGAGGGATCTCGACATCGACAGCTTCGGGTCGAAAGGATACTCGTAGCAGGCCGGCACGCTCGTCGCTGTTACGTCCGGCTGAAGGCTCAGCTTCTTGTCCTGGTCCGGGAAGAACTCCGGCTGGAATTCTGAAACGCACACCGCCGAGCCACGGCTCGTGGGTATCTCTGCGCGCTGCGGACAGACGCCGCTGTGATACTATTCCGATTTCAGAGTGTACGAGGTTCGCCACTTTCATCGGTCTCAATTTTTGTTCCATTTTTTTTTTTTGCTGCTTTTGGGGAGTGACGAAGCGTTCGTTCATTCTTCGCACTAGACGATTGTATCGTTTGTATATACAATAGTCACAGAGAAGGAGATTATTATTCCTTTTTTTTTTGTGAATTTTGGGAGTGGTAAAATGTTCCTTCATTCTTTGAGCAAGACGATTGTATTATCATACGTACGATAGTCACAGAGAAGGAAATTATTATTCCTTTTCTTTTTTTGGTGGGTTTTGGGAGTTCTTTAACCCTATAAGTCTAAGTGGGTCTCCAGAGTTTCATACATTCTAACGAATGTTCATTAACCTCTAAGTCCAGGGGTGTTTTAAGCTTGCAGAATTTTTTTGAGGGTCAAAATAGTCTACTATCGAATGCACGAAAATGTGAAAATCATTGGTCTTGTGGTGTGAGATGATTGTGTATTACCGTACAAGAGTCACAGAAAAGGAGCCTGAAATGAAATTAGACTTCTAGGAAGAGTCTGATCAAAGATGAGAAAGCGGTCTAGCAAGTGTTCAAGTGAACTCTAGAGAAGACTGGAAACGTTCGATACTTTTGTTACACTCGTAAAATTCTTTGATAAATTACACCGGTTGACATTTTCAATTCATTACTACTATCGTTGACGTAATTTCTGAATAAATCCAGGGAGTAGTAGCGTTGCTAATGGAAGAGTAATTGAAGATCCACGATCTCGTTGAATGCAAGTCGTGTTAAAGTCACGTAAATGTCGTAGAGCTTGTACTATCCATCACCGAGCGTCACTTTTCTTAAGTTATTACTCGCGAAACCTGTTCATCGTTAAGTATTCCATATATGAATAATAAAATCCTTTCGTTATATTCCTCTGTCCGTATTAAATATTCTAATCAACCGAACACAGAATAAATCTCGTTCTTCAGATGAAAGTAGCGAAGCACGCACTTGTGTCGGTCAAACTTCGAAATAGTATCATTTTTAAATGGTTTGAAAGCGAACGAAGGATCGAAAATAGATGTTTCCGCAACTGTAAGACCATCTGAAACGTGAAACATAATTACGTACATCCAGTCGCGTGTTTCGTTCCTTCGTTCGCGGATAGTCTTTCTTTTTCTTTCTTTCTTTCCATCTGTGAAATGCTTACCGTTACGGGCCATGGAGTAAAGGGAATGGTCCCGACCTTTGCGCCTCAGAAGCTTCGCTAAGAAAAATGCCAGGCCGCCGATTACCACACACGCGACAGTCAAGCCGACGTACAGAGCCACGTCCATCTGCCTGTTCGCTGTGAACATCAAACGACGTGCTTCTTTCTTACTCCCGTCTCGCGAACCGGTCACAGAGACCACTCTGCCATGCAGAATCGTTGAATGTTAATTGGTTTATTATCGAAACCGCTTCTCTCCATTTTTCCTCTCTCGCGTGAATTTTTAGCAAAGGCATTCTATCACAGTATCTTTTTCAACCTTTGCGTCGAACAGTTTAACCCTTTGACGACTGTTATGTCGCATCAAACTATTTAAATTAAATGGACGTACGAAATTTGCAAGCTTTCAGCGATCATTTTTAAAGTGAAAAGAAATTGGTAGTAACGGAAACGAAGGAACTGTACAGTTTTCAACTTGCACAAAATATCGGCAACTGTTCACTGGGAAAAATACCAGGACGGAATGTTACATCGGAAAGCTACGATATTGAAAAGGCAAATGAACACGTAACACTTGCAAATTGGCCATTACGGCCTCTCTACACATGCGAACTTTCCTCGAAAACCATACGAGTCAACGCGGTAGAATCCATTGGTCGGTCTACCGGGACACGCAACAGAAGCGAGAAAGGATGACCCGCTAATTCGAGACTTTGTTACGTCGTGGCGTTTAAGCCGCGCGTCGAAAGATTATCGCCGGGACCGAGAGATTACAGTAACCAGCGGGCGTTAATTCCTCGTTTTAAGGGGCCACTCTCCTCGCGATACGATCTCGTGTAGCCGTTTAAGACGTACCATGCAAATGGCGCCGGTAATTCTCGCGTATCCGCGAAGCGTGCTCATCGCGGACGAGCACAGACCGACCGACCATTCATGAATAATTTACGCGGCAACTTTTATACGCCCTTCTCTCTCTCTCTCTCTGTTGCCTTCTTTTTCTTTCTTCTTTCTTTACGACGAAACGTGTTCACGCGGGGAACCGAGGGTTCCTTTTGGGGTAGAAAGAGAAGGAGAGTATTACGGCAGGGAGACAAAAGGGAAGAAAAAAGAAAGAAGCGATGGAAGAAGAAGACGAGTTTTTAAACGTTTCCCGCGTGCCGCTAAATATTACGAGCATCGTCCGAGGAAAGTTTTAAGCTCGGTTCCTCTCCATTTACACCGAGGGGACAACGTCGTTTCCTACCCCCCCGGCCCTTTTCTGCCCATTCTTTATTCTCAGCTTTTATCGTTTTACAACGTCTCGAGCGTTTATTTCGCGCTTTCGACGATAAACATTTCGGATGATTATTATCACGGCCGTTAAACGGACCGAGCGGTAAAGGGAAAAAAGAGGAAAAATAGCGGACGCGACTGGAATGGAATAATAATAATTTTAAGTGGTCGCTGGAAAAGAGAAGAGCGAACGGCAGACACAGGAATGGCAACAAAGACGACGTGGGACGCGATTAAAACCGCGACACACAACAGCGTAGAGAATCGAGGAGAGAGAATTACGCCACGGGCAGCGTGATAGTCTCGGTTGAAATCGGGATTGAATTACGCTGGATGCAAAGTTTCACCGTGATTCGAACGCGTTTTATGAATTATGTAACGGAGACGATCTCGTCGGGGATATCTGACGCTGGACCGTTTCGCAAATGCGCCGATCTGACGTGAGACGTGGCGTCGTAAATCGCGAAAGTTCGCGGATATCAATTTGCGAAACGAGATGCGAAACGGAGGAATTATTCTTCGAAAGTTTTCTTGCTCGTGGATGCTGGTTATGCTTGTGTTCGTGTGGCGAATGATTGTGACATTTTGACAATTTAGGGTGGATTCTTATTTTTTTATTCTAATCCTGGTGATAGGTCTGAGAAGGAGATTTGATTTAATTTTGGTTTAAGATAGAAAGATGAAATTTTAGAGGAGAAAATTAACCCTTCATATATTGATTATTTTGTTTTTAATGAAATCATTGAAAATTTAATGCGGAATTGCAGTGATTCTGCAGTGGAAACATTGATAATTTTTGTACAAAATTCTGAGAATTATACTGTTGCAAAGGCGCTCTGTGAAATTGAAAAGATTCTATTCTAAATCATTGAAACATTTTCATAAAATTCACAAGAACGATTAAAGCAGTTTTCAGAAAATGTAAAATAGACTGTCTCCATATTCCCTATTAAATCCTAAACTCGTTGACCACAAAAATCCACCAATAAAATCCGAAATCTTTCCAGCACAAATTCAACACAAAAAGCATCCTCACACTTCTCCCCAAAAAATTCTCTCAAAACAACCAACAGTACTGCTACGTGTAAAGGGTTAAATTCCCATTCACCAGTACAACTACACATCCCAAAAACCCCACCGTACCAACTTGAACACGTCTAAAATAGGACTAAAAAAAAAAAGAAGAATTCCTCCCACGCGTTTCACCCCTCGAAGCGTCGTGATCGTGTGGCGCGTTAGAGTTGCGCGTGCCTGGGCGGAAGATTTTCGAGAAATCCTCCGTGAGGCTTGCAGGCGGGTAAGAAAGCGGCGTCTGACGTTCCTAAGCTTCTTCCAATTTTAGAATGTCAAAGCCATTCCCGGTTGTAACCCCGGTACGTGACTCTCGAAGGGCCGACTTCTCGTTCGCAGGATCATGTGCGTCTGGTTGGCGCACGCTTGTCCCAGGGACACGTGCTTCGAACATCAATATACGCGGCGACGAAAACGCATACGAATAGCGTGTAGACGGAAGAAGACGAAGAAAGTAGGAGGTGGAGGAGAGAAGCGCGTGTGTATTCCCTAAAACGCAATAGTTCCACGTCGTTAGCCCGGTTAGGCTTCCTCCTACCGTGTATATCACCCCTCGGCACAGCCTGAAAAGTGGCGCAAGGGGGGCGTAGAGATTTATTTTCTTAGCGGCAATTGATAACGCTTCATAACCCCCGGCTAATGTATCTGAAGCCTATAATTCATACGGAACCCCTTGGATTTTCTCGTGGTTGCGATTTCTGTTCCCTTTCAGCGCTGTTCCTTCGGTTTTTGAAAGTATCAGCACGCCTGAGTGACTTTGAAAATTTTTGAGAAATTACTTTTAGATATTGGCAAGTGAGATTTGTTAAGGATGACTAATGGGAGCGAAAACTTTTGTGGAATCTTTGGTAAGGGTGATTCTGGAGAATTTACGAAGACTTCAGAAAATTCGGGAGATTCAGAATTTCAGAAGATTCAGAATTTCAGCAGATTTAGAGTTTCAGAAGATTCAGAATTTCAGGAGATTCAAAATTTCAGAAGATTCAGGAGATTCAGAGTTTCAGAAGATTCAGAATTTCAGGAGATTCAAAATTTCAGAAGATTCAGAGTTTCAGGAGATTCAAAATTTCAGAAGATTCAGAGTTTCAGAAGATTCAGAATTTCAGGAGATTCAGGAGTTTGAGTTTCAGAAGATTCAGAATTTCAGGAGATTCAAAATTTCAGAAGATTCAGGAGATTCAGAGTTTCAGGAGATTCAAAATTTCAGAAGATTCAGAGTTTCAGAAGATTCAGAATGTCAGGAGATTCAGGAAATTCAGAATGTCAGGAGATTCAGAATTTAAGAAGATTAAGGAGATTCAGAATTTCAGAAGATTCAGGGGATTCAGAGTTTCAGAAGATTCAGGAGATTCAGAATTTCAGAAGATTCAAAATTTCAAAAGATCTCGGCCTAAAACCACACTAAATTTCTCTCGACTTGGACTGTACCCTTTTCCACCTCATACATATGACCATTGTAAAAGAAGGGGTTAATCACGAGCCTTTTCGATACTCGTTCCACTTTAACCGTTTCCCCGAAAATCACCAAGAAACTACCCAACACCGTCGTGATCGCAGTTCACAAGTGTTCCCGCGTCTTATCGCGGCTTTCGTGGAAAATCGAAGTGTAGAGTGGGGCGGTTGTTTCTGGCCAGCCGTCCCCCCTTTCGACGATCCACGTACACGTTGTAGGTCTCCGCCATGGGATAATGGCACTTTATTTGCATGCACGATCAATTTCCCTAGCCAGAGTGGGGCTTGCGGGGGGCGTAACGGCTACCGATTACATAATTTTCTTCGATATTAAAGCGGTCCCACCCCCGTCGACGCCAGTCGATGGGGAGTATCGCGTGCAACTTTGATGTGGCGCTCGGTCGATAGAATCGTCCAGGGGACCTCTCTCTCTCTCTCTGTCTGGATCTATATACAATCAAGAGTGTGCCACCCTTGGACTATAACCAGCAGCTGAAACCTGCCGCGCCACACCTCATTGTTGCGATTGTTTGACCGCGGAATCGACGCGAAGCGTCAATAATTAACCGGTCGCGTAATTAAAAGTAAATACGCGAAGGGGACGCGGACGGTTTGGTCGTTCGCGTGGAAAACTTGCTGGGTAAATAGAGGAGGGATCGCTCGGGAGGACCGGGGAATGGCCTGGGGCATTTTTCTCAGGGAACGGAGTCTCGCGAAAAGCGATTATTGGACGTGATGTGACGGGAGATGCTGGGAAAGTGGTGGATAAATGGTAAATTTGGTGAAAAGGGTAGGCGGTGGAAATTGGTAATTAAGTATTCTTTTGATCGAGTCGTGGAGTTTAGTAAACGTTTTCACCCTTCGTATCTTGCTTTCTGATATTTTTCGGTGGCTCCGTGTTTGCGTTAATTGTTCGATATTTTGTACCAGGGCATCAAAATTAGACTTGAAGCGAAAAGTTAACTTTATACCAAACACCATTGATCGTGAAATTTTCAACGTAATTCGTACCAAAAGTGAGTCACTCAGAAACCAAAGTGACTAATTCCACTTATCGCAACTGGTGCTTAAATATTCTCGTATAAATTAAATTCCACAAATTCTGTTTGGTAGAGTTAGTCATTCAGCTTCCAAGCACCTGAACAGTGATCAAACATTCCCTAACAGAGATCTAAATTCCTACAATCTTCCCACGAAAAAAAATCGAACGAACGAGAAATAAAGGGTTAATCCGCACAATCTTCTCTCTACAAAGGAACGAAGAGAGATCGACAAATCGAGTGGTTCGTCATCTCGATCCTCTCTACGGGCGACAGAATAGGCGTTCCCATCAGCCCCATTAGGTGACTATTTTCTCGCGTTTGAATGGTTACGCGCGACGCCTTCCAACGCCGCGTTAATACACCTTGAATCGATGAATGTCGTTGCAGCGTGCACGACGAGAGAGACCTTCTGTTCTATTTTCCCGCGGCGGGACGACCGCGATTCGAGCGGTATCAGATCGCGAGGCGAATAGAAACGGCGCTCAGAGGCCGTGAACAATCCATCTAAGAATGTCGCGCGACGAGTCGAGCGTATTTTCTTCACGGCTGGTCGCGCCCTGTGCCTCCTACTCGCTGTATTTCGATTTTCGCGCGTCGTCGCCGCGGAACGAATCGGGGGTGGAACCGTCTCGACGCGGTTCGCGATTATCTAATCGTGACGCCACCTTCCTTTCTTCGCGTCGCGGTGTCACGGTGAAATGCGTGTCGATTTTTCACGCGCGTGAAAATTCTTTTTATCCTCGAATCTCTGATTACGGTGTGTTAATATGTACGTGGAGAATTTGTCGAGTTTGGACTCACCTTCCTCCGTTAAATGCGCGCCGCCCATCTTCGTGTTGGCACCTGGAAGAATAACGATGGATCGTTGACTATGGTACAGGGATAAAAATTTCATTTGTGAGATACGACAATTGAAAATTTTTTATATTTTTGTAGCAACTTTTTCGTGCTCAATTTTGCATATAATTTTTAGCGAAATTTTCTACTTTTCATAGTTACGGTTTCTTTTCTTTTTCGAAGAGGATTTACTTTTTGCTTTTAAAAACTGTAAAGACTGTCTGGGCATTTAATTGACTAAAATGAAGCTGGTCAAACGAAGCCTAACTCCACACCGCTGACTTCCACTTCAATATAGACTGTCTGAAAACTTCCGCTTTAAGCTTGAATCGCTAATGTTATCAAATAGATCCACCAAACAGCGTAAAGTTCTATAATCTGAAGTTTAGTTAAATCGTTAAATATTCCCTTTTTACTACCGATGCCACAATATATTTTAACGAACTACCTTACGATTTAATCCTTATCGAATTGAACAAACGGAAAGTTCTAATTAACCTGCTAACTTTTAGTTTCATACGAAAGAATATTTTTTATTCGTAAAATAAATAATGTACAAATACGTTTCAAAGTATCTAGAGACGATTGAAGTATTTATTAAGATTAATTAAAGGTGAATAAAATCCTCGAAACCTTGATAATACACATTGAGTATTTTCGTTGAATCGATAGCAGTCAAAGGGTTAAAATACCAATGAAACCAGCGATTTAATTTTCCATACACATCGTAGACATTTCTTCCAACAAGTTAACTCTGTCTCTTTGTATCTCCATAAAAATCAACCATCCCAAATTCACCCTCTTAAAAAAGTACCCTTTTTTATACTCTCCGTCCATCTTAAAGCATTCTTTCAGGATTATTTTAAACATTATTTCGAGTGAATAACTCTACTACAATATTTATGATTTTCCCTTCAACTTCGAAAAATCAGTTCTATGTAATTGAAAAACAAACCCTAATTCTACTACTCCCAAAAACTAATACATAATTTGGTACTTTTCTAACCATAAGGATGTCGTTCCATGTTAACCCTTTCATTACTATTGGCGCCTATAGGCGTTTCGAAAATTTTCTCGCACTATACCGTTAGATCCTCTCGGTGCACTCCCACCTTGATTTAACACATAATTTCATCCTTCACGCGCTCTCACTTTAATTTAATAAACCGAATTTCAGAACGCTACGGCCAAAATAAGAAATTTTGCTGCCGTGGACTATAATTTACCGCCAATTACCCACGTTACGCGTTGAAATCTACCGTAGCGAAAGGGTTGGACAATTTAGAAAAGAAGACCTAACCCTGCTGCTCTCGCAAACCACCGCACAGTCCAAGTATTTTTCGAGCCATAAGGTCTTCGAAGGGAACAACGACGATCGACAAAGATCTACAAACTCACTGTTGCACATGCCACCGGTGCAATTCGCCACGCTGATGTCTCTCCCCTGGCACTGTCGTCCACCATGGCTCGGCGGTGGTTCGTCGCAGGATCTTCTTCTGGTGTGCGTGCAGTCGGTGCCGCAGACCGACCATGCTGACCATCTGGACCATCCACCGTCCACGACTGTCGCGTAGCCGAGAAAAAAAAGAAGGAAGAACTGTTGGAAAGATCGTCTCTTTCTCGTGGAGTCGTTAAGGGGACTCGGATCGACGTAAAGCGACGGTAAAAAGCCAGGTGGAAACGGGACTCGTAACTCGTCCGCGTATCCCCATGAGCCTTGTTCGAAAGCCATACTCGTCAATTCGACTGTGCTCGCTTCCTTTTCGTTTAATTGACTCGTACTGGCTTGTGGAAGGAAAAAAGGAAAGAAACGGACCTCCCTTGTGTGTACCCGTTTAATCTTCGACCACGTTACTCGGATTCGTCGCGACACTGTACTTACAAATCGCTCTTTACCCCCGTTTTTCACTTATCCTTCTCGAGGTTTTCGATCGACAGTGGTTTTATGGTAAATATGACTTTTTCTCGAGGTCTTCGATCGAGAATGGTTGTATGGTAAATACGATTTTTTCTCGAGGTTTTCAATCGAGAATGGTTATACGGTGAATATGATTTTTGAGAAGGAATTTACGGGAGGACACTTACCTAGAGTGTTGGTGAACTCCTCCAGAGTACCGGCTATTCCAAAGCGAGCGTTAAGACAGAAAGACGTATAGGTGCATTATCGAAAGCGGACAGACAGTTTGTGAGAAACACGTGCGCACACAGAAGCGACAGTAATGGTATAGATTCTCGAATTAACCCCTTCGTCTCATGGTTGCTCGCGGTAGTTACCCCTTTCGATGCTTAGGGGTAGCTATGGTGACCCTTTGGAAAGCGAGCTTTACGCGTTAGGGGTGAAGATAGTCATGTGGTGTTTATATCTTAGAGGTGGTAACTAGGCAATGGAAATTTTAATCGTAATTTAGCGCAGGAGTAGTAATTCTCGTTGCATAATTTAGTGTACAGAATGGGCCACGGCCTCTAGCCGTGATAGTACGAGAAAATCTTTATACGTGATTTACATGGTTTCAAAAGGTAAATAAGGTGAAAGACAAATTTGAAAAATTTTTTTTCAAGATTACCTATGTTTTTTTTGGCACGAATGTATATATTTTTTCTACTGTGCGTTTCGTGGACTCGAATTTTTAATCAGACGTGAAACTTCCATAAAGTATTTTTTCTTCCATCTTGTTCACCCTTTTAAACCATTTAACCCTTTGACTGCAGCGTGCTCTAAGGACCATCAAATTATGCGACGCTACACTTGCACGCATGTCAATGGAACTCGCTGAAAAATACATTGTAAGCATACGACAATATCGAAATTGTCAAATGTATCGTAGTAAACAAATTTTTTTCGTCGTATATACCCACCTTTCGTATATATTGACGAATATAACAAAGCGTATATACACGTCTGTAGCAGTCAAAGAGTTAAACAACGCACAGAACTTTTTTCGTACATTTATATAGCTCGTTTCACTTGGCTCACCCTGTACAAACGCGCAGAAGGATTGTCAATTCTCCTGCACGCTCGTCAACCTTCTCCCGTATACAAAGTGTTAATCTTGACGAAATATAACTAGCGAGAGGGAAAAAACTTGAAATTCCATCGACTCATTACTAATTCATCTCGAATTCACATTCACAAGTTCCACCCGCAAGAAACGCGTAAAATGACTAAACACCGTATAAGAATTCCGCGAGCGCGTCGCCGCGAGACACCACACGATCGAAGGGGTTAATATTTCACTCGTCGATACTCCTCCGATTCCCCGCCGTTTCCCGTGGACGCGCGGCCACCGACCATTTTCAATACACTCTGCACGACGCGAGTCCGTGCAGGTGCCTTGAGGATGTCGCGAGGCATTTTCGAAAGGTGAATACGATTTAAGAGCGGCTCGCGGAGACATCGTTGCGTCGTGAGAGAGGGAAGAAGCTCGTAAATCAAACGGGAGAGGAGACTCTCTTTCTCCGCTGCAGCATTGGTAATATCGGTTTGTCGTGGCCGGAACCTGCCTGCCAGTCGCCTTCTCCACACCACTCTCACAATCGAGAGAGGACTCTCTCTCCCGTTGGACGGTGTACGCCCCGCGCAACCAGATAGAAATAGACGAGAAACGGATAGCAAGAAATCTCTGTCCGAACGATGGAAGCGGCGTATCGACGTTAACGAACCGTGATGCTTCCTTGAAAATCTCATTCCACCCTTGGGTATAATGAATTCAAAGGACACTCACCGGGACAGGCGGTGTTGCAGTCCATCTTCTGCTGGGACGGGCCTAAGCACGGCTGACCTCCGTTCATCGGAGACGGATTCGTGCAGGTCCGAGTACGTTTCTGACCACCTTTCGCGCATCTCGAGTGACATTCCGACCAGGCAGACCACGAAGACCATCCTCCGTTCACTGGAACAAGATTTCCACGGTGATTCGATTTTATTTTGGGCTTTTGTCCAGGGAAAGGGTTAATTTAAGCTCAGAATGACGAGAATTGCAACTTTCATGTGCAAACTAAATTTTGATCTTCCTTACAGTACACCTTAGTACTGATTAGTTACAGAAATCTCTAACGCTCAAATTAAAAATTTTAATTAGTGAAAACGTGTCCCGAAAGTTCCGAATTTCTACTTTTCGCATGAAATAAATTTCTCTGTCGCAAGGTAATTCTTTTTTGTGAAAAGTGTGCGTACATGTACCGTGTGAAGAATGGAGAAACGAAGGGATCGTGGGAATAAGCGTGCGATGTTAAGTACGAAGGTGGAAGACTTACCATAAACGGTGAGGCTGACAGGCTCGCTGAGTCTCCTAGCCGCGATGTTCTCCGCGACGCAAGTGTAATTCGCCTGATGGCTGAGTTTCGCCTGGCCCACCAGAAGGTGTCCCTCGCTCGACACTAAAAGCGTGTCCGACTCGGTGTCGACAGGAACGTTATTTCTTAGCCAGTACACCCTCGGTGGTGGCACTCCCACAGGAGGAAGACACCTGAGTTCGGTGCTCTGGCCCGCTTCCACCGATACCGAGTACGGCGGGGACTCGAATTGCTTTTTCAGGTCTGGGAAAATAGGAATTTATGGCTCTCTCAGAAACACGATATAAAGGACGGGACAAAACACCGTGTCTCTCTCTCTCTCTCGATGGTGAGAAAGGTTGATGTTAACGTTCCTGCGTGGAGCAGTCGGATAAAAGAAGAGGAACTGGCGTTAAATTGAAACGAATGGAACTGAAGAATATTTCACGGTTGAAAGGAATTATTTCGTTTGCTGGGTGATCCTTAAGTGACTGAACGACCACTTCCAATTACACGTGGAAAAGAAAGTAAATGCACGGTTTAACGAAATGTTTTTTAACGATACAGATACCTTTTTTAATTTTTGAAATATTCACTCCCAAATGAAGGAAAATTTGAAAATTGTGCGGGTTTCAAAGGGTTAAATTTTAATTACAGATCCCTTAGAGATGGGTCATTGTTGAGATATTGATTTTCAAATGAAAGTGAAGGAAAAATTAAAAATTGTGTAGGTTTCAAAGGGTTAAATTTGAATTACAGACCCTCACTGATGAATCTGAATTTTTATTTCACCATCACAACCTTATGCGGAATTTTAGAAATTTTAATATTTGATTATCTTCGACAGTAGCTATACTATTTTTTTTCTTTTTTTTTTTTTTTTAAAGAAATATCTCACTTAACAACAAGCTTAAGCCTAAGTAAATTCCCATAAATAACAGATAACGTATCATCTCTTCCCCCATACACAATTTTTTGGCACGAACGACCCCTATTTTTTATTTTCCATTCGACCGTGGAAATGAATTATTCGAAAACAAATTTTGTTTTTAAAGTACTCGCGAATCAGGGATAACAGGCTGATTTATGTCCGCCGTTTTGACGGGGCAAGTTTTTGCTCGAAAGGGAGTTACGTAAGAGGAGGAGCACCGGACAAACGGTCCTTTCCTAAATTGATTCTCTTAGAAACTCCACGGTTGCCGGTCATTGTGTTGCCACGCATTAAGGGTCAGAATTAAATAATGACTTCGCTTAGGAGAATCAAGATAATTACGAGGGGCCAGAAGGGGAAGTAAGACGAAAGTCGTAACTGTCCTGACAGTGGGGCGAACAAATGTCCAGGGCGAAATATTTATCGGCGAACTTCTTGGAAGAATTCAGATGTCTCACATGTGCGAAAACTTCTGCTTCGAGTAATTACACAATCACTCTTACTGATTGCGTGCTTCGACGAAATGCTTAACAGGTCGAGAAATGTGAGAAATTCGTTGAAATTAGCCAGTCACAGATTTTTGAGAAAAATCAGAAAATTTCAAATTATTCCTTTTTAATAAATATTCAAAAAATTTTATTCTGACATTGAGAAAAGTTTATTCAACAATTCTCTGGAAACTTTTAAGCAATTTTATTATTCTTATTTTCTATCGTTTCAGGATAAATAGAATCTTTGCGCTTTAATTTCAAAGAAAGCACCATAATGTCAATATTCAAATTTTCCCGCCAAAAAGATCGACAAGACTTTTTGACTATCCCAAAATAAACCAATAATTTTAGCTGCTTTGGCATACTTAAAAAAAAATTGAACTTGAACTGTCCAAAGTACTTAGAAAATTGGCATCAACCTTCGCAATTATTAAAAAGAAATAATTTTAACACTTACAAGCAACATCCACGGTAGCAGGTTGGCTCTTAATCTGTCCCGAACCAGACCAGGCGACGCATTCGCATTTGAACTTGTCTCTCCCGAAGTATTCCTCGATATGGTCTCTCGTTACGTTCAATTCGCAATCGACGATCCTTGTACCGGTGTGAGGATCCACGAAGTCTTGCTGCTGCGAGTCTTCCGCTCTCGCGTCGTTGCAACGGAAGTAGATTTGCAACGCGTGAGCAGCTTTGCAGTGCAGCGTGGCTGGTTTATTTTTCACCACGAAAGAATCGACCGGCTCGGTGAGAAACACAGGCAGATGGCCACCAGCTTCGGAGATCAGCTCTGTGTCCGTGGCTATCGTCGCTGATGGCACGTCGTCCTCCTCGAGGAGGTAGGAATCCTCGTCCTCTGCTGCATCCTCGCCTTCTGGAAAAGGACGGTCGAAATTATTTTCGGTTAATTTTTTATTCGTGACTTATTTGGAGAATATTGCGTTAGTGGAGGATACTCGTGGAATTAGAGTCACTAATTTGATTTTAGCTATTGTATTTACTTTTGATGGACCAAGATTTCAGTTGAAATAATTCCTGAGATCCTTGGTTGTTTAGTTTGTCGAATATGTATTGCATTAGCGGAGGATAATCGTGCAATTAGGGTCACTGTAGAGAGTTTGTCATTTGAATTGTCATTTTAATTTAGCTACCGATTGCCGCGTTTATTATGGATACTAGATCGAGGAGAATTTTTGTCCACTGGTGACGAAAGGGTGAAACAGTAATTTCTCAGAAATTCAGTCATCATTTTCAAAGTCGATGTCACACTTTATTCTCCTATTTTACGCACGCAACGAGGCATCTCCGATAAGCAAGCAGCGAAAGGTTAACATCCCAAAAATTCAATTACACTCTCAGATAAAATTACCAGGCGAGATTCCTCCAAAATCGCCGTGCCTTATTAATCAAAACCGTGGAGTCAAGAGTCAGAAGCTTCGATAACATCGTACCGAAAAGTCCAGTGATCAAACGAGATGAACGGAGCGTCGCTTATTATCAGCTCGTGATAAATTCACAGAATTGGATTATCGTCATTAACGCGCGGCGGGGTCCGGCAATCAGGCTGGATCAGGCTGGTGGACGCGTAGTCAGTCATTTGAATTCTAAATACACGGCTCCTGGTCCACCCTCATCCCTCGTCCTCTTTATCCCACAGTAATCGTAATTTACGATCGAGTTATTAATTCGCGCGGACATTATTCACCAGTAGCGGAAGAGAGAGGGTAAGGGGGGAGGCAAAGCTTGCTCTGGTTCCATTGAAATCGTGAAAATTCTATATTTGCTTGTCAACAATGGCCAGCGCCAGTTTCCCTCTCCCCTTGTAAATCCTCACGCCGGCCCATTAATGCCCGGCCGTCTCGCTCGCGTGAAACGACACTCGCTTGCTTCCTCGCTCGTTCCCGAGCTGCAGTAATGAATTTTCGGATTTACGCGGTGCACCGGTGCACAAGTTCGATGCATTTCCCGCCAACCAGCGGTTAGACGTTTATCCCCGTGCGACATTTGGCCGGGAGCCACAATTTTCCATCGCGATAATCGCCAACCTTCTCTGTACCCCCCCCAAAAAAAACGCTATCGAAAAAAATCCGTACGAAATACAAGAAGAAATCGCGATTCCACGCCGGTCACGTCGAAATCTCTCCCGAACATTTCAACGAGCTCAGACCAGTGTGAAAGGTATCCGCAGACTTCGCAAGCCGACATAGCGATCGACAAGCGTCACAATCGGGCGTCGCAGCTTTTTATCGTTGTCGTTGCTCGTTATTTTTCACGCTGTCTACGCGAAGGCCTCTCCATCCCGGCGAGTCGAAACGAAAAATAGAGAAAAAAGAGGGTAAAACGTGCGAAAAAAATCGGTCTTTCGCGTGGAAAAAAAATTGTCAGAATTTATACCCCCGATGGCGGGCAGATACCTTCAATATCCTGTGGAGATAGGAATCGTGCAGCGGGCAAATGAGAAGCGTCGCTCGACGAATGAACGTGAACCAACCCATCGAACGAACGAAAAAAGGAATAACACTCACACGCGTAGTTATATATGTATATAACACACATGAACATGTACTAAAAAAAGAGAGAGGGGTAAATTTTTGGGCAACGTGACGTACCGTGGCGAATTGAGGCGCGACTAAAAGAGAATTTTCATCGGTTTCCGATAATGGGTCTCGATCGACTGTCCAATGGGGAGAGAGAGAGAGAGAGAGAGGGGGGGAATCCTGCGGAATCGTGGCCAGTTTTTCCCTCCGCACGCGAAACAGCTCGTACGAAAATCCTCGTTAGCCACTTTGGCCCACCGCGACGAGCCATATCGTTGATTGAACCGCCTCGCGATTTTTCTATCTCTCGATGAAAAACTGCAATCTTCACCAGGAGTCGATTAAAACAAACGGGCCGCACGCGATGTGGAATTCGGTTCGTCCACGCTCTCGCTGTTTTCTTCCGTACACGTCGCCTTCCCCCTTCTATCCGGTTCCTCGCGAATAATTCCGCCGGGTTAAAAGTCGAAAAAACCCAGCCGTTTTCTGAATCGTCGAATATCCTCCACCTGTAGGTAACCCTTTATCGAATAAATCACACACACGCAGAAAGTCTATCCTCGTTCGTTTCTTCACAGTCCATTACAATCCCCTGGAAACACAGATTTCCTCAGAGTCGATTAAAACGAACGACCATCGCTGGCTGCGTCTATCCATCAATCCGCGATGTTTTCTTTTCGCGCCTTCGATTCTCTCTTTCTTTCTACCTTTCAACCTGTTCAAAGCTGCTCTACACACGTTCTCGAACGCATACACACGCACACATACTAGTGGAATAGAGGCATAACCGGAGTAAAAGGGAGACAGAAAAGTACGGAGAGAGGACTCAATCGAGCGAAGCCAAGAGGAGACGAGCAGTCGGCGAAAGAGGATTTCCATCGATTTCCGATAATTCCGCTGATCGGTTCGCCGATAAAGCTCCGCGGAATCGTTCCCGTCTAATTCCTATCGACGAGTTCGTATAAATTCCGGCTGGCCATTTCGCGCACAACCTCTCTCCTCTTTCTACTATCCTCTCCTTTTCTCTGTCTTTGACTGCGCTCGTACAGTATCGAGCGTACCACGCTAATTCACGCCGACCCACCCTCTGCAACCTCGTGCCTTCTTTCTTTTTTCCCTCCGGAGAGAGGCTACAGAGGGGGAAAATAGAGTAACGAGATGACCGGTTAATCGAGCGATATAATCGTGCGTGCACGCGAGCTAGAGGAAAAGAGGAGCTCGATTTGCGAGTGTAGGGGTTGGTTGAAACTGAGAATGGTTTCTCTTGATTCAGGGGAGAGGTGCTTTGTTTTCTTTGCTTGGATTGTTCTCTCGGTTCTCTGGGTCGTTTTTTGTGGTAAATGTGTTTTTAGGATTCACGTGGTTTTCGTTTTCTCTCTCGATTTTTTCTTGAAAAGTTTCGACGTTTATTTTATCCTAATTCATTTTACTCGCACGAGAAACTGTCCGAGGGAACGTCATTTTATTGAAAATTTGCGTGTGCAGTGTTCCCTCGAACAACGCGGATTTTTTCTTGAAAAATTTCGAATTTTATTTTACTCGCACGAGAGTTCTCTCGAGAACTGTCGGTAACTGTCCGAGAGCAATATGATGTATTCATTCGAAAGCAAGTCGCAACGCATTAACTCTCAGAGAGTTAAGCAAATACTCTCAGACAGTCACTCTCAGGCAGTGTCCACTCGCGAGAAATACTCTCAGACAGTCACTCTCAGACAGCGTTCACTCGCGAGAAATACTCTCGAGAGCAACTCGCGATTATACTTTCGAAAAAAATTTCACGAGTTTCACGCGATGTTATGATACTAGAGGCTAAGCCAGGCCCATATCACGCGCGATAGGGTGACTCAGCCCCTAGGTAAACTGCGTGTAAACATTGTACAGAAATCGGGTAGGACGATATGTCCTCAGTCAGTGTTTACGAGGCAGTCGAACGAGTGCCTCGACGAACGACGCCTATTCCTCGCGCTCGTAGTCTTGCAGAAATACAGTGCTTCCTCGACCAACGCGGTTTCGATTATACGCGGATTTCGAATCAATTAGCATAATTAGCGTATTAGTTAGTGTGAACTAGTTCCTCGCAATTGCCGCCGTGTACAAGAAGAAGCAGTGCAACAGAGCTCAAGCAGACAACGAACAGCCGAACTTGGGAGAAGAATCAAACGACCAGTGCGACAGTTTCGCTGTATTTATCCCCGTGAATAATGTAATTGCTACGTCAAAGTGTAGAAAAATAGAATTATCGAGTTTAATTCCATGCGTTTTCCGGAAGATCACGAAAGAGTCGTGTTTCTGGTAGAAAGTTAGCCGGTATTGGGGGCTTGTAATGAATTTTCAGAATGTGGGACGATATCTCCTTTCTAATTGTCTATTCTAAATTGCCGCGAATGGTACTTTCTACCTCTATCGAAATGTCCAATAAATTCCGAGTAGAAAGAGTTTTTGGAAACGTTCCATCGAAAAATTCACGGAGGAATACAAATTTCGTCGAACTGCGATACACTGAAATTCCTTCAAAATTTTAAGCATTCGAAATTGTATTTCTCGTCACACGCTGTACTCGCGACACATTCACAATTACCACGAACTTTCAATGCGACCATAAAACATTCCCAACGATCCTAAGAACCTTCGTAGAGACACTTATCTACGACTGCGATACGATCGAACGATCTTTATCCAAACAAACAATTGAATCATTTCGACACAAACTCCCACCGACTCGATACCGACCTCTCTACAGTCTCACGTGTGGCACACTCCATCCACGAAATTCTTATCCACCGAAATCTACAACAAAGGACAACATTTCCACGACACCTACAGACCCTTCTTCTCCCTTCACCCTCGACTAATCTCCGATCTATCACCGAATCAGCCGCACCTTCCAACCTCGGCGACCATTGTCGAGGTCTCTTTCCATCGCGCCGCGGTAATTGCTCGTGGCGATCGCCCCGTCTAAACACGACCTTCTCTCTCTCTCTCTGAAACCGAGCTGCGTTCGAGGGAGAAAGAGGAGAACGAATCGAAGGGGGTTGCGAACTTAATTGAGCGACGTCACGCGACACGCGAGTCCGTTGCTCAGGGAAAAAACCAGGTTCATCGGTTTCCGATAATTCGGAACGGAACTGTGTATCTGGTCTCTCTGGCTATCGAATCAGCGCCACGAGGTTTCTCTCTCGTTAGCCGTTGTATCTGGATAGTTAGTCGTGTCTGCCGACTGGATACGCGTTACCAATGTGTACATGTGTGTGCGTGCGTGTGTGTCGTTCTCTGCGTGCATACATCGATATAAGGAGGAGGCATCGCGTGGCTACTCTATGTGGGTTGACCACGTATTACGTTGACCAGTGAGACACGAGCGTGTACAGTTTCAGCGTGTACCTACGGCTGAGAGACCACACATGACGCCTCTTAATTAACAAAGGTACCTGCAGCACACGTCGGTTCTCCGTGGAACGTACGCTCCGGGCTACAGAGAGAGAGACGAAGATGCAGATTAGAGGACTTGGTTGCAGGCTGTTGGAGATGGTGAAGATTCGAGCGCTGTGTTTTTGACTGACACGGGGATGGAGAGGACTTGGAAATCTTGATCGAGATTGGTTTACCTGCGTTCGATCGTGAAAGGGTTCGGATGCGTCGTCGTTCGTTCTCGGGATGTTGGCTAAAATTCTCGGTACAGTCGCTGGGAAGAATCTTATTTAACGTTGTATAAATTAAACAGAGAAAGTGTTATAATAAATAGGTATTTAGAAACGCAGGAGTTACTAGTAATATTTATGAAAAGAAATGGTTTATATTAGTCTTTTTTTTTGAGAGAGAGAGAGTTTTGGAATGTTACTTTTGTCTTAGACGTGATATGGTGATATGGACTGAACTAGCGACGGCGAGATGTGTATAGTGTATTTGTGGAGGGGTGGTGGGCTTTGGGTTATTTATGGCGGTGAAAGTGGCGAACAATGAGGACTTGAATGGCGACGACTCTATTTCGGGACGGGCTGGTCAATGTCTCCCGTCCTTGGAGACCTGGGCCATTCATGCAGGGCCTGGTACTTTGCAGAAGAAATGCGTTTGGTAATTGTTGTCGAGGTTTCTGGGAACGAAAGAGCGTGGTGCAGAAGGCGTGTATTTTGTGTCTTGAATGGTATCATCGTTCTATCTCGAGATGACAAAAGAGTGTCTCGCGTTCTTTCACTCAATTTCTGATTGTTTAATTTTTCAGTGAATAAGTAAATGTAATATTGTGCGAATAAAAGTTTCACATTTTTCACCAGCTAAATTCTCATATTGCACTGTCAGGAACAAATATTTTCATTTAAAAAACTGAAGAAATTTCAAGGTCAACTGAATTTTTAAAATTAATATCCCGAGCGATTCGCAGCAATACAATTGCCCGGCGAAACGGTAAAAATCCGATGAGTTAGGAAGAATAATAAAGGTGGGACGTAAAGGGAGGCACAGGTCGACTGTACGGAATAGGTGAGAAGGAAGAGATCCGAAGAGGAGTAAAAAGCCTGCGCACACAGAGAGGACGAAGGCTAGCGGTCGAGGAGGAGCGAGAGGAACGAAGGAAGAGACAAGAGCTTCCTTGTTTTCTCGCGTCACGTGCCTTGTTATTTTAGCAGGCCGAACGCCGGCCAAAGAGTAACGCTTCGTGCTCCGGGCTTCATTGACCCCGCCGCTTGACTCTTCCTCCTCGTCCGTGGCTACGCGTACGCGCGCGCGGATGGATCTCTCGTGAACCGCGCACCTAACGAGCCTCGAAATCAAGGTGCTCGCCCCGACTCGACCCTCGTTGACACTTTGACACCGTGCGCGCTTCAAGGCTGCTAATTTGCCGGGAAAAACGCGCCACGCAGAAGAATCGCGTTTCCAGGAATAGCCACTCTTGGAAATTCCAAGGGTACCTTGTTACGTGATCGACATCGCTGAGTGTAATTTGCGTAACGAGATCGAGAACTCTCTGTCGATCTGTGTGAGCGTCAAAGGGTTGAAGAATAAGTCAAGTGTTCTATTTCTGAACGTGAAATTTGGGAAACCTGGACTCTCTGTTATCCAGCTAATTTCTCCAAAGAAAACACTCGCAGCGAACGAATATTTTCTTCCCTTTGAAAGCGTGCGAAAGTTTCTCTCCACGCGCTGTTCTCGAGTGCATGCACATTTGAAAAGGGAGGCCTTTTCGAGAGACTTCCAAGCCGGGGATAATCCTCGTGACACTCGTTCGGGTCTGAAGAAGTCAACGCCAGGTGCGTGGCAAATATTTTGAACGACTTTTTCGGGGGAGGAGGGGCGAAAGGTGGCGAAAGGTCTGCCGCTTAAGAATTAACGTTTTCCGTGAAACGTTCTCGTGAAGTGGAGGACTACTTCCGGTGTCGAGGGTGTTCCGAAACGTACAATAGGACGGCGCCTGTTCGCCTCTAGTCGGCCATTGTGTTCCAGGCCATTCATGGATCACGACCTTCGGTCCCAAATAATGCCAGTCAAGTTCTCCCGTGGATATCGGGTTCTCTCTGCTCCCAGGCAACATTGTTGTACCGTCATTCCCTTTAACGAGACAGAGATACACCTCGAGTGGTGGATTTTTTCATTGATCCGTATCGTGCTGAACGAGCTGAAACGTAGATCGGTGAAGTGGGAGGAAGGGAGAAATATCGAGATCTCGAGGAAGAATCAAACTCTCTCTCTCTGTCTTTCTGATCGCTCGAGAACGATCGATGCAGAGATGAAATCAGGTTGAACCTCCCCGATTCGTTCCGTTTGGACAGCCGCGCATTATCTTCGAACGCTGCGCGACAATAGCCCCGCATTGTATTCGGAATCGTGGTCAGAGGTCAGAGTTAAAGGGCGGTCAGTGTACCCGGAGGATAGAGACTTCTCAGGTGGCTGGACGGTGCTCGAGAGCTACGACACTTTGTCTTTCGATTGTTTCAGTTTCGAAGAATTAACATATTTCGCACTGGTCACATAGGAAGTGTAAGAATTGTTTGAATAGAGGTTTGTGCCTTTGTGCCTGTAGCGTGGCCATTTTGTAAAGAAGTTAAGCGAGAAAATTCTTCGATATTCTTCAAGGGTAATATAACGAAGCAGTTGTGAAAAGTTGTCGATTAAACCGATTATCGGTCGAAATATCGAAGTTAAGGGTAGTCTGAAATTTCATATTCCGCAAATATACAGAGTTGTGAAATCGAGAAGTATCGTGCAACGATTCCTTCGTTCGTTAATAACTCATTAACCGTTATCGGTGGTGTGTCACCTCTGACATGACATTACAATTTTATCGCACCGTGTCACGTATGGTGTGTCACGTGGTGGGTGATAAGACTAAGCAAGTAGAAACGTAGGACTGTCCTACTGATTGTTTTAGAAAACGTCGTAAATTGAAGATATATAAACGAACGCGTAAAATTGATACTCCGACGCTAAGGGTTAATAAATAATTCACCGCTCCGTGTATAATCTTCCGAACGGGAAAACCCGCTCGTACATAATACTCGGATCTCCAATTAACAAGATACCCAAGAATCGCAGATAATGAAATATTCCAAAGAGAAATGAATTTTGCAATCGGTCTGACCGATCGGACATTAACCTCAATTCGGGCATGTAACTTAACGAGCTATCAACTGCAGTGCAGGCGGTCGAACGCTTAACGCAATTCGTTATAGAATTTCATCCATCAACGTGGACCAATTGTTTCGAGCGGTGTGTGAAATTTTTCGACAGGTTCCGGAGGAGGAGGAGGAGGGCAGCGAGTGAATTAAAAGCGGACGAAACGAGTCGAAAAACGTGAGCGCCACGCGTACGAAAGGGTGAATATTAAAAGCGGTACCGGAAGAGAAAAGAGAGAGAAAGAGAGAAGAGGGTGATGATGCGTATTACACGAGTCGATTGCGGCACGGCAGCGTGGGCCACGTTAAGGCGTGTAATTAACCGAGTAACTGAATCAGATACGACTGCTTGGTTGCGTGCACGCCACCCGCGGCGCCTCTTTTCTTTCGCCTCGCTATCGATAACGGCCAGCCCTCGAATCACCGTCACGCCGATCCACCGTCGACCATTGTACCATCCTTTGCCGAACGTCGTCCGACTGGAACAAAATTTCACGTCCCTGGCTTTTTGCGGATTCATCGTTCCATTTGCGAGGCACAATGGGGCCTCGTGTACCGATTTGCATTGAAATTGCGAGTCTCGAAGATTCGAATCTCTGACGCGGCCGGATCGAACGCCGGGAAAACTGACGAGGACGAGCGCGTCATGGTTACCGTGACTATCGGTCAATTGTCCGCGACTGACGCCTCTCTGTTGTTCCTCTGCTTCGAACATGTCGCGTTGTTTCATCTTTTTTCCTTTGCTTTAGTTTGTACCGTGATTTAAATTGATTGATTATTCGACGCGAGAGGAAGTTACGTCAATGGGTTAATTACAGTGTTCGATGTCTCTTTACTGTCTTAGACTGCTTTAGCAATTTTTTAAAGGAGATTATTCTTCTTTAATTAATTATTCTTCATGTTATTCCTAATTTTTTAATATTAAGAATTTCTTGCTTTAAATTATTTCCAACGCCCTATCTTCAATCACTCGATAATTCAGCATCCTCGAACAACGCCGAATATTAAGAAATTTCTCGCAAAACCGACACAATCACCCTGTCAAAACGATCGAACAACCCGAGATCAACCGCTCCGAGCTCGTACATAAATAAATCCGGCCATTAACGAACGATAAACGGCGTACAATAAACAGCTTTCGACGATGCCCCGGTCGCTTGGAGAAATTTCACAAGAAAACCTCGTCGTTCTACCAATATGACCAATCGACTCTCGACCCGTTTAAAAGCTCCGTGACGAGACGAGAGGACGCGTGAAAATATCGGCGGTGTTGTAACTCGATCGGTCGATATTTCACGATCTCCGTTGGTCCGTGCTCTGCGTATTACCTGGCGTTCTCCGCGATTTCAACAATAATCGCGCGGCTTGCACAACAACGTTGGTGTGCGCGCCTCCTCCTCTCGGCGCGCACCACTCGCTCGTTTGATTTACGATAATTAAAGCTGACCCGACCTTTCGTCGCGGCGGGCAAAAGAATGGCAGAAACGAAGAGGAGGGCTGGTGGCGATGGAGGAAACACATGGGGGAGAAAAAGAGAAGGAAAGAGAGGCTTCTCTGGCCTGCGTATATATGCGCCGGTCGTCGGCCAGTGTGCCGATGAGAGACTACGAGAGATTAAAGAGTTTTTCTCCCTTCTCTCTACAATTTTGTTTCACTTTTTACATTCGTAACTCCACACTCTGCCGGGGCTCCCCCCTTTCTCTCTTTCCCCGCGTGTCGAGTCGAAACCAGGGCCCGACCTGCTGTGGAACCAACCAGGTAATTGCTCGGCTCAACCGGAGCCGCCAACCAGCGCTCGCCTTCGCTTTTGCATTTTTCCTCCGGGCGATTTCGCGGGATTCGCAGGACCTCCCACTATTCTCGCGTCTACGGTCGAAAATCGTAGCACTGAAAGCGCCGCATCGTTGGAAATAGTCTTTCGCCGGAATTAATCCGTGGGCGACGCATTTTCGCGATTTATTTGTGGATCTCCCTCCTCCTTTGTCGATTCTGAGAGGTTCTAACATAGTTTCTATGTTAATATTGCGCAAACATTCGAACCCTACTCGCGATGCTTAACGAAACAGATTGGAAGATGGGCAAGAGGTTCTCACGAGGTGTGTAACCGAGAGAAATTCTAGGTAGAGTAGTTAGGCGGGTTTGATGCACGTTGGATGGATACGAAGGAAGAGACGAGCTGGAATCCGAAATCAGGAACGTGACGTGATCTTTACGAGCTCGAGTTGCTTGGCCATCGACGCACGGCGAATTTATTAGTCGTAAATTTCGAGATCCTCGCCTTCCGCTCTCTCTAGCGCGCCGCGCCGGAATAAACATTTTTCCCTTGCACGGTGGCGGAACGTTTCGTGTTTTCTCCGCTCGTAATTCTTCCCCTGCTACCGGATACGCGCGAAACCTGGCTGGCTGGCGTGCTTCATGAGAATGAAGAAGAGAGACGTTATGGTAGGTTGGATAGGTTCGGGTATGGTGTTCTGGAAAATTGTACGCGGTGGATTTTGATGGATGTTGTTTGGCGCATCAACGATTGGCTTTGGGAACTTGTTACTGGGATGGAGGTGGGAACGAATGGTTCGAAGAACGTGGTTTTTGTCTGAATCAAACTTATTTTTGCGTTATTTTTGAGACAACTGCAGATCAATGCGAGGATTGTTAAATTCGACGGTAAATTATGTGCCTGTGTAACCCTTTTTTTCCGTTTTCAATGTCGCTAATAATGAAGGAAATAGTGAAAGGAAGAAAAAGATTGTGAAATTTACGTTTCGAATAAAAGAAGGATTGCTGAAAGATTTTTCTGCAAGATCTACAGTAACTTCATGAACAAGTACCTGCTACACTTGCCAATTGATTTCCACGTAACTCTAGCAGCCCGTCATACCAAACAGCTCACGATTCACTGTTACAAAGACAGTTACTCTCTCACCGAGCCCTCTATTGTAGGATAAAACCCGTGAAAGTAAAGATACAAAGATTAATGATCTCGGCTATCGCGTAGTCTCTAACGCGCCAGTTTGCATCCCATGATCATTCCTCATTTTCCAAAACAAATTTCCAGCATCCATCATGTTAATTCGTAGCGCAGGCAACGTGGAGCTTCATTCGCTCAATTCAGACGCATTAACTGAGACAATGCAGTCACGAGATATGAATCACTCCAGTCTAACTTCCCTAATTTCACACACTTGAGGGGGAGAGAGAGTATGCCTAAATGTCTAAATTCCCGAGGATTCGTGAAGTGTGAAAAAATATTGAACAACGGCGCCAACGGCGGAGACGAAAACGTGAGAACGACCGGAGAGCGACGGTCGGTCTCTCCCTGGTTAATTATTAACGCTGCTAATATTTTTCTCGGCGCGCCGGAACGGCGGCCAGTCACAGCCTGGCGGAATTATGACACGATATCACGTCGCGATAAATCGCCCGGGTAATTATTCACACGCGCGTTTCTGCACACGTGAGAATACTCTCTCTCTCACTCACTCTCCTCTTACTCACTTTCTTACTCTCCCACTCATTCACTCTCTTACTCTCCTACTCTCACTCTCTTTCTCTCTTTCACGCATTCTCTTACTCTCTCGCTCACTCTTTCGCTCTCTTATTCTCTTACTCTCTCGCTCACTCTTTCGCTCTCTTATTCTCTTACTCTCTCACTCACTGACGCAGTCTCCCAGTCTCCGCATCTCTGAGCTTAGTGTCACATTCACTCTCGCTCTCTTTCTCTCTCTCTCTCTGGTTCCGAGCACGCTCACCTGGCTCGCCGTTGACAAAAGAGAAAGAGAAGGCGATTTTCTTAGGCGCCGGCCGCCGGTGCCTGGCGTCGTCGACGATACCCACGTTTCCAGGAGGAAAGTTGCACGCGTACCACACAATCAGAGTCGTTAAATGTCGACGCGTGCAATTTGCATGGCGCGATGCCTCCTCTCCGTAAAAATGAACGACCGTGCCAGCTGTCGTGAGGCGTAATTACTCCGCGCCGGCGTTAGAAAAGTCTGCACGCGGAGACCTCGAGAGTGCCTCAGCCTGTTGACGAGTTTACGTTGGGAAGAGGTTGCAGGTATCCGCGAATGAGTCAGAGGAAACGCGCCTAGCGGAATTGAAATGGAAACGACCAGAGGCAGATGATGGTTTCTCGAAATTCACTTATAGTACGGTGAACGATTCTGTATCTCGTTACGGAACCTTTTGATTTTTCATTTGTTAACGTTCGTGGTTATTGATGGCTCGTTTTAGCGTCAGCCAGGCTGTAGTTTATTAATGACTAGGTGTGACCATGGTATTTTCAAGCGTCACGCTTTAACCTTTTTGTGTACGAAGTAAAGTGATAAATGAAATTTGTTTCATTTAGTTTATTTATGAAAAATTAAGCAATAGTCGCGTACTTTGCTACTGCAGTTACAAAAATTGCACAAAGTTTGTCCTCTAGGTGCAACGTTTCAACCTTTTTAGGTACGAAATACAAGTCTAACTCAAATTTAAAAAAAACCCCACTAAACTCAGTTTATTCAGGAAAAGTTAAGCAACAATCACGTGCATTGGAAAGATCGTACAGATCGAAGCTAATCAGTTTAAACCTACACCCTCTGCACTTCCTTTCGTAACCTCTCTCGAATCCTCAAGAATAACTCGTTCACTCTGCAACGTGTTAATTCGAAATCCACCGGGCTCACCCCTCGAACAACTTCTTCGAAAGAAGATTTAAAGAACGCAATAATTCTTTGAGCAGTCCGCTCGATTGGCTCTCGCTCGAAGCTACACGTTCCTCCACACCGTGGCAACTCGCCGCGAACTTTCTATCGTTATGTGCGCCGGGATATGTATTTTTTTCCCTCTTTTTTTTACTCTTGCACCGCCATTCATCATCCTTGTTCACAGCGATGACGAGGCCGTTGGATGTCGGAGACGCTAATTAGTCGGCCACGTGGTCCCGCGAGCG